>NW_022436944.1:8673058-8801537 GCF_009761245.1 Sapajus apella | reverse complement strand
AAAAAAAAAAAAAAAAAAAAAAAAAAAAAAGATCCAGGCATGGTGGCACCTGCCTGTAATCCTAGCTACTCAGGAGGCTGAGGTGGGAGGATTGCTTGAACTTGGGAGGTGGAGGTTGCAGTGAGCTGACATTGCATCACTGCACTCCAGCCTGGGGAACAGAGCAAAACTTTTGTCTTCAAAAATAAAAAAGTAAAGAGAAATTCAGGTGCAGGTGTAGAGTGCATTAGCATGAGCAGGGGTGATGCGGTGGTGGTGAAGGTGGTCAGGAAAGGCCTCTCTGTGAAGGTGATAGACATGAGGGCTGAGCCTGGGGACTCCTGGGGAGAGCAGTACTGCAGGGCTCTAGGTGTTGGTGCCATTTGTGGTCCTTTTGTTTTATTTTGTTTTTGAGACAGTCTTGCTCTGTCACCCAGGCTGGAGTGAAGTGGCACAATCTCAGCTCACTGTGATCTCCACCACCCAGGTTCAAGCCACCTTAGCCTCCCAAAGAGCTGGGATGACAGACGTGAGTCACTGCACCTGGCCTATGCATCAACATGTTTAAATTCTTCTGAAAGCTGTGCTTTAGGAAGAGTGTTCTGACAGCCATCGGAAATAAATGACAGAATGGCAGGACAAGGATTATGTCAGTGAAAGGGTGGTTGTGAACATCTGCTGGCCAGCAGCAGGGAAGCCACTGAGACCCTGGATTCTACCTCTGCAGCCCACCTGCACCTGAACCCTCGTCCCCACATGTAGAAGACTGGAACTCTCAGAACAGCAGACCTCAACAGCCGCTGCCACCTTCACCAGAATGATGTGATTAATTCGTTCACACAGAAGACAGCAGGAACCCTGATAGAACAGGATCCAGAATGTGTGGGTTTTGATGGACAGGGTGGTAGGATGTGGGAGGCTCCACCTACCTCACCCCCTGACCCCCACACTCCTTCCCCAGTCCTGCTCGGCATAGAGGCTAGAGTGACATCACCAGAAATGTAGATGCTTGGAAGGACACCAGCAACACAGAGAAGAGGAGGCCGGAGGTCCGCAAGGCGCCCAGCTCCTGGCCTCGGATGCCCAGGACTCTGTCCAGAAAGGCTCCCTCCCAGCCATGGAACTTGATGGTCCTCGAGTTCCTGAGGATGGAGCTGGTGAGCCAGGCCTGCGAGTCCTTCTGCCTCATTTGCTCTCCTGGGATTGGAGGGAAGAGAGAGATGAAGACACGGCCAGTCCAGAATTCTTCCCTACACCCTGACAGTCACCCTGCAGCAAATCCCACTGATCTCACCAAGGGCGTCCCAAAGCTGTCTGCCTCTCTGCATCTCTGACCCTCAGTCCTGACCCATCCACCGTCATCCTGTGCTTGGACCCCTGCAGGAGCTGACCCGGGACCACTGCCCTGGGGAGGCAGCTTCTGATGCCCGGAGAACAGAGGGTGCCCCTGACCCCACCTGTGGATGGCGCCATCAGGAAGGCTAGGTGGAGGTGGGTAATGCCTGAGCTACATCTTTTGTTTTTCTTTCACATTTTTGGTGGAGTTAGGGGGATCTCACTATGTTGCCCAGGTTGGCCTCAAGCTCTTGAACTCAAGTGATCCTCTGCCCCCAGCTTTCTAAAGTACTGGGATTACAGCCTGAGCTAAACATTAAATGACCAGGAGGTGGGTACTGGGCAGGCAGAGGATAGGGGGATAGAGCCGGGAAGAGGGAGAGAAGGCTTTCAGACAGGGGGCAGCAGAAACCCAGGCACAGGGAGCAGCATGACTCGGAGGACACTCAGTGTGGCCAGAGGCTGGTCTCGAACTCCTGACCTCAAGTAATCCACCTGCCTCAGCCTCCTAAAGAGCTGAAATTACAGGCATGCCACCGCACACGGCCTAGTCTCTGATTTTTAGCAACGATGGTGTCAACCTGATCAATTGCCCTGAATTTTCCCATGTTCTTCCTCTCTCCTCTCTTTCTTCCTAATGGTAATATGTATGCACTGCACACCAAGCACTCTCTGAGTGCCTTCGATTGTACTTGCTAAGCACCTATTGTTTGCAAGGCCCTGCAATACAAGGTGAAGGCATTAGAAAATGTCCTGGCCCCTAGTCCTGGCAAAAACAATCATATGCATGTGCATTTCATTTTTTTTCAAGTATTCAATTATAATCAAATTGCCACTAACATTTTTCACAAGGCCAGGCACAGTGGCTCACACCTGTAATCTCAGCACTTTGGGAGGCCTAGATGGGTGGATCGTTCGAGGTCAGGAGTTGGAGACCAGGCTGGCCAACTTGGTGAAATCCAGTGTCTATTAAAATTCAAAAATGAGCTAGACCCAGTGGCACACGCCTGTAATCCCAGCTCCTCAGGAGGCTGAGGCTGAAGAACTGTTTGAGCCCAGGAGGTGGAGGTTGCAGTGAACTGAGGTTGCACCACTGCACTCCAGCCTGTGTGATGTAGTAAGACTCTGTCTCAATAAAGCAAAACATTTTTTACAATTTTTAGAAAGAGGGTCTTGCTCTGTCTCACAGCTGGAATTCAGTGGTATGATCACAGCTCACTGTAACCTTGAACTCCTGGCCTCAAGCAATTCTCCTGCCCCAGCCTCCCAAGTAGTTAGTACTATAGGTGTGCACTACCAACATGCCCAGTTAATTAATTTTTTTTTTTTTTGTACAGATAGGATCTCTCTGGTTGGTATGTTACCCAGGCTAGCCTTGACCTCCTGGCCTCAAGTGATCCTCTCACCTCAGCCTCCATATGTAATTATACCTTAAATGTACCTAGCCAGGGCTCATGCCTGTGATCCCAGCACTTTGGGAAACCAAGAAAGGTGGATCACTTGAGGCCGGGAGCTTGAGAGCACCTGGCCAATGTAGTGAAACCTCATCTCTACTAAAACTACAAAAAATTAGCTGGGTGTGGTAGTGCCTGTAATCCCAGCTACTAGGGAGGCTGAGGCAGGAGAATTGCTTGAACCTGGGAGGTGGAGGTTGCAGTAAGCTGAGATCATGCCACTCTACCCGCCTGGCCAACAGAGACTCTGTCTCAAACAAACAAACAAACAAACATCTAGCCAGGGCTCTGGAAACCATGGCATACAGTATCTACATGGGAGAAAGAGATCCCACCACCTGTTTTTATATAGCCCATGAGCTGCACAATAATGTTTATGGGTTTTATATTTTTAAATACTTGACAAAAATCAGGCTGGGCACAGTGGCTCATACCTGCAATCCCAGCACTTTGGGAGGCTGAGGTGGGTGGATCGCCTGAGGTCAGGAGTTGGAGACCAGCCTGGCTGACATGGTGAAACCCTATCTCTACTAAAATACAAAAATTAGCCAGGCCTGGTGGCATGCACCAGTAATTCCAGGCTATAGTGTAGTGGCATGATCTAGGCTCACTGCAATCTCTGCCTCCTGTGTTCAAGCAATTCTCCTGCCTCAGCCTCCCGAGAGGCTGGGAATACAGGCGTGCACCACCATGCCCACCTATTTTTTTTATATTTTTAGTAGAGATGGAGTTTCCCCCTGTTGGCGAAGATGGTCTCGATCTCCTGACCTCGTGATCCACCCACCTCAGCCTCCCAAAGTGCTGGGATTACAGGCAGGAGCCCCAAGGCTTTTTTCTTTTTTTGAGTGCAGGTGCAGGCTGCGCTGAGTTCTGACTGTACTACTGCACCCAGGCTGGAGCGCAAAGGTGACATCATGGCTCACTGCAGCCTCCACCTTCCCTGGATTTAAACAATCCTCCCCCGCCCCCAGCCTCCCGAGTAGCTGGCTACAAGAATGTGCCACGATGTCTGGCTTTTTGGTGTGTTTTGTAGAGACTGGATCCCCCTATGTTACGCACGCTGGTCTCAAACTCCTGGCTTCAAGCAGTCCTCTTGCCTTAGCCTCCCAAAGTCCGGATATTACAGCTGTGAACTACTGTACTCAGCCTGTTTCATCCTTACAATGGATTTTTTTTTTTGAAGACAGGGTCTCACTCTGTCATCCAGGCTCACTGCATCCAGGTGCGATTGTGGCTCACTGCAGCCTCCACCTCTCAGGCTCAAACAGTCCTCCGGCTTCAGCCTCTCAGTAGCTGGGATCACAGGTGCACCACCATGCAAGACAAACTTATTTTTTGTAGAGATGGGCTTTCACCCTGTTGCCCGGGCTGATCTCAAACGCTGGGCTCAAGTGATCCTCCAGCCTCAGCCTCCCAAAGTGCTGGGATTACATATGAGAGCTGCCAAACCCAACCTGTTTTATTGCTTATAGTAGTCACCTGTATTAGAAGACATTCCATTGTGTTCAAGCCCCTGGCTGACCAAAAACTCAACGGCCATTCCTCTGAGCCTGTTTATAAAGAAGAAGCAGAAAGATTAGTGGTGAGGGGCAAGGGTGCCAGACAGGCCGATCCTCTATTATGCCCACAGAGAAACCCTTTTTTCTCCAGGGCCTGGGGAGCAGCCAGGTTCCATGAGTTAAATGCAGATCTAAACCATACCAAGCTGGGATTGCAGTACACACTTTCCTCTTCTGAAGAGTAGCTAGGGATTCCAACTTGGTGAGAGCGAGATTGTGGCAGAGCCAGGCTAGACAAGGACTAATCACCTGAAAAAGACTGCGATCAAAGGACTTGGTGAGTGCTGGGTGCCGTGGCTCAAGCCTGTAATCCCAGCATTTTGGGAGGCTGAGTTGGGTGGATCACTTGAGGCCAGGAGTTTGAGTCCAGCCTGGGCAACATAACAAAACCCTGTCTATACTAAAAATACAAAAATTAGACAGGCATGCTATGCTCCTGTAATCCCAGCTACTTGGGAGGCTGAGGCAGAAGAATCTTTTTAACTGGGGAGGCAGAGGTTGAAGTGAGCTGAGATCATGCCACTGCATTCCAGTCTGGGAGACAGAGTGAAACTGTGTCTCAAGAAAAACAAAAAGAAAAAGAAAATGGCTTTGGCAGGGTGGTTGGCCTGACAATGCCTTCCCCTGGGTTTCTCCTGGGTAGGGCTCTGTCATGAGGAGGTGCTTTTTTTTCCCTGTTCATGGTCCACATCCAAGAAATTTCTTTTTCTGGGGGTTGGGTGGGGGACAGAACTGGAAACCTCCCTTTAGGTGATTTTTTATTGTTTTTTTTTTTTTTTTTTTTTTTTTTGAGATTAAATCTCATTGTGTCACCTAGGCTGAAGTGCAGTGGCTCAATCTCAGCTCACTGCAACCTTCTCCCTTCTGGTTTCAAGTGATTCCCATGTCTCTGCGACCTAAGTAGCTGAGATTACATGCATATGCTACTGCACCGGCTAATTTTTGTATTTTTTATAGAGATGGGTTTTCAAACTCCTGACCTCAAGTGATCTGCCCATTTCGGCCTCCCAAAGTGCTGGAATTATAGGCATGAGCCACCATACCCAGCCCCTTCAGGTGGGTTTTGGGGCTTCACTACAATACTAATTTTCTGTTGCTGCTGCAACAAATTACTGAACGCTTAGTGGCTTGAAACAAAACAGATGTATGCCCTTACAGTTCTGAAGGCCAGAATTCTAAAGTCAGTCTTACTGACTCAAGGGGGGAGCAGGGCCAGTGCCTTTGGAGGCTCTGCAAGAGAATCCCTTTCCTGGCCCTGGAGATGTCCTGCAATCCTCAGTTTGTGCTGCCCTTCTTGATTGACTTAAGTTTCCTACTTCCATTACTACACCTCCCACCACGCTCCATCACCTGCTCTGCCCTTACAGGAATCCGGGTGAGTACATCAACCCAGCTGGGACAGGCTGGGATAATCTTCCCAGCCAAAGATTCTTAAGTTCATTATAACTGCAAAGCCCCTTTTGCCATACCAGGTCATGTTCACTGGTTCTTGCGATTAGGATATGGGTACCTTGGGGGGTTACTATCAGCCTACTACAGCTAGGCTGCAAAACTATTACACCCTTTTGGTGTTTTAATGATTGAGAGAAAAAGGGTTGGGATTTTTTTGGGGGGTGGGTTCCTCTTAAATGTGTATCTTTAAACTCTGGGGTCCATCTTAATCTTGTTTTTTTCCTTTTCTTTTTCTTTCTTTTTTTTTTTTTTTAATTACTTTTTTGATATGGAGGCTTGCTCTGTTTCCCAGGCTGGCAGCGGCAAGGTCTTGGCTCACTGCAATGTCTGCCACCTGGGCTCAGGCAATTCTCCCGCCTCAGCCTCCTGAGTAGCTGGGACTACAGGTGCCCGCCACCACACCTGACTAAGTTTTGTATTCTCAGTAGAGAAGGGGGTGGAGGGTGGTGGTGGGGGTATGGGGGTTTCCACTCTGTTTTCCTGAGCACAAAGCGATCTGGCTGCCTCTGCTCGCAAAGTGCTGGGATTACAGTCCTGCACCACTGCACCTGGCCACTGTAAAGTCTTATTTCCACACAGCTGAGACACATTTTTGGAAGTTTGCTAAAGGGCCCCTGGAGACCTCCTGATGGTGGTTTTCCTGTTGTTGTGTTTAATTTGATTGATCTTTTCTGCTTTCCAGAAATTAAAAGGCTAACATGAAGTAATAAACTTTAAAACTTCTCTTTTCATGTTATTTATTTATTTTTTGAGATGGAGTCTCAACTTGTCACCCAGGCTGGAGGGCAGTGGCATGACCTAGGCTCACTGCAACTTTCGCCTCCTGGGTTCAAGTGATTCTCTTGCCTCAGCATCCCAAGTAGCTGGGATTAGAGAAGCACGCCACTACACCTGGCTGTTTTATATTTTTGGTAGAGATAAGGTTTCAGTATGTTGGCCAGACTGGTCTTGAACTCCTGACCTCAAGTGATCCACTCGCCTCAATCTCCCAAAGTATTGGGATTATGGGTGTGCACCACTGCACCTGCTTTAAAACTTCTCTTGTATTCTCCCATTAAACCAGTTCTAAGAACCACCAAAACAGAAAAAACTTTTTTTGAAAGCAGTAAAATGATATGGACTGTTAGAATGTAAAATACAGGAAATAAGTCATTATATTTTAGCGCTGTTCTGACATAGGGATGTATCATTGAGAATCAACTTTTGCTCAGTTTTCAGAGAATGAAATAATTCTATCACTGGTCTAAGAAAAGAAGTTGAAGAACTGTTTGAAAGAAAATGTAGTACGTGTAAATTGGAAAAGTCCAGTAATACTTTGTTCATGAGCATTTACACAATGCAGTTACTGTTCACCATGGGAGTACTGTGGACAAGCCCAAGACCGCTGGTCAATTGTGCCATTTTTATATGTTTTTCCTTGTAAGGTGCTTTGTAATGTCTGTCTAAATATTAGAAACATTATTTGTTTCTACATTACTCCAAAGCTAAGAAAATGTATTTCTTTAATCTGTTCTGTTACATGCGGTACTTGGTGGAGTGTGGTGGCTCATGCCTGTAATTCCAGCATTTTGGGAGGCTGAGGTAGGCAGATCACCTGAGGTCGGGAGTTTGAGACCAGCCTGACCAACATGGAGAAACCTTGTCTCTACTAAAACTACAAAATTAGCCAGGTGTGGTGGTGCATGCCTGTAATCTTAGCTACTCCGGCGGCTGAGGCAGGAGAATCACTTCAACCCAGGAGGTGAAGGTTGTAGTGAGCCGAGATCCTGCCATTGCACTCCAACCTGGGCAACAAGAGCAAAACTCTTTCTCAAAAAAAAAAAAAAAAAAAAAAAAAAAATGGTATTTACCAAGATGCCCTGCTGTCTCTACTTTTATCTTGATGCATCACTGAGTTAATGTTAGATTTCAAATTCTTCTTTACCCTTACATTATCCTGTCCTGAAGCTACCTTTATATCATAATGAAAGAAGTTAGCAATTTGTTACTATCATTTATTTGTTGGCATATATCAAATGTTTACCTAAAAATAGCAACAGCCAGTAGAAACATTATGTATCTTGCTGTTTCTATTTGGATGACTATTTACTTTGCAACATTACTAGCAAGCTATAAAATTGTATAGTATGCAGAATTTTAACAAAATTGCTTTAAGTGAACATTTAAACATGATAAGCCATATTGAAGTTATTTATGTTAATATACTTGAACATTTTGTCTTCAATATGAATAATATAACCTACCTTTCAATGAAAATGAAAACCTAGAATTAGAGTAAATTTGCTAATGAATTCAATAACTTTTCCACAATATTTTTAGTTATGTGCTTAAGGATCTCTTAGTGTTTCTTGCACTTTATAATAGCTTAAGCCTTTTTTCCTGGTTTTTGTAGGTTCTTTGTTTGTTTGTTTGTTTGTTTGTTTGTTTTGAGACAGAGTTCAGTTCTGTCACCAGGCTGGAGTGCAGTGGCGCAGTGTCGGCTCACTGCAACCTCCACCTCCCAGGATCAAGTGACTCTCCTGCCTCAGCTTCCTGAGTAGCTGGGACCACAGGTGTGTGCCACCACACCCAGGTAATTTTTGGAATTTTAGCAGAGACAGGGTTTCATCATGTCAGCCAGGATGGTCTTGATTTCTTGACCTTGATTTCTTGCCTTGGCCTTTAAAAGTGCTGGGATTACAAGCATGAGCTACCACATCTGGCCTTTGTGGGTGCATTTTAAAGGAAAAAAAAAGTCGTAACATGTGCTATCGGGAAGCGTGGACATTGAGGATTTATTTACATATTTATTGCAAAGACCTGGATCTTAGGAATTGAATTGAATATTTTTTTAAACAAATTATTTTCTTAATCTTATCTAAAAGCATAGGCTTTGGGGACACAGCGGGGCCACATCTCTTATCCTGTCTAAGCCTTAGTATCATCCTCTTCTGTGGTTATGAGAACTGAAGACCTATCTCCAAGATCTGATAAGATAGTAAAGGGCTTGACATAATGCCTGGCATATAAATACATAATAAATGTTTCCTTCTTGCGTCTTTATTTGTTTGTTTGTTTTTTCAGACAGAATTTTGCTCTGAAACCTAAGCTTGAGTGCAGGGGCATGAACTCGGCTCACTGCAACTTCTGCCTCCTAGGTTCAAGTAATTCTGCTGCCTAAGCCTCCCAGGAAGCTGGGATTATAGGCAGGTACTACCACACCCAGCTAATTTTTGTGTTTTTAGTAGAGACAGCGTTTCACTATGTTGGCCAGGCTGGTCTTGAACTCCTGACCTCAAGTGATTTACCTGCCTCAGTCTGCCAAAGTGCTGGGATTACAGGCATGAGCCACCACACTCGGCATATGTTTTTATTATGTTATTAAATTAGTACTATTCTGAGTAAAAATAACTAGCTATTACTGTTTTATAAATTGACTAAGACAGTCTTATAAATGTCAGTGCTTTTTATAAGGTGAAACAGATTATGTTGTGGGGCTTTTGTTTTGATGGTAATTTATTAGACTTTTTTTTTTAAGACAATAATGTTCAGTTACTGGGAAATTATCAAAACAATATTCACATTTTGTAATTTCAAAGCAGTCTTAAAGGTGATTGCCTTAAGGAAAGATACTTTTGTTTTGATATATAAGTGTGATATTCAAGTTTAGTGTACAGCAGAGGACATTAAACCTAAGTCAGCACTAATGTGCACTTGAAACTTTAGTGCAAATACCAATGTGTAGCAAATAGACTTTAACATATAATGATTGCCAAAAAATGGAGCTATTCTGACGGGAGGCCATTGGTTATGTTTGATTTTAATACTTCCCATGCTCTTGACTTTTATTTTTCTTTGTTACCTAGGCTGGAGGGCAGTGGCACAATCAGCTCACACAACCTCCTCCTCTCAGATTCCGGCCATCCTCCCTAGGGACTAGAGGTGAGTGCCACCACACCTGGCTAATTTTTGTATTTTGAGTAGAGATGGGGTCTCCAGCTTCTGACCTAAAGTGATCCACCTACCGCGGCCTCCCAAAGTGCTGAGGTTACATGTGTGAGCCACTGTTTCTGGCTAGCTCTTGATTTTTGGTAGCTGTTGTATTATTTTAACCTTTAGTAAATAAATGCTAGCTGAAATGTATAGTTCAGAAGAATCTTCTGCTTCTGTTATTTAAAAAATATATATTTTTAAGTCCAATAATGTTACACTGATGTTTGTTTTAAAATTATTACCTCTTCTATTTAGTACAGTATGTATTAAATAATATTAGCTAGTATGTTTTTCTCGCTTTATAATGTGGTTCAGATTTGTATAAAAAGTTTAGCTGTTTCTATATTGCCTTAAAGTCATGAAACATTATTCTTCTTTTCTTCTTTTTCTTTCTTTCTTTCTTTCTTTACTTCTTTCTTTCTTCTTTGTTCTTTCCTTCCTCCCCCCTCCCTCCCTCCCTTCCTTCTTTCTTTCTTTCTTTATTTCTTTATTTTCTTTTTGAACTGGAGTTTCTCTCTTGTTGCCCATGCACTAGCATGATCTCAGCTCACTGCTTAGAAGCTGATTCACTCAGAGAAGGTGAACCCACTGTTAGTAAAATATGTCTAGTATCAGATGTGTTTTGATCTCCTAATGACCTATCAAACTGCAGGTCTTTTGACTTTGGAATATATTCAGTTCCACATTTATTCATTTAAGAATTGAAGATTTTTTATATCCCCATTATGTGCCAAGCACTGGGTGGGACACTAGGTAACAGAGATGAACAAACCCTGTTCGCAGGATTTCACAGTGGATGTTAGAATTTAGTGCCATTTAGCTTCATTTGATTCCGCAGTAGTTCCAAGATTTTCCAAGATGATCCTGTCTTAAGTGTCTTGTTGATTCAACTTCAGAATCAGTCTCTCTTCACACCTTACTGCTGCCACTCTGCCATCATCTCTTACCTGGATTATCTCAGTAGTCTTCTAACTGTCTTTTTTTGTTTCCATGTTTGCCTTCTTCAGTTTATTCTCTTTCTCTCTCCTTTTTTTCAGACAGAGTCTTGCTTTGTCACCAAGGCTGGAGTGCAATGCCATGACCCAGGCTCACTGTAACTTCTACCTCCTGAGTTCCAGCAACTCTCCTGCCTCAGCCTTCCTAGTAGCTGGGATAACAGGCATGAGCCATCATGTCCGGCTAATTTTTTGCATTTTTAGTAGAGACAGGGTTTCATCATGTTGGCCAGGCTGGTCTTGACCTCTTGTCCTCAAGTGATTCACCTGCCTTGGCCTCCCAAAGTGTTGGGATTACAGGAGTGAGCCACCGTGCCTGGCCACTCTACTCTCAATACAACAGCTAGTACAATCCGTTCACAGTGGAATTAAGATCATAATTACCTCTCTGTTCAAACTCTCCAGTGGCTTTTTTTCATTCATGACCTGGCCCCTGCCACCTGTCTCACTGTTCTTCCTGCTACTCTCCTGTTCTTACTCCTCTTTATAAACACTGAGCTCATGTCGTTTCCTTTGGCACGCTAGGCAGGTTGATCCTGTCCTATCTCTTGGCCTTGCTGTTTCCTCTGCCTGGAACATTCTTCCCCTACTGTCTGCATGGCTCACTCTCTCACTGCTTTGGATTGTGGTTCAAAAGTCACTTTATCAAGGGCCTCCAGGCTGCTCTGAGACTTTGATCACTACCTGCAGAGGTCTGTCCTGGACCTTGTCTTAGCAACGAATGAATGAAATACTCTCTTACCTACAGAATACAGTGCAAGAGTCAGGCTAAGGGGTCCTCAGTTGCTTTTAGAGGGTGATTGCAGCTAATTGACTACAACTCACTGTTCCTTTTTGCATTTATTCAGTATAGATTTAATAACAGGTTTTAAGTCAACATGCTTGTAAATAATTAACATGGAAAAAAGAGTGGATTTACGAATCATAAAAACCTTTGGTTCTGAGGCCCAGAATAAACACCATTAACTAGTAATTCTTTTTCAACCTCCCCCGAGAGGGCCATCTAGCACAAAGTTCATATGAGTAAACAGAGTAGAGACAAAGGAATGTGAGGTAAACAGATTTAACTGGGGAAGCTTTTATTATCTTATGTTTAAGTCACCTTGTAACTTAAAGCTCTAAGGTAAGGACTGGCTGTCTTCAACTCGGCTCATTAAAACTCTGAGCTTTTATTATCTTATGTTTAAGTCACCTTGTGTTCCCCCCTGGCTTAGACAGTTCATGGGCTTTCAGATTTGACAATTTTCTCACCAGTCTCTAAAAAGGAGCTTTTATCTGCACATTATAGGTGAGCATAGATGAATGATGACCCTACAATGTGTGGGAAAATCCCAAAGGTTGACCACTGTGAATGGGAACTACCCCAGATGTGTCAGGAGCACCACAGGCATGCTCACTTCTTCCCTGGCTGGAGCTGGGTAAGATGGAAAGGAAACCCAAATCAAGACACTTTGCTGCTTCAGTTCTTTTATTGCATGTCACAGTCCAATGTGTCTCCATTTAAAGTCAGATTTTTTGTTGAATGGTCACACCAGCTGCAGGCCCTTGGGTCAGAAGTCTTGATATCACCAATTGTTCATTTTCTTGATGGACTTCCATACTTCAGGCATTTGTGTGTAGCTGGTCAATTGTGAAGTTTTCAGAGTGGTGTAGAACCCTCTCTTTTTGGGACAGTTGGTTCTCCTTGTGCAGCATGTCCTGAAGCTGGCCTGTCTCCATCCTCTTTCTAAGTGTGTAAGGTCTCTTGTTAGGCAGCATAAAGTGAGAGAGGACTCCTAAAGAGGGAGAAAAACTCCTCCAACATTTGCTGAAACATGTTTGTAAACTGACCAAGATGTAATTGGAATGGCATAAAAAGACTAAAATTTAATTTCTTGCCATCTGGCTTGTGATATATGGTGCCTTCAATTGAGTTTAGAAGGAACGTTGGCCATAGGTCAAGAGGTGAGATTGTGTGTGTGTGTGTGTGTGTGTGTGTGTGTGTGTGTGTGTGTAGAAAGAGAGAGAGAGAGAGAGAGGGAGAGAGGGAGAGAGAGAGAGAGATGGAGTTTTTCTCTATTGCCCAATCTGAAGTGTAGTGGTGCAATCTCAGCTCACTGCAACCTTGGTTTTTCAGGTTCAAGTGATTCTCCTGCCTCAGCCTCCCAAGTAGCTGGGATCACAGGCATGCACCACCACATCTGGCTAATTTATGTATTTTTAGTAGATACCGGGTTTCATCAAGTTGGTCAGGCTGGTCTCGAACTCCTGACCTCATGTGACCCACCCACCTTGGCCTCCCAAAGTGCTGGGATTATAGGTGTGAGCCACCACACCTGGTCGGATAATTGAGTTTCTTATTATATCTGGGTTTCTGCAGAATTTTAGTGACTAAAGAATGTACACTAGTGTTCATTTTGTTTTTCTTTATGAAAGAAGTAATTTACTTTTTATATAATTACTTGCCAGTCATGGGAAGGAAAAGTCTGAGTTTTTGTCCACAATGATAGGAATTATTGTTACATTACAGGATGACTCTGTGAATGCCTTTAGGAAAAATCCCTAGTCATATCTTGACCATTTTCCTAGCTGTGAGACTGCCATTATACTGGTTACTGTAACATTTCCTGGTTTTCTTTCTAGACCTGAACTAGTTATTTGCTACTTCCCTCCTGGAATGGCTAGTAAAATAAACACTAAAGGTAAGAGATTACATGTACTTATTATATTTTACTACATTATGACATTCTTTATCAGCATTCCTGAAATCATACAGAATCATTGCCCAGTGTCTTTGTGGGACTTGCAGTTAGTTTCTTGGCTTTTTAAAGTATTTTATTTAATGGACCTTTTTTTCTTTTTCTTTCTTTTTCTTTTAATTTACTGAAAGTGTCACATGTGCAATTCCACTTCATTTATGTTTCCAAGGCTTTGTTGAGCCCCTTGTGGAGGATTACACTACAAGTTTAATTCTGCAGGTTTCTTTGAAAATCGACAAATGGTATGAGTTTTATATTCTGCTCTTATAAAGCATCTTCTTCTGTATTTTTCTACAATATACTAAAGTAATTCTGTGCTTATTTTACAGCTTTGCAGCCCCCTAAAAGACCATGAAGCCCTGAGAGTAATGTAAAGATTCCTGAAATTGAGATCACCATGGAAAATAAGGGCCAGTCTTTGGCATGTTTCTGTTGATTCTCCAGTTTATTAGTTATGTCAGTTCACTAGCTATATATTTATACAGATGAAGTTAACCAAGCTAATTTCACATGTGCACAGCTGCCTGTGATAAAGCTAAATTTCTGGATGTTTTTAATTGACATCTTGAAAATCATGAACAGGAAATAAATAACATGAATCACCTTACAAGCTGCACTCAAAAAAATCCCTAAAATGTTTTTTCTTTATTACAACAAATAAGGATGCAGAGGGTCACGTGGAATGTTTCTTCATCTTTTGTCCACTTTGTTTTTTCTGTTCTTTTAAGGAAATAAAGTTTAGGGATAGTTTAAACAGCAGTGCCTGAAATGAAAGCATTTCCTCCAACACCCTCTAATATATTTCCTTCTCTCCATGCTTATGGGGTCTGCTCATAAGAGGGAGACATGACAGGAGCTCCCTGTCATGTCTCCATCCAAGCAGGACATATAGAAGTAAAGAAAATGCAGTGTGAGCCCTGCCTGCAGCCATGGTCAAGAAAAGGAAGAGGCTTTTTTTTTTTTTAATCCTAGCAGAATTTTGCATAAGTCTCTTGGTTTTAAAAAAGATGAATTTATCATAATAAAATAAAGCACAAACTCTGAGGCCAAAGTGATGGAATTTAAATCTGCATTCTGCCACTTAGGAAAATTCTTTGAGTTCTCTGTCCTTTAGGTTGCACACCTGTAAAATGAGAAAAGGAAAATAATATTTGACTCATGGTTTTCAAAAATCGAGATGTTAAATGCTGGGTGCAGTGCTTATAATTAAAATCTCATACTTATAATTCCAGCACTTTGGGAGGCTGAGGAGGGTGGATCATGAAGTCAAGAGATCTACATCCTCCTGACCAACATGGCAAAAGCCTAACTCTACCTAAAATAAAAAATTAGCTGGGCATGGTGGCACGTGCCTGTAATCCCAGCTACTCAGGAGGCTGAGGTAGAAGAATCACTTGAACCTGGGAGGTGGAGGTTGCAATGAGTCAAAATCACACCACTGCACTCCAGCCTGGGTGACGGAGCAAGACTCCATCTGAAAAACAAACAAAAAAATTGAGATGTTATTTCTTTTGTTTTTTCTTTTTTCTGAGATGGAGTTTCACTCTTGTTGCCTAGGCTGGAGTGCAGTGGTGCTATGCTGGCTCACTGCAAGCCCCACGTCCCGAGTTCAAGAGATTCACTACCTCCACCTCCCAAGTAGCTGGGATTACAGGCATGCACCATCAAACCCAGCTAATTTTTGTATTTTTAGTAGAGATGAGGTTTTACCATGTTGTCTAGGCTGGTCTCAAACTCCTGCCCTCTGGTGATTTGCCCGCCTTGGAATCCCAAAGTGCTGGGATTACAGGCATGAGCCACTTCACCTGGCTGAGATGTTATTTCTTTAATAAACAGCTGCTGTCATTTCAGACCACTTGATATTTAGGCGCTTAAGAATTTTTCACTAGAAGGCATGTAAAGAAAGATGATGAGCATTTGTAAAGGATTTAGGATTTATCATTTGACTGCATGACTGACCCCTAGAGCTGGCATTTTAGTAAGAAATTTTTCTGAAGCCAATTAATTAGCTAGCAACTGAGGCAAACCAGCCACTACCCTCACCATTCAGTGCTCTTTTTTCCTCTGTTTCTCCTCAAACTTGGTTACTCTCGCAAATCAATTTTAAAAACTTGCATTTCTTTCCTTTTCTTTTCAGAGACAGGGACTTGCTCTGTCACTCAGGCTGCATTGCAGTGGTGTGATATGGCTTGCTGCAGCTTCATTCTTCTGGGCTCAAGCAGTACTCCCATCTCCGCCTCTTAAGTAGCTAGGACTACAGACATACACCACCACACAGAGGTAAATTTTTTATCTATTGTTGTAGAGATGGGGTCATGCTATGTTGCCTAGGATGGTCTTGAACTACTGGAATCAAGTGTTTCTCCTGCCTCTGCCTCCCAAAGTGCTGGGATTATAGGCAGGTATGAGCCACCTATGCCTGGCCACCAATATATATATATGTATTTTTAAATAACACCTTTATTGAAATGCACTTCACATACCATACAATTTATTTATTAAAGTATGCAATTTGGTGGTTTTTAGAATATTCATGGAGCTGTGCACCTATTACCCCAATCAATTTTAGAAGCTTTTATTACTATATAGAGAAATCCACATTTCTTTACAACTAGCTTCTACTCCCCCTATAGCCTTATGCTCCCATAGGCAACCACTGATCTATATTCTGTCACTATAGAGTTGCCTAATCTGGACCTCTTATATAAACAGGATTGTGTAATGTGTGATCTTTTGTGGCTGACTTTTTTTTTTTTTTTCACTTTAGCACAATGTTTACAGAGTTCTTTCATGTCACAGCATGTGTCAGTATTTGATTTCTTCTATGGATGAATAATATTCCGTGGTAGAGACACACCACATTTTGTGTATCTATTTATCAGCCAACCTGCTGCCTCTCCTTCCCCAGATTGTCTTTCCACTTGGGACATGCCTCCTTTGGGATGTACTGAGTGGTGTTCCTGGCGGTGAGTCCGTTTTTCTGGGGCTCGCCCGTCAAGTCACTCCATTCCCTGGACCTCGGTTTTTCCAGCTGTAAAATGGGTGGGCCGTGGTGGT
Source organism: Sapajus apella (assembly GCF_009761245.1). Classification (NCBI taxonomy): domain Eukaryota; kingdom Metazoa; phylum Chordata; class Mammalia; order Primates; family Cebidae; genus Sapajus; species Sapajus apella. The sequence goes on along the minus strand of NW_022436944.1, from coordinate 8,784,996 downwards.
GATGGAGGCACTCACTGACTTGTTTGTAAAAAAAACAGGAGGCCCTGGGCTGGCTGGTTTTATGCCCTCGGTCTCGGAGCTGCCATCTGTGCAGTGGGCGTAGGAGGGCCTGGCAGGGCACAGGCTGAGGCGCCTTCTCCCATCCCAGCACTACATGCAGGCGCGGCTCTGCTGGAAGTGGACGCAGCTGCTGCGGCCCTCGGTCCAGTTCTTCCTGGTGGCCTTTGCCCTCTATGTGGGCTACACCTGCATGTCTGATCACTGGAGCGACGTCCTTGCTGGTCTCCTGCAGGGGGCGCTGGTGGCTGGCCTCACTGTGAGCTTCTGACCTTGACTCACCCCCTGTGCTGTCCAAAGACCACTCCCTGCCCAACCCTGGTCCTTCCCTGCACACTCTTGCCCCACGGAGTCCTCCGCTGTGACCCCTTCCTCCAACCCTGGTCCTTCCCTGAGACCCCTCCTTCCCCTGGTTTCTCCCCTGGGACCCGTACCCCAAACTCCAGTTCTTCCCTGGACCCCTCCTTCACCCCCAGATCCTTCCCTGGGATTCCTTCCCCCAATCCCAGTTCTTCCCTGGACTCCTCCGTTCTCTCCATTTCTCCCCTGGGACCTCTTCCCCCAACCCCAGTCCTTTCTAAATGCCTCCTTCCACACATTCCTCCCTGGGACCCCTTCCCCAAATGCTAGTCCATACCTGGGACCCCTCTTACCCCCAGTTCTCCTCTGAGACCCCTTCTCCCCAACCCCCATCCTTCCCTGGGACCCCTTTTTCCCCTCATTTCTCCACTGGGATCCCCCAACCCCAGTCCATCCCAGGACCCTTCCCCCCACCACATCCTCCCCTGGGACCCCTTCCCCCAGCCCGAGTTCTTCCCTGGACCCCTCCCTTCTCCCCATTTCTCCCCTGGGACCCTTTTCCCCAACCCCAGTCCATTCATGGAACCCCTCCTTCCCCCATTCCTCCCCGGGACCCCTTCCCTCAACCCCAATCCTTTCTGGGGGCCCCTCCCTTCCCCCCGTTTCTCCCCTGGGACCCCTGTCCCCAAATCCAGTCCTTCCCTGGACACCTTCTTCCCCCAGTTCCTTCCCTGGGTCTCCTGCCTGCACACCGCAGTCCTTCCCTGGGCCTGTCAGTGCCCCAGTGCTCTCCACTGGTCCTCCACTAAGAGGGCTCTCTTCCCCCTGACAGGCACTCTTCCTCTCATTGCCCACCTGGGGCCCTGTTCCTCCCCCTCCTGCCCATGCCCATGTCTCTGGTGCCTGCCCAGCCCCTGCCCAGTCTCACCTTCCTCCACTCTGCCAGGTCCACTACATCTCAGACTTCTTCAAAGCCCGACCCCCACAGCACTGCCTGAAGGAGGAGGAGCTGGAAAGGAAGCCCAGCCTGTCACTGACAGTGACCCTGGGCGAGGCTGACCACAACCACTATGGATACCCGCACTCCTCCTCCTGAGGCTGGATGAAGCCCAGGCAGGGAGTGGCTGTGAGTCCAGCTGAGGCCGGCCCCCCAGGTGGTCCCTCTGGCCCTGGGTAGGCACTGAGGGCCCCGGACAGGCTCCAGGAACCCTGGGCTGATGGGAACAGTGAGCAGGCTCTGCTGCCCCTGCCCTGCACTGGACAAGGGGTCTGGGGAGGCCTAGGTAGCCCTGAGCATTTGGAGGGGGACCTGTTCCCGTAGCTCCCCAATATCCCCATTCTTTTATGGGGTTAAGGAAGGGGCTGTTTTGTAAAATGTAATGTACATGTGGTTTTTAGTAAAATAGGGCATTGGTTTGACGAGTAGTTTCAGTGCCTCTGTTCCTTACAGCTGTTCTGGGGACGGTGTTCCTCCCGTCAGAGGGCTCCGCGGAGCTCAGGCGTCAGGCAGACTCACCCGCTGTGACAGTGGAGGGCAGCAGCCAAGCCCACCCCTTGTGTTTCTCCCTGCACGGCGCTGGGGTCCAGGGTCTGATGGGTCAGCACACCCCTCCCCTCTGCTCATGTCCACCCCATGCATCTGGAGGCCATGCTTCTGAAATGGGTAATCCAGGGGCTGGTTTCCCTGAAGTGATGGCAGAACACACAGAGCTTACTTTTTCAACAGGTGGGTAAAGGGTACATTTGTTTTTTTGTACAGGAGGTAACTTAAGTGTCTGCTGATGTTTTGTTTGCACCTGGAACCTCTCTTATTCCCTCACCCTGCAGGGTGTTCCTATCAGGCCTTAGCCTAGGGGAAGGGTGGTGTAGCCCTGGGGGCAAAAGTGCAGCCTGGAGCCCCACCCAAGGGGTTGGAATGGAGATCTGCCCTTGGCGGATGGGAAGGAAGGTGATGCAGACCCTGCGGAACTCCAGTTGAACGTCAGGGACTTGCCTCCCTGCAGGTGTCAGACGGGATCCTGGCCCGGAAAGTCACATTGAAGCCTCCCAGGTATCCTAGGGTGTCCCAGCAGGCAGTGACACCAGAGGACTAAGGAGGCTGTGTCTGGGCTCAGAATGTATCTCTGGCAGTGGGTGGGAGAGAGGTTCTCAGCCAGATCCCACGGGGAGAGCCACTGTGTCAGGGGCAAATGGGAATGACCCAGGTGCCCTGACAGCAGCTGACACCTCCGTCTCCTCCCAGGCGCAATGGTCTTGAAAGCCAGGACCACAGTGAGGGTTGAGCGCGACTCTGTGGGAGCAGCTGCAGTGCACAGGACTCCAGTGTGGTCTGCTGGGGTCAGGTGGCCTTGTTGGGACGAGCAGTGAAGACTGAGGAGCGGAAGAAGTTTGGAGTGAGGGAGAGGATGTGGCTAAGTCTGGCTGCTGGCCTCGGCTCGGGGAGTCTCAGTGCTTCAGAAAGAGCATGTGCACCCCACAGCTGTGAGAGCGGAGAGAAAGAAAGGGCTGCACTGACCAGCACCATCCCCAGAGGGTCCTCAGGAGCCAGGAGGGCCCAGCTTTGGGAGCCGGTGGCCTGTCTCCTTGTTTGGGTGCTGCCCAGCTGGCTACACACGCACTGCTCTGCATCTGTTGAGAAAAGCCGGGACGCAGGGCTTCGGGCTCGGAAATTCTCACACGTTCCCAGTACCAAGATGGCAGGCAGGGCAGCAGTTAGGACACATTTCTCCACCCACACCGAGCTCTGGGGAAGCCCTCATGCATAATCTTGGGTTTACACTTCCCACACCCTTATGGTTTCATGGGAAAAAAAACAGTATTTTCTCTCGTTGTACAAGGGGGATATTTTTTTTCTGTTGTTTCTCACAAGAAACTGAGATTCTTAGCCATGTAAATATCATTTCCCATGGCTGTGTCCTCATGGCCCGGCATTTCTCCCACCTTCTGAGGTTAATTGGTTTTTAAAGACCTCCTCCTGGCCGGGCACAGTGACTCACGCCTGTAATTCCAGCACAATGGGAGGCCGAGGCGGTTAGATCACAAGGTCAGGAGATTGAGACCATCCTGGCCAACATGATGAAACCCCGTCTCTACTAAAAATGCAAAGCTTAACCTGGCATGGTGGTGGACACCTGTAATCCCAGCTATTTGGGAGGCTGAGGCAGGAGAATTGCTCAAACCCAGGAGGCAGAGGTTGTAGCGAGCTGAGATTGTGCCACTCGTGTCAGCTACCATATGTTTTTCTGGTTTTGTAGGCAACCATACATACTTTGTTTTTTAGACACAGGGTCTCATTCTGTCACCCAGGCTGGAGTGCAGTGGTGCAGTTACTGCTCACTGCAGCCTCGACCACCCAGGCTCAAGTGATGCTCCTGCCTCAGCCTCCTGAGTAGCTGGGACTACAGCGCCCACCACCACACCCCACTTTCATGCTTACTTTTTTTTTATAGGTGCATACTGAAGTATTTAGGAGTGAAATTTTGTGAGATCTGCAAATTGCAATATTTCATATTATAAAAACATGAAGCAGACATCACAACATGTTAGTAACTGTTAAATCTGTTTTGTGTATGTGGGCATCATTATGCCACTCTCTGGACTGCATTTTGAAAAAATTTAAGTCGAAAAAGGAAAACTGTGCCTGAGGAAATTTCCTTAAGTTCAAAATGTCGTTACCTTTACTTTTAGTGAGACAATATTTCTTCTTTTTCTTTTTTTTTTTTTTTTTTTTTTTCCTTTTTTGAAGAGTGTTGACCTGTTGCCCAGCCTAGAATGCAGTGGTGTGATATTGGCTCACTGTAACATCCACCTCCTGGGTTCAAGCAATTCTCCTGCCTCAGCCTCCCAAGTAACTGGAATTACAGGTGCCCTCCACCATGCCCAGCTAATTTTTGTATTTTTGGTTGAGATGCCATTTCACCATGTTCGCCATGCTGGTCTCGAACTCCTGAACTCAGGTGATCCACCTCCCTCAGCCCCCCAAAGCGCTGGGATTACAGGTGTGAGCCACCACACCTGGCTATTTATTTCTCAACTGAATTTCTGTTTGAATTGAAACAACATAAAATCCTAATTTCGATAACATTATTTACATTTTTTACGTTAGTTGCTAGAACACGATGCGAGAAGACAGCGTTTCCTCAACCTGACCCGGCAGTGGTGTGGCATGTAGCATTCTGGACAGCATTGGGAGTGGGGATTTGGGGGCGTGTGAGCCCCCAGGCTGGCTCAGCAGTGCGGTCTGGGCCTTTTCCCAGAGGCTTCTTAGCCCCAAGCCTGATTGTCCACCCCAGTCTCCTCAACAGTGAGAGGCACACTGTCCTGCTGTGTAGAGAATTTTAGTTCTTCTGTCTCCTGGCACATATTTTCAGGAGCTGGATAGCTCCCAGGTCCCATCCCCTGTCTCAGAAATGACTTCTCAAGTCATACCCTGCCACAGCATTTTGTTAGCCTGTTTTGTTGTTGTTCTTTATTTGTTTTGAGATAGGGTTCCACTCTTCTTGCCCAGGCTGACGTGCAGTGGCACAACCTCGGCTCACTGCAACCTCCGCCCTCCGGATTCAAGCAATTCTCCTGCCTCAGCCTCCCGAGTAGCTGGGATTACAGGCATGTGCCACCACGCCTGGGTAATTTTTGTATTTTTAGTAGAGATGGGCATCCACCATGCCCAGCCTACTGTCGGCATATTTGCTGTGGTTGAGTATCTGTTCAGATGTTTAGCCAGTTTTAAAATCACGTATGTATTTTGTAAATATCTTCTCACGTCTGTCTTGTCTTTTTGTTCTCTGAATACAGTTTTTCACAGTAGAATACTTAGTTTATAAAGCCTGTTATCAATATTTTCATGAATTGGCGTTTAATGTTGTGTGTTAAAACTCAACACCAAACTCATCGTCACATAGAGTTTCTTAGATTTTTTATAGTTTTGCATTTCAAATTACAGTCTCTGCACTATTTTGAGTAGGTTTTTGTTTTTCTTATTTTGCGTATATATTCATTTCATTCTACGCGGCTTCCAAATTCTTCCATCACCATTTTGGTAAGGATATGGCTACAGTGGTCTTCATTTTGGTTTGAATTTCCAAAATTATTACACTGAATAAACTCAATATTGAATTTTGTAGGTATTTCAGGACAGGCGCGGGGGCGGGGGTGAATGCCGAGAAACTGAGCAAGAGCGTCTGTGCTGAGCTCTGGCGCCACCAGAGGGCGCGCGAACCCACTCCTCACCAACTTTCCTCTGAGGTGCCAGAAGCAGCGAGGAGCTTCGGCTTTCTCAGGGCAGCAGGAGGGTCGTGTCAACTAGGTGTTGTTCATTGGTGAGTAAACAACTTCTTTTCCATGGCCCTGAGTGCAGAGAAGAGAGTCTTTAGAGTACTCAGCAAAGGAAGAAATTCACCTAGAAAAATGAAATCCCCAAATCCCATCCTTATGACTATACCCTGATGTCATTGTCAACATCCCAGACACAGTGGCTGCTAAGATATGTTCTCACAATGACCTCTACTATAATAATCACACCGTGCCTTAACACCAATATAATATCCGCACCATACTCTAACGCTAATCTGATATCCACACTGTTGCTTCTAATACTAATGTAATACTATCCACACGGTGCCCTGATGCTAATGTAATATCTGCACTGTTCTCCAATACCAATATAATATGTACACCATGCCCTAACACTAATATCCACACCGTGCCGTAACACTAATGTATCCACACAGTAGTCTCTAATACTAATAAGTATAATAATATCTACTAAGTGGAGTCTGTTGACATTGAGGCTTTTATAAGCATTCACAGCTTTGGATGAAGCGTAGCCTCTATAGTGGATTTTGGTGATGTCTCTGCTTTTCTGGCATAGTATGGATATAGTTGTTTTAAAAAGTAATTTACTTTTTAATAATGTCATACTTCTAGGGAGCTTCCAGTAGCAGTGCAAAATATAACCTGTTTCTTTTCTTAGAGTCCCCAGCAGTTATTGCTGAAGCAGATTTGCAGCTTCCCACAAAGTACTCCAGCATATTTTACCCAAATCACGGACACTCTCCCAGGTTACCACCATAGAACCCCTAGATCAGGAAATCAGCATGGTTCCTACGTGATAATTCAGTTCACAAACTCATTTCACTTTTACCTCCTGCCCCACCTGGGAGTATAATGTGTTTTTTCCTTCTGATCCAGTTTGCCTGGCACTGTTCCCAAGACTTTCCTGCATATTTATGATCTTGACACATTTAAAGAGCATACAAGTTTTTGTTTAAACACCGGTTTTCAGGTCTTTGGGGTACATACCTAGGAATGGAATCACTGTCATACGGCAAATCTATTTGTAACCATTTGAAGAAACTCCAAACTATTTGACACATATGCTGCACCATTTCATATTGTCACAGCAGTGTTTAATAGTTCGAGTTTCTGCACGTCTTTGTCAACACTTGTTTGTTTTTAGTATGACTATTCTAGTGTGAGTTAAGGGGTATCTCTTTCTGGTTTGAATTATGACTAATGATGCTAAGCATCTCTCAAGTGCTTGCTGGTGAAGTGTGTATTAAAGTGCTTCGTTAGTTTTTAGATTGGATTGTCTTTGTTGTTGAATTGTAAACGTTATTTATACATTCTGGATAACAGACACTTATGAAGAATCTACTCTGCAGAGTTTTTCTTCCATTCTGTGGGTTACTGGAACATAATAAGAATTTGTGTGTGGTCTCTGCGCCAGTGTCCTGAGGCAGAGCGCTAAGCCTTTGAAATGTATGAAATGATGTGTCTTTGTGTGCCAATGAGATGACTGATGGCTGGGGGCACCTGGACAGCCTCAGTGGGGCCGGTTGCCAAAGAAACCAACCTTGCCATTAGAGGATTTGAAATTTCAGCCTCCCTCCAGTCTCTGTGAAAGTTAGAGGTGCTGATGGTTGAGCTGAATACCTAAAGGCGCTGTTGGGAACATGCTAACACAGTGGTCCCAAGCTTTTTGACACCAGGGACTGGTTCTCTGGAAGAAAGTTTTTCTATGGCCTGGGGTGGGGTGCATGGATTTGGGATGATTCAAACACATTATGTTTATTGTACATTTAATATTATTACACTGTAATATGTAAAGAAATAATGATTTCAGATTGTCTTTCTGCAACTAGACAGTCCCATTTGGGGGTGATGGGAGACAGTGACAGATCATCAGACATTAGATTCTCATAAGGAGCATACAGCCCAGATCCCTCACATGCGCAGTTCACAATAGGGTTCATGCTTCTATGGGAATCTAATGCTGCTCCTGATCTGACAGGAGGCGGAGTTCAGGCGGTGACACATGTGATGGGGAGTGGCTATAAACACAGGTGACACAATGCTTGTCTGTCCTCCTCTCACCTCCTGCTGTATGGTCCAGTTCCTGAGAGGCTGCAGACTGCTACCAGTCTGTGAGCTGGGGGTTGGGGACTCCTGCTCTAACAGACAAGGTCCTTGTCCTCATGTAGAAAGCCCAGATGATAACATGACAACATTTTGGTCAAGCTAGAAAAAAGCATCATTGCGAGCCGGGCACGGTGACTCATGCCTGTAATCCCAGCACTTTCGGAGGCCGAGATGGGTGGATCAAGAGTTCCAGACCAGCCTGGCCAACATGGTGAAAACCTATCTCTACTAAAATACAAGTATTAGCCCGGTGTGATAGTATGTGCAATAATCCCAGCTACTCAGGAGGCTGAGGCAGGAGAATCACTTGAACCCAGGAGGTGGAAGTTGCAGTAAGCCAAGATCATGACACTGCACTCCAGCCCGTGCTACAGAGTGAGATTCTATCTCAGAAAAAAAAAAAAAAAGAAAGAAAGGAAAACAGAAAATAGCATAATTGCAGGCATTATTGCATGATGAGACTCTCCAAACTCAAGTTACCTGGGCTTGCCCCTCCATCCCATCATTTTGTTACCCCACAGACCAAGCCACCTTCTCCCTTGTTGTACTGAAGAACCTGGGCAAACTGTGTACCTGAAAAACACTCACCTCGTGGTAAAAAGCCTAGCCTATGGCATTGGACTGCCCAGGTCCAAATCCCAGCCCCAGCACTGACTAGCTGGTTGATCCTGACAAGTAGATCATCTCTCTCAGCCTCGTTGTTTCCATCTGCAAAATGGGTATATCAATCATCACAGCAGCTGATTGTGAGAGTGGATTTAATGGATCTGGGCTGAGTCATGAGAGCCTTGATTTTAGAAAATCTTTCAGGAGATTCTAACTATATATTAAGGATCAAGAGCCATTAATCTAATTATGCTTGTCACAGTGAAATATTTATTACTGATTATAATGGTTATAATAATTATTATAGTTATATAATTAAAAGTAAACATATATATTCTAATAAGTATTTACTATTGTTTGAGATGGAGTCTCGCTTTGTCTTCAGGCTGGAGTGCAGTGAGTGGCACAATCTTGGCTCACTGCAACCTCCCAGATTCAAGCAATTCTCCTGCCTTGGCCTCTTGAGTAGCTGTGATTACAGGCGCCCGCGACCACACTTGGCTAATTTTCATACTTTTTGATAGAGATGGGGTTTTGCCATGTTGGCCATACTGGTCTGAAACTCCTGACCTCAAGGGATCCACCCACCTTGGCTTCCCAAAGCGCTGGGATTACAGGCGTGAGACACCATGCCCGGCCACAGTGAAATTAATAACACCCCCTCCACTCTCCGGGAAGACTGGGCCTAGATGATAATTTATATCAGAAATTCACTAACTTTTTCATAAATGACAAGATTGTGCATATTTTAGGCTAGTGGGCAAGACAGTTTCCGTCACAACTGCTCAAAACATGAAACATAGAAATGAATGGATTTAGCTGTGTTCCAATAAAACTTTATTGATAAGAGTATGCAGTAGGCAGGATTTGGTGTCTGGGCCATGGTTTGCCTTCCCCCGGATTGTTAGCCATGGGACATGGAAAGAACAAGACCCCTGCAGGGTCACACACAAGCCAGCGAGTAGCAGGACGGTTTGTTCAGTGGGAGAGATTTCCTGCTGTAGCTTCTGCCCCTGGCCTCTCCAGTGCAGAGGCTGGCCAGGTCAGCGGGCTCCTGTAACTGGCCTCTTGTGCCCCGCAGCTGCCAGGTAGGATTGCATCATGATAGACAGTGCCACCTTCGCCTGGGTCCAGGAAAGCCCTCCCTGCCTCCACAGGTACAGAATGACACCCATGGAAATCGGCCTCATGTTTTTAGGGAGAAGCTGCATGGGGCTCCTGCCACCTTCCACCTGAGGGGTGGTGCGGGTTTCCAGCCTGGGATGGGAGGGTGGGTTAGGTTGGGCCCGGGCTCTGCCGGGAAGATTCCCAGGATGCCTCTGTACCTCCTGCAGGTGGGGACCTGTACAGCATAGACCTGCACCTCCTGCAGATGGGGACAATGGCATCCGAGTGTCCCACATCAGGGGAAGACATCCCTCTGCTCCCAGGCTGGTCAAGATGTTGCCAAGGTGAGGCTGGCTGAGGAGCTCCATGGTTCAGCCTCGCCAGCTTTGCTAAATTCTGTTCCACATATATCAGTCCCAGATCATTATCATCTATAGCCCCCAACTCATGGCTTGGTCTTTGTGGCCAAAAATCTCAGCCAGCCCTGAAACTCTACGAGAAGGGAGAGAATATGTCCTGGGCAGTGTTTGTATTGGTTGTCATTCACTCACTTCATTGATGGAGCACTAGCTATGGGCCATGCTCTGTTCTAGGTACTGGGGATTGGATGAAAGAAACGGACAAGGGCCCAGCTCTCTTGGAGTGACATACTGATAGAGGAGAGGCCCAAAAAGGAATCCAGGGCAGGGGGACAGAGCACGATGGCATGACTAGTGAGGGAAGGCTTGGCATTCAAGCCGAGATCATAAGGAAAGACAGTGAGCTGTGCAGGTGTCTGGGAGAAGAGGTTTTTTTTGGAAACAGAGTCTTGCTCTGTCACCCAGGCTGGGGTGCACGATCTCAGCTCACTGCAACTTCCCAGGACACTATGTTGGCCGTGCTGGTCTCCAACTCCCAATCTCAAGTGATCCACCTGCCTCATCTCCCAAAGTGCTGGTACTACAGGCATGAACCACCATGGCTGGCATGGGAGAAGAGCCTTCCAGGCAGTGGGAACGGCATATGCAAAGGTCCTGGGTCAGGACTATGCCTGGACTTGGGTTTTCCGACCTCAGCATGGTTGATATTTTGGGCTGAAACTTCATTGTTCAGTTCTGTCCTGTGCATTGTGGGATGTTTAGGAGACCCCTAGTCTGCCTACTAGATGCCAGCAGCACCCTCTACCAGTTGTGGCATCCAAAAATATCTCTAGATCTTGCCAAATGATTCTTGGGGGATACAGTCTTCCCCAGTTGAGAACAACTGACCTATTGTGTTCAAGGAAACAGCAAGGAGGTCAGCATGGCCAAGAAAGAGCAGCTGGGGCACAAAGTGGAAGGAGCCGGGACGTCGTTCATGATCATCAGGACTTTAGCTTTGACCCTGAGTGAAATGGGAGTGCTGACGGGTTTAGCTGGGAATTGTTAAGAGATGACTTGGGTTTTTTTGTTTGTTTGTTTGTTTGTGATGGAGTCTCGCTCTGTTGCCAGGCTGGAATGAAGTGGTGTGATCTCAGCTCACTGGAACCTCCACCTCCCGATTCAAGCAATTCTCCTTCCTCAGCCTCCCAAGTAGCTGGGATTACAGGCATCTGCCACCATGCCCAGCTAATTTTTGTATTTATAGTAGAAACGAAGTTTCTCCATATTGGTCAGGCTGGTCCTGGACTCCCAACCTCAGGTAATTCGCCCACCACAACCTACCAAAGTGCTGCAATTACAGGCGTGAGCCACTGCCGACTTGGGTTTTAACAAATTCCTCTGGTCACGAGGTGGAGGATGGGCTGTGGGACATAGACAGGAGTGGGGCGGGACCAAGAGCAGGGGCAGGCAGGGGAAGAAACAGCCTACTGATTGCAAGAGCCAAGGTAGGAGACCAGGCTGGTGAAACCCTCAGACGGCAGCTAACTCTGTGTGCACGTGGGTGGACGTGCATGCATGTGTGTGCATGATGTGAGTGTGTGCACACATGTATGCGTGTGAGCATGGATTGCATGGGTATGTGCATGTGCTTGTGTATGTGGATGTGTGCCCACATTGTGTGTGTTCCTGTGCATGTTAGCATGCTTGTATGAGTGTGCAAATGTGCATGCATGTGTGCACGCTTTGTGTGTGTGCATGAGTGCGCACATGCACAGATGTGCACACGATGGTTGCTCAAATAGCCAGACAAGGACTGGGAAAAGAACAGCCCCACAGGTGCTCTTAGACTCCCACAGCAGGGAAGCTTGGCTCTATCTGGGGCTCACCCTTCCTCAAAGACGGGGGCTGGGCCCTAACCAAGGTCATGTCTCCTTTCTTGCATTGAAAGAATAAACCTCACCATACCCCAGGGCTGTTTCCTGGCTGTAGTCAATCCAGTGGGGACAGGAAAGTCCTCCCTGCTCTCTGTCCTCTTTGGGGAGCTGTCAAAGGTGGAGGGGTTTGTGAGCATCAAGGTGAGGCCACCTCCTGCCTGTCTGCTAGGATATCCCCATCATCCTGAAAGTCTTCCTTCCTCTCTGCCTTTCCACCCCTCCCCATCCCAGCCAAGCTCACTTTCATTCATTCTCTCTACCACCCACCCTCCACTGAGAGCCCAGCTCCCACTGCTCCTCAAAACCTGTTATACCTCTGTCCCCATCATCCTTCTGTGACCAAAGTAAGTTGTGTTTTAGTGTTCAGTGGCCTACATGCTCCAGGAGGCCTGGGTGCAGAACACCTCTGTGGTGGAGAAAGTGTGCCTTGGGCAGGAGCTTGACCCAGACTGGCTGGAGAGAGTCCTGGAGGCCTGCATCCGATGGCCAGATGTGGACAGCTTCCCTGCGGGAGTCCACACTTCAATTGGGGATCAGGTGAGAATGTCGGGGTCTTTTGGATCAGGGAGGCATTGCATTTGGGGGTCATTTGGGTCCCTGACTCATCATGGGCAGTATGATGGAGAAATGCAGGGAGTGATCAGGGAAGTGGAGAAGAAGAAGGGCTCAGCTCATGGTCAAGCACATAGTAGGTGCTCAATAAATAATCATTAATCAATAAATAGAAATGGGCATAGAGAAGCAAGGAGTTGTGTTAGGGATTGGCAGTGAGGGGCTCTGACAACTAAGAGTGAGATGACTAGACTCCTGTCTTACTCTGTCCTGCCTTGCTGGGTGACGTTGATCTAATTGCTTCCCCTCTCTGGGCCTCACCAAAGAGTCTGGACAGAGATGTCCAAGACACAGGATATATGCATCTGGAGCTATGGCTTGAGCAGGAGCTGGCAAACTGTGACCCCCAGGCCAAATCCAGCCCTCCACTGTGTGTGTGTGTGTATGTGTGTGTGTGTGTGTGTGTGTGTGTGTGTGTATTTGGGATGGAGTCTCACTATGTTACACAGGCTGGAGTGCAGTGGTACAATCTTGGCTCACTGCACCCTCCCCCTCCCACATTCAAGAAATTCTCCTGCCTCAGCCTCCTGAGTATCTGGGATTATAGGTGGGTGCTACCACGCCTGGCTAATTTTTTTATTTTTAGTAGAGACAATGTTTCACTATGTTGGCCAGGCTGGTCTCGAACTCCTGACCTCAAGTGATCTCCCCATTTCCCTCAGAGTCAAAGCCCAAGTCGTGACAATCCCTGGCAAAGTCCCTGTCACCTTGCTCTGGTATCCATCATCCCCATCTCCCATCATCATCTCCTGGCTTCGCTCCAGCCTCCTGAGTCTCTATAATGTTCCCTGATCTCCTGCAGCATACTCTAGCCCCAGGGCCTGTGCACCTGCTGTACCCACTGTTGGAAATCTCTCCCTAGTAGTCCCCAGGGCTCATCCCTCACTTCTATCACATTCACAGAGAAGGCTTCCCTGATTACCTTATCCACCGCCACCACCGCAACCCTGCTCATGCTAGTGCACCTTATACCCACACCTGCTTTTTCTTTCTTTTCATTTTCTTTCCTTTCTCCTTTCCTTTTTCCTTTCCTTTTTTTTTCTTGAGACAGTCTTGCTGTGTTCCCCAGGCTGGAGTGCAGTTGTGCAATCTAGGCTCACTGCAACCTTTAACTCCCAAGTTCAAGCAATCCTCCCACCTCAGCCTCCTGAGTAGCTAGGATTACAGGCAGGTGCCATCACGCCTGGCTCATTTTCTTTGTACTTTTAGTAAAAATGGATTTCATCATGTTGGCCAGGCTGAACTCCTAACCTCAAGTGATCCACTCACCTCAGCCTCCCAAGGTGCTGAGATTATAGGCATGAGCCACCGCACCTGGCTGCACCTGCTTTAGTATTTATTCTTCATAGTACCTTCCACTTGATGTGCTGTCTGTGTTACTGGTTTGTTTATGGATCACCTGTTTCTCTCCCCCTCATTAGAATGATGGATCCATTCAGAAAGCAGAAACTTTGTTTTGTTCATTGCTGTCTCCCCAAAGCCTAGAACCCACCTGGGGATAACTAGGCAGTAGTTATTAGTGGAATGAATGAATAGCCAGGTGTGGTGGCTTATGCCTGTAGTCCCAGCATTTTGGGAGGCCAAGGCGGGCAGATTGCTTGAAGTCAGGAGTTTGAGACCAGCCTGGCCAACATGGTGAAACTCCATCTCTACTAAAAATACAAAATACAAAAATTAGCCAGGTATGGTGGTGCACCTGTAATCCCAGCTACACAGGAAGCTGAGGCAGGAGAATCCATTGAACCCAGGAGGTGGAGGTTGGAGTGAGTTGAGATCATGCCACTGCACTCCTGAGTAGCTAGGACTACAGGCGTACACCACCGAGCCTGGCTAATTTTTGTATTTTTAGTAGAGACAGTGCTTCGCCATGTCAGGCTGGTCTCGAACTCCTGACCTCAGGTGATCCTCCTGCCTCGGCCTCCCAGAGTTCTGGGATTACAGGCATAAGCCACCATTCCTGGCCTCTTTTAGCTATTTTAAAATATACAATAAATTATTGTTTACCATTGTCACTCTGTTGTACTACCGTACTACATCTTATTCATTCTAACTGTATTTTTGTACCCATTAATTATTCCTGTGCACCCCCTCCACCCCACTACCCTCCCCAGCCTCTGGTAACCATCATTCTACTCTCTATTTCCATGAATTCAATTTTTTAATTTTTAGCACCCACAAATGACTGGGAGCATGCAAAATTTGTCTTTCTGTATCAGGCTTATTTTAGTTAACATAATGATCTCCAGCTCTACCCATGTTATTGCAAATAACAGGATTCTATTCTTTTTCATGGCTGAATGATATTCTATTGTGTATATGTACCACATTTTCTTTATCCATTCACCTGTTGATGGACACTTAGATGGCTTCCGAATCTTGGCTACTCTGAATAGTGTTGCAATAAATATAGAAATGTAGATATTTCTTTCTATACTGATTTCCTTTCTTTTGGGTATGTATCCAGCAGTAGAATTACCATATCATAAAGTAGCAGTCTTTTTAGTTTTTTGAGGACCCTCCAAACCATTCTCCATAGTGGTTGCACTAATCTATATTCCCACCAATAGAGCACCAGTGTTCCCTTTTCTCCACACCCTCATTAGCATCTGTTACTGCCTGGCTTTTGGATATAAGCCATTTAAACCATGGTGGGATGATAACTCATTGTAGTTTTAATTTGCATTTCTCTGATAATCAGTGATATTGAGCACCTTTTCACATATTCGTTTGCCATTTGTACATCTCCTCTTGAGAAATGCCTATTCTGACCTATTATCCATTTAAATCAGATTATTAGAGCTTTTTTTTTCTATTGGTTTTGTTTCCCCTGAGCTACTTATATCCTCAAGGGTTATTAATCCCTTGTCAGATGGATTCAGGATTGGGTTTTGTCTTTATTTTACACTCAATTCTAAACCATTAAATGCTGTCACATGGAAAAGTGACATAATATTTATATTGAAAGATGACTTTGTGTGTTTGCTACCTATTGCTATGTAACATACCAGCCGGGCATGGTGGCTCACACCTGTAATCCCAGCAGTTGAAAGGCCAAGGGCAGGTGGATCATGAGGTCAGGAGTTAGAGACTAGCCTGGCCAACATGATGAAACCCCATCTTTACTAAAAATACAAAAAAGCCAGGTGTGGTAGCACATGCCTGTAATCCTAGCTACTCAGGAGGCTGAGACAGGAGAATCACTTGAACTCTGGAGGCAGAGGTTGCAGTGAGCTGAGATCACACCACTGCACTCCAGCCTAAGGGACAGAGTGAGACTTCATCTCAGAAAGCAAACTAACAAACATACACACACACACACACACACCAAAAACCACCCCAAGGTATAAAGTTACAATGCTGCTTATTAGTGTTCTCACAATTCTGGAGGCTGACTAGACTCACCTAGGCAGTTCTGGCTCAGGATGTGGTTGCCTTCGAACAGTATGGGTTAGAATAGTCTTGAAGATTTCTTTGCTCAAATATCTCCTGGTTAATATGGGCTGTCAGCTAGGGCCTCAGCTGGGGCTATCTGGTGGAACACCCACACGAAACCTCCCTACATGGTCTGGGCTTTTTCACAAAATGGTGAATGGGTTCTAAGTGCACCCATCAGGAAGGAGAGCCAAGTGGAAACACTATCATCTTTTATGACCTAACTTTGGCAGGTCATGAGCACCACTTCCACTGTATTCTACTTACAGAAGCAGGGCACTAAGTTCATATTCAAGGGAAGTAACTGGCTTGCTTTTGATTTTACAGCTTCATAGGTGGAAGGGACTTGCCTTTTCACAGATGAGACTATGGACTGTGGACTTTTGAGTTAATGTTGAAATAAGACTTGTGGGACTGGCCGGGCGCGGTGGCTCAAGCCTGTAATCCCAGCACTTTGGGAGGCCGAGGCGGGTGGATCACGAGGTCAAGAGATCGAGACCATCCTGGTCAACATGGTGAAACCCCGTCTCTACTAAAAATACAAAAAATTAGCTGGGCATGGTGGCGCGTGCCTGTAATCCCAGCTACTCAGGAGTCTGAGGCAGGAGAATTGCCTGAACCCAGGAGGCGGAGGTTGCGGTGAGCCGAGATCGCGCCATTGCACTCCAGCCTGGGTAACAGCGAAACTCCGTCTCAAAAAAAAAAAAAAAAGACTTGTGGGACTGTTGGGAAGGCATGATTGGTTTTGAAACATGAGAACATAAGATCTGAGGGGTCAAAGTTGAATCATAGGAATGTAGCTAAACATAAAAATTTTGTAAACCCATAATTTTTATGATGAAACAAATACATTTTCTCATCTTTCATGTATATGTTTTAATGTTTTTTTAACCAAATGAAATGTGAGTTTTGTAACTTTGATCTTACTATAGCAATGGTTTTATAAACAAAGAAAAAATGAATAATTCAGGATTGCAGAGATGGTAAACTATTAAAAGTAGTTTGGGTATTAAATTATTATGAAATAATTGTGTATTAAATAATTCTAAATCCAACAGTTGTGATTGAACAGATCTGTAGGCATATGTAAGTGTTGAGGTGAAAGTGACAAGCAAAGCAGTTATGTTGAACATTTATGTCTGGAGGTAATCGACAGAGGAACTGGCTGTGGACCTTCACCTCTGCATCACCTTTGTTTTGTGCTGTAGCTGAGTATCAAAAACAAAATCACGACTTATTTCTCAAAGAGAGAGAAAGAATATTTCCTTCAATTTAAGCATTCCTAAATTGCCACCTGATGGCCCCTGCACTCTTGGAGGAGTCCAAGGCAGAGCAGACCCTCAGGTGGGCGGGCAATGCACTCGACCCTGAGGACATCAGGTACCTGGCCCCCCATCCACGGCTGGCGCCCAAGTCACCCCTGCAGCCTAGACGTGGCATGGGAGCAGCAAGTGGCTGGACACCCCAGACCAGGCCCACACCCCCAGCAGCAGGAATCCCAAGTCTGGGCGCCCAGGCGGCAAAGTCAGGTGGTCTGCCCACCCAACAGCCGCTCATTATCATCGGCGTGGGTGCAGAGTGCCCAGCGCAGGGGCCCAGGATCCGGAGAGGTGTCCAAGAGGAGCGGACCCTCTGGCCGGATGGGCTGTGAACTCGCCGACCGTGATGCCACCCAAGGAAGCTCCACCATCCCACACCAGTACCCGAGCTGCACCTGCAAACTGCGCATCCGACATGGGCAGCAGTGGGGGCCGGTGGGGGAAGGGTTGACTTTCCATGCGTCTCCCGCCCCGTGACACCTGCCAGGCAGACCCTGGGGCCAGAGTTTCAGCGCTGAAGCCAGGCCATCCGCGAAGCTGCTCCAGTGCTGCGGAGTGCCCATGCCAGGTCCGATTTCCCTTTGAGGAGTGTGGCGGCCGCAGGGTCAGACAGGCCTCCCCCTCCTCTCTTACATGAGATATATGTAAGCATTGATAATGTTCCATCAGGAACTCCTGTTTGTGATATAAAAAGTGCTCCTGAGATCCTGCACCTGTGGTCCTCGGGCAGCCCGGGCGAGCACAGAGAACCCGGAGCGCAGCTGTGCCTGCCCCGAGCTGCAGCCCCACCTGCCTGCGCTTGTCTGGGAGCGGCTTCCGGGAGCCAAGCGGCCACCGTGGCGCAGGCGCGCGCCGAAGGGCCTTGCGGGGCTCCCTCGGTCTGAGAGGTCGGAGGCTGCGAGTGTTGCTGCTGAAGGCTGTAGTGGACCCGGCTGGATCGCGGATTCTGGGCTAGAAAGCAGATTTGGAATCTCAGATTGGGGGTTGGCGCCAGGTGGGGGTGGAAGGAGCCATGGCTCAGCAGCTGGTTGTTGGGGATCTGAGAAGTCACCACCTTGAAGAAGTTCCTCGGCTTCGGGAGCCAGGGACCAAGGCAGAGCAGAACCTCGGGTCCTGGGCTCCCTAGACCCTGTCTACACCGCTTCTGCGCACCGAATCAGGGACGCGGAACCGCGGAAGGTCCACAGGGCGGCTGTCAGGAGCGGCGCCGCGGAGGTGGAGCTGCGTGGCGTGGAGCGGAGACCTGGACGCCTGGGACAAGCTGCACAGGTAGCGGGGCCCAGCCCGGGGTGGGAGGGTTCCCTAGGCCCGGCTTCCCCCTGGGACGGGGCCTTGGAGGGCGTCGGGCACCCTCGGAACAGCGGAGCCAAATGAGCCTCACCTGCTTTATCCCTCCTAATTCCCCGGCTGGAGCGCTTGGTGGAGAATGTGAGTGATTTAACTCACTAAGTTAGGCATGTACCGTGTTGTTATTTTTAACGTTCACGTTTAAAACATGGTGTTTTATACATTACAGGAGGTCCCTACTGAGAGAACTCATTGCCCTATCAAAAATACCGGGAGTCATTTTAAGTAGGCGAAAATTTCTCAGATAAAACTGCTCGTTTTACAGCAGTTCTATCAAATTTCTCAGAACTGCTCGGTTCTTTACTGAAGGGCCTTAGAGGGAAACTTGGAAGTGGGAGGTGGGTTTTGTGTTCTTGAATGAGAAGACACATTTTTCTCAAAATGTGAGCCTTTCTGTGTGTTTCAATTTTACATAAACCGAATGAAAATATCAAGGTTTTAACATTTTTGCACGACACCTGCTGTCTTTTACTATTGTGATGACATTTTAAATAATTTTATAATGGACTGAAAAAATACTGGCTTCTCTAGATATTAAAATGTGCTATTAATTTCTATAATTGTTTACTAACAGCTGAAAATGCAGATAAATGCATAGAACAGAATAGGAAATCCAGAAAGACTGAAATGATATATGTAAGGGTTGATAATGTTTACAGATATGAATAAGAAAGGATGAATTATTAATGAAAAAATGCCCGCTCTTTGAAGAAAACTAATGAAATTTTATATCACAAACATGAGTGCCTGATGGAACACAGATTGAAACTTTTACATATGCAAGTGAGAAAAATATCAGAGGAAAACACAAATGCTCATTTTACAGGTATATTTTATGCTGACACAGGCCTTCCTAAGAATGACCTCAGAGGCAGGCATTCTGAAGGTTGATTTAGCAAACTAAAAATTAAAACTGCCTGTATATCAGAAAAAAAAAAAAAAGACAAGTGAAAGAAAACATACTTGAAAAGTATTTACTGTGTTATATATATATTCAGATGAGAAGTGTGTTTTCATTTTACAGGGAATTCATTATATTAATCATGTGATATGTATAGTACTGGTATGTATAGCATATATATTACATATATAATGTTATATGTATATCAGTTATATATACAAACTAGATGAAAAGTTACATATATACACATTAGTTGAAAAGTGCATCTTCATTTTATAGGAAATTCAAATCAAAGAAAAACTCTAATAAAAGTGGGCAAATAACTTTTTTGCAGGTTTACAAGTTACTTATGTACATAGGAAAAAATCCTTTGCATTTCTGGCATAAAAATTTAAATTAAAAGAGGAATGAAACTGTTTTCTGTCCACCGTGTGAGGACGTTTTGTACTGCTGCTTAAAGTTTAAGTTGTTGATAACTTTTTAAATAGACAGATTGGTGGTAAGTACTACATTTTAAAAATGTGTATACTATTTACCCATCAATTCCATTATATTAAAATGCCCTTAGGAAGTAGAGATACATGCACTTTGTTTTTTGCAGCACTTATTTTTAAAAAGAACAGATTGAATGAATTCTATAAGTAAATTTCTGTTGCAGCCATAGGATGGAATAATATGTGAGCATGGAATGTGACAATAGATATAGAAGTATGTTGACATGCGAAGATGTATTTTTGTTATAGCCAGCAAGGAAAAAAGAATCATTTGGTTATATATACATGCAAACATACTATGGTCTTGTGTTAACAAAAAAAAAATGTGTACAAAATATAACATTTCTAATTTCTGGGTATTTGCATTTTAAGCAAAGTTTTTCTTATCTGTGATTGCTGCAGTAAGCATGTACAAACTTCTAGTAAAAGTTTATTATTAATGGAATAATTCTTGGGAAAAGGAATATGAATCTTGTCCAGATAAAAATAACTTCTCACTTTCTATTTTTTATCATTATTATTATTGTGTGTTATTATCTTTGAACTTTTAGCCTCTTCAGAAATAAAAGGGAATATTTTTATCTATCTCCAGATTTTATGTATATATTTTATTATGTACACATATTTTTCTTACATGTAGATTTATCTCATATGCAAACAATGATAGATTAATCATTTCATTTTACAGTACTTGTATTCTTTGAAAATAAACATAAATACAAATGATTACTATGCAAAAATACTGCTTTATAGGAGTTTATTTAAAAATATTGAACTCCTCATCTGTATTTATCCATTCTTTCATTGAATTTATTCATCAAACATAACCTGAGTACCTATTATGTAGCAGACATATTCTACTATCTCTCAGGACCCTTCCATCCTTAAAAACTGTGTTTACCTGCCCCATCTGCACAAGCTAAGAGATTTGAAACGGGGATAGTAGGATTTCATCTCATTTAAACTTTATCTCCCATCTTTCAAACAAAAGAATTTCTGAAGTTAGAAAATAGTAGACGATAACCTTTAACTGCCCTTTCAAAAGTTTATCAGTCTTAAACACTAATATTAATAATTGGAAAGTCTGATTTGCATATATTCTCTAAATATAAGTGTTGAATTAAATGATCCATATCTATTCGTTTGAATCATGAGTTTCCTTTGACTTCAAGTTGTTTGAAAAATCCAAGAATTAATTTGTTTAAAGAATGTGTTAGTTATTTCAGTGTTTTTTCCCCATAGTGCCTTTAAGAACTGAAATGTATTTAAGTGCCAGTTATATCCCTAGAACTGCCCTAGACCTGCTGAGTATACCATATGCTACTTAATGTAAGGACTCATGGGTTGTGTGATGCCCCATTATTATATATTTCAATACAATAATTTTTAAAATGCTACCAATTATAGTTGTAATAAATCATTAATTATAAGTGGCATTCAAATATCAGAGGTGTTAAAATGCGGCCTACTCTTTAAGTCATCCTACAAAGTAGGTATAATTGTTTTATTTTACTTAATTAAAATTTTTTTGTTAAGCAGTAGTAATAGAAATACTCCTAGAACTCTGGGAGGCTGAGGTGGGAGGATCGCCTGATGCCAGGAGTTTGAGACCAGCCTGAACAACAAAATGAGATTCTTGCTATACATAAAATTTTACATTAGTAGCTGGGCATGCTGGTGCACATCTGTAGTCCCAGCTACTCAGGAGGCCGTGTATGGAGGATCGCTTGAGCCCAGGAGTTCCATGCTACAGTGAGGTATGATTATACCATTGCACTCCAGCCTGGGCAAAAGAGTGAGACCTTGTCTCAAAAAACAAAAACCTAACAATTTTGAGTTGTTGCTGTAGGAACTATTTTAAATACTTTACATAGTTTCTCATTTAAGCATCGTGATGTCCTATGAGATAGCTATTATTGTTGTTTTTATTAATGAGGAAGTTGAGGCACAGAAAGTCTAAGTAATGGCTGGTAAATGACAGAGTTTAAAGTAGGAATGAAACCCTAGTTGAACTGAATCCAAAGACTGAGTTCTTTCTATTCAAATAGGCTGCTGTTTTCATCAAGGTAGTGAGCAATAAGTGCTAATAAGTATTGTACTTTGTTCAAGAAAAATAAGAAGAAAAACTTGCTATTCAATGTTTACAATAATGCAATGACTATGTTTTGAGAGATTGCACTACACTTTCCTAAAAGGTCCTCTTAACGCTTGTACTACTGCTGTACATTTATCCTGTGCCAGTGGCTGTGTGGAAGTGGTCACTCTCCTGGTGAACAGAAAATACCAGGTTGACATTTGTGACAAACAAAACAGAACACCTTTAATATAGGTATATATAGTCAACTCTTTCAGCATGATGTGGGTTTGATTTATATATATAAAATTAAAATAAATTTGTCTTATTTAATTATAACTACTTGGTGAAACCTGAGGAATGTGTATTTTGAATTCTTAGAATTTACAATCTCTTTCTTGATCTAATATGGACAGGCCAGGAAGAGACTTGTGCCATCATTCTGCTGAAACATGACACCAACCCGCATCTTAAGGATATTTACGTCATCACTGCTCTCCATTTTACTGGGTATAATGAGAGTATGTTACTGGCAGAAAAACTGCTTTCTCATGATGCAAATATTGAAGCAATGGACAAGGTGTAGATCAATCAACTTTCTTTTCAAAATATTTGTTTTAACCTTGACATAAGTAAGGTTCAATTTTTTATATTTGGAAGCTCAAGCATTCACTGAATGCAAGGAAATTAAGTTATTTTGAAATAATTGTC
This sequence comes from Sapajus apella, assembly GCF_009761245.1. Taxonomy (NCBI): domain Eukaryota; kingdom Metazoa; phylum Chordata; class Mammalia; order Primates; family Cebidae; genus Sapajus; species Sapajus apella. The sequence goes on along the minus strand of NW_022436944.1, from coordinate 8,762,342 downwards.
TAAAATCGTATTTTAAATAATGATACTTTGAAAGAAGCATTCAAGGGCACAACTTTTTTTGTATTTTTTTTTTTTATTTCTAAAATACACTTTGGAAAATATTTGTGAATTTCTTAAAGGTAAAACCTTTTCAATTTTTTTTTTAAATGCAGGGGTTTCTACCCCACCCCCGCCCCCGTTAATGTAAAACAACACAGGAAAGAAAATATGCCCTGAAAATAGGCTTTATCTTAAAACTCAAACAAAACTAAAGCAACTTAGAATAGATAGACATCTTGCTGCTGCTGACAATTTTCTAAAAACCTGATGTATCATCTCAGTGGTGAGGCTTAAGAGGGAAAAATGGGAAGGGAAAAGGAGAGCCATCAGGAATACGCATGTCACTTGGAAATTAGGTAATACGGGAAAGTGCCAAGAAGAGTTTTTTTTAAGTTGTTTGTTCTTCCAGTTTATGCATTGAGACAAGATGCTCTTTAGCTTTGGGGCTAATACATTTTGGTTTGAAAAAGAGAGTGAGTTGAAACTTGCCTAGAGATTAATTTTAGGAGAACTCTGAGGAAACCATATTGGCAGTGAATATGTGGTGACAGCATGAGAAACACTTCAACAGAAGATGAAACAAATTATTAACTGACTTATTACCCATCCAGGCAGAAACATCCACTTAGATCTAAGAGTCTAAACTTTCCTCTCAAATCTAGAATGTCTTGATGGAAAGGTGGGAGGTAAGGAGCTTATTGATAGCAAAATAAAGTTGGATTATTTGTCCCTGTTCTACTCATACCCATGAAAATTAAATGGAGATTTAATAAATGACTCTCTCTCTTACTCTTTTCCTTTTTTGGCCACATCTACAACTGATAAAGGGAATTAGCCACGTGGGTGAGGGATGAGACCGAAGGGATTGCGTGCTGCACGAATTCTCAGAATTGTGCATTATAGTGACCTGAGCAAATTTTGTTAAAAATCTAAAATTTTAGGCTTTCCCCTGAAGCTTTGGATGTAAGAGATCTAATGAGGCCTGAATGTGTATGTTTAAAAATGTTTTCTTGAAGCTGGGCACAGTGGTATGTTCCATTAGTCCCAGCTTGAGCCTAAGACTTTGAGTCCAGCTTGAGCAGCATAGTGAGACTCTTATCTCTAACCATAATAACAGCAAACAAACAAAACCTCCAGGTTTGGATACACTCTTGTTTAAGAACTCCAGAATAGATAAGTGTAATATATGCATTCTGTATCTCAAAAAATGTAAAAAATCTCTAGAAGAGTTGGCATTTGCTAGGTGCTACTTTCTTCAAAGCTCTCCTTTTCAATAAGATTAGCCTGACTTACCTGTCTTTCTCTGTCTGTGACTGGGAAGTGAAAGGGAATATTATTGGCAGTATCTCTCAGCTTACAGAATAACACCATTTTTTTCCCACCATTAGTCATTCACTGCCATTCAGAGAGGTTTTAAAAATTTGCTTATGGGTAATCTTTCAATAAGTAGAAGCTGACTCTTTAATAATTTCGTGTCCCTTTGTCACCATACAGGTGATTATGTGTCAACAAATGTTCATCACAAGTTGGATTTTCTCAAATAATAGCCAATCCTAATTTTACTTTTTAGTTGAAGCTGTATTATGAACTATCTCAGTATGTCTGTTGAGTTTTTGGATCTTTAGCATAACCAGGATGTCAGCTTTACATACTGAAATCCATGAAGTTGATATAAATTTGATATAAATCAAAATTCTTTTGATTAAGAGAATTTCCATAGAAATTATTTTAATAATGTAGTGTTGGCAGTCATATAAACTATTTGGCTAACAATCTGGGAAAATTATATACACATAGATTGTAAATGAATATGTGTTGGAAAAATTCTTGAAGTGGGTATTATGATTCTTAATAGCAATTTTTATTATATATGAGGGCCTGATTTTTTTGGTAAAACATATGATACTAGAGAAAGTACATATTTTACATGCAAATACTTGGATTATACACAACCATTTAGTTACACGTTCGTAGCAAATATAAAAATAAAAGGGCTATATTCTAAATGTGCACAGATTTGTTTGCCTCTATAAATTGAGTCAACATGTAAAATTTAAAAGACTTATGCAGAAACCTGGACTTCAGACTTGTCTTAAAAAATAAAATATGGTGTCCCCTGAGTTTCTATCACTGTTGGCCTGCTGTGCAGAGGATGCTTCTTTATAAAAGGCATATATTCTCCAGTTTGCTACTGTGCCCACATCAGTACTTTCCTTACTCAGATAACCTTCCTTTGTCCTTGTAAGTATTTGAGTTTACAACTCTTATGTTGTAGTATATTTTGATAAAGATTTCAAGGCTTTTAATTCATTGTGTATTTGTTTATAATATATAGTCTATAGATTATATAAATCCCTCAGTTATGGGGTTGAATTTTAGAATTTAGTTTAAAACTCTTTTTCTTTATACCACAAATAATCATCTTCCCATATGAATGCCTAGAAGTTTTTTTTAGGTTATTCCTGGTTATAGTTGGATGCTTTATGAATATTGCAGACATTATATCTTTCTCCTCAGCAGTCTTCCTGAAACATGCAAGTGACTTATTGACTTTTATTATGCTAGAAATAACCAATATGGATCAGTATGAGAACTTTTTTGATAAGCCATTATATTTGTATTTGCTTTATACTTAGCCTAAAATAAAAAATGACTTTAAATAGCCATTTAAATGGAAACCAATAAAAATGGATTTAAAAAGTAGAGTTGCATTAGGGTCCCAGCATTACCATTACAATTGAAAATAGAATTTCTTACTGAGCTTTGGTTTTTTAAAATATTTAGTTTTAAGTTTTTTAAACCTCTCTCTCTTACACGGAACATACTGAGCTTTGTAACAGTTAAGATAAAAATCTGTTCTCTGTATTAAAAGAAACCCATGGACTATTTAATAATACGGAAAATATGTACATTTGAAGCCAATCACTCTTAATTCAGAGCTCATTTCTTTAGTGACCCATTTGGAGCAGGAGTGCCTGACATTGGCATCTGGGATCCTGATATCATTGATAGAAGTGAATCAAGCAAGTTTGTACCACCCAGAGGAAGCCTCCAACTGTATTGGGAAGCTCTGGAAACTGTACCTCTGAAACTCTTAATTCCTTAAATGTTAATATTTGCCACAAAAAGTATTGTCAAATGGGTATTAGGTAAAGTTCAAGAGATTTCTTGATTATTGGATATAAAATCCAATACTTCTCATATGCAGATTGTCATGGAATCTTTCTCTTGGGTTACAATAAGCAAATAGTCTTTGGAATATAGTTTAAGAAACACTGCTCTAGAGATAGCAATTTAGATCTTAATTTATGTAAAAAGCTTAAAGTATTTGCTACTATGTTTTAGGTTTTGGGGGCTATAGAGATAAAAGATACAGGCCTTACCCTCAAGAATCTCTTGGTTTCAGTGGGAAACAATGAAGTGATTACAATATACCATGCTAAGTGCTGTGATCAAAGCAAGGATTCTTGGGACTGGTATGTTTGAAGGGAGTTTTGGTGATGACCACAGTTAATGTGGGGAGGCAGAAGAGGTGTGCTTGCAAGGCAAAGAGCAGCACATCAGAAAGCACAGAGTGAGAAAGAAGGGACTGGTTTTCATTTACTTCCTTTCTATATTGTATGTTGAAGTTCAAACATCTTAGAGAAGATTTTTAGTTCATTTGAGAAATTTCTAATTTATTTATTTATTTATTTATTTTTGCTGTTTTGTAGGACAGAAACACACCCTTTTATTTGCTTTAATTTGCAAGAGACAGCAAATGGTGGAATTTTTAGTGAAAAAGCAAGCAAATGTATATGCTGTTGATAGGCTGAGACAGTACAGTAGTTCTTATTTAAAATAAAAACCTGAATGTTCTAGAGTGGAGTCATTCAAGTCAGAAATATTAATAAGATTAACAATTATTGGCATATAGTGAAAAATATCAACACAAATCAGGTAGAAAAGCAAATATTTGGACTAAGCAACATAACATATAGTAGGATTCATTTTCTCTTATAGAGTTTTTGTTATTTGTAATCTGATGTTTTTGGTCTTGTAATCTTATATTAGCTGAAGTTTTTTGTATTTTATTTTTGAAGTGTGGACTTTGAGTTTATGACTAGTATTGCCATTATTGTTATTATTTATCGTTTAAGGCTGTAAATAGCTCTTATCTGACTCCTAGCAGATATGAATTACAATATATCAGACTAGGAAAGCAGTGGGGAAATCTTCATTTAAATCTTTGCCTACTTTAGATAAACGACCTCAGCACAGTGTTTTGGCCATCAAGGGACTATAAGTTAGCAACTTGTATTATGTCATACCCCAGTGGAACAAGAGACTTCCTTGTCATCCCTTTTAGCCTTGGTGATAATTTACAAAGATGAACACTTGATCACCCAAGATGCTTATAGACACAAGTACATGTAAATGGTTATTATGTCTACATTGACAGGCAGGATATTAAATTGATAGAGTGTATCGAACTAGCTGTTTAGTAATGACTTTATTAAAGTTCTTGAATGGAGTTATTTCTTTGTTATTTCAGAGCAGTCCTCATGCTTTGTGTATACTATGGCTCATCAGGTATTGTCAATATTTTTCTTCAGCAAAATATTAATGTCTTTACTCATGTATGTATGAGATGCAGAAGATTATGCTATTTGTCATGGTTTGACAAGGTAAGTGTTTGTATTAAAAGGCCAGTTAATACTAAATTGATGTTTAAAATAATTGCAACCACTGAATCTTGTAGATTAGGTGACAGTTCATAGTTTGGTTCAGATAGTTTGAAATAGCAAGAGTTAGTCCACTTTTTAGCTAGAAGTCAAGCAGAAGGCTAGATTAGTTAGAAGTAGAATGCAAGACTCTTTCAGGACTTTTAAGACCTTTATGCCTAGGGATCTCAATGTGGTTCATTTTATTCTAAGTAAAATCCCCATGCATCAGATAAAAATAGAGCCACATCTTGGACTTCTTTTTTCTTCATTTCTTTCTTCTTCTTCTTCTTCTTCTTTTATTTATTTATTTATTTATTTATTTTTGAGGCCGGGTCTCACTATGTTGCCTAGGCTAGTCTTGAACTCCTGAGCCTAAGTAATCCACCTGCCTCGGCCTCTCAAAATGCTAGCTACCAGGCCTGGCCTGACTTTTCTAATGAGTTATTGGGTCTTGAAATGTTCAATTTAGCAGAAAATCTTGTATTGTCCTCTGGGGCTATCTCCTGTGAGATAAAATTCTTTGAATTTTCCAAGAAGCTAAGGTGTTTTCTAAGTCCAAGGAAGGCAATCTTTCTTTACAAGTCAGAAGGGGGAAAATAGGCCGTTCTAATTATTCTGTTGTTTTCATGGATTCACTTGCTGTATTGTTGCCGTTGTAACTGGTCCTGCAATCTGATAATGATTGACCTTTGCCACCAGGATGCATTCACTGATTTAGACCCCTCAGCTTTCATGGTGATTCATACATAGTGTTCAAAGCTATGGTGTTTATTAGTTTATGTACTTATGCTCAGCCATTGTTCTCAGCACCCTGCTCTGGGAGCCAGGCCTCCTAGCTTTACCCACACAAATAGTGAGCAAATTGATGCTTCCCCTACACTAAAAACATTATTTGGAGCCCACATCTTAGCTAGATTTAGCCTAGGTCTTCATGGTAAGTTATCCTTTGAGACCCCTGTTGGTCTTTTCTCTAATAAATATTAGTTGAGATGTTCCCACCAGTCAGAGATGTTCAAATAATCTTGCAGGAAGAGATTAGCATTCCCCTTCCCTTTTGCTATCAGATTTGTATCTTGAGGCTTTTTTATATCCTGTGCAGCAGCTTTGGTTAGATAGCAGAAGGTTCCATGTTATCTTTCCACAGAGCAGTGGGAATCAACTTGCAGTTGGCTCCTCAAATAATGCATTTCTACAATAATAAAAATCTCCCAGGCTATTTGCATATCTACCTCAAGTTTCAAATATATCTTAAAGTTCCACTTCACAGGAAGCCATTCGATAAAATTCTCTGAATCTCAAGTAGGTGAGTTGGATTGAACAGAGCTAAGCTTCATCTATGACTCATAAGTATCCATGTATAAAATAGGGGTTTGTACTTGTTTCAGCAGCATATACTTTAAAATTGGATTAATAGGGAGCAGATGAGCATAAGCATGGCTGTTGCCTAAGGATGGCTCACAAATTCATAAAGCATTCCATATTTTGCATTGCCCCTGGAAAGTCATTTGACTATTTCTTGATTAGCTCCAAGGAAGCAGTGTGAGTCAAGCCTAAACAGGAGATACCCAATATTAAAATTGTGATGATCACTATAAAACTATTGATGTACAGTGATGTATGAAATGAGAACAGAGCTGAGTAACATATGGGATGTTACATGCAAATATGTTGTCAGTACATGTCTTGGAAATGGGAAAATGTCAACTTGCATTTCCTTCATAAACCTTAAAAACAATAAAAGCAGGGTTTTTTTCTTGTGTGTTAGTTGGAGAGGATCCTGGCACAGACGTGCTGGCTCAGAGTTTGAGGAGGTAGAGAAGGAGTGGTGGTTGTCCAAGCCAGGTTTTGACATCTGTTAATTTTCTGCTCTTCGTGTGATTGATGAGCTCAGTAATAGGGGACAATTATCTATTTTAATGAGATAATATATATATAAATTTAGTTATAAGTTATGAATTAGCTAAAATGCCCTGAATTATAAGCCACAATAAATACAGCTAATAAACAAAATTAGCACTTAATAACATTTTATGAAAACTGCAACATTTGAATATTTGAACCTATGGAAAAACACACATCAACCTTCATTTGGGACTCCAAAATAGTTTCAGCCATAAAGTTCAAGAATAAGTTATTCCATGGCTTTACTATTTCTCTGAACATTTAAGCATGGAATCTCATTACATCTTCCTGACAACCTAGTGAAGTAAGGTAGCAAAATCGTTATTTTTTTAGAAGAAATCATGGAGCCTAAGAGAAGCAACTTGTCTGAACACAAATACCTATTGGTTACAGAGCAAGGGCTTGTTCTGAGTGCAGGACACTCTGCATGATGTCCAGCTAACTATAGTTAAATTACTGAGCTGTGCTCCCTTCATTTATGAGTACTTCACTTTTTTTCTTTAATTAAAAGGTTAATAAACTTATAAAACTTAAAATTTTGAAGTGTATGGGACAGAAATTAAATTCTGGTATTAGTGCTGATATTGCCTGAAATGGTTTAAGAATTTAATATGTTTGGTAAATATTTTTTATTTTAGTATTAAAATAGCAATTTTATTTATTACTTTTTTATACATAGAATTTGACACCAAATTTTGGAGCATAAAAAGAAGATACTTGAAGGCAATTAAGATTTCTGATAGTAAATTTCTCATTTATCTTGTTGGTACTACTCTTGATCAGAAAGAAAGTAGGATGTAAGATTAAGGTAATTGTAATGGAAAATGACCAGTTTTTAAATATGTATAAATTGCAAGTATATACATGTACATACATATAAGCAAATTAATTTTCAAAATTTAACTTCTTTAATTTAGAATTCAGAGTTATTTAAGAAGGTAGTTGTATCTAATTTATAATCTATTACAGTATTGTCTGAAAAAAATCATTTACTTAATTACAATCCCTAAAATAATATATATTTTTTGCATAAGAAAAAAGATTGTTAAAGTAGTATGTTGTATGTTTTCTCTATAGTCACATTATAACAAATTGAAGTTGTTATACATAGGGATCTTCTATTTCATTTTTATACTAGATTGTTTGTATTTAGTAAATAAATAATTATAGTTGACCCATGAATAATGTGGGAGTTAGGGACTCTAATCTCTGTGCAGTTGAAAATCTGAGTATAACTTTTAATTTCCCCGTCTTAGCTGCTAGTAACCCACCATTGACTGGAAACCTTCCTGATAACATAAACAGTCCATTAAAACATTTTATTTGTGCTGCTGCATTGTACTGTGTTCTTACAACAAAGTAAGGTAGAGAAATGAAGCTGTTAGAAAGAAAATCATCAGAAAAAATACATTGACTTTTCATAAAACATAAGTGGATCCTCACAAGGGTCTTCATCTGTCTATGGATTTCAGAGGCAGAATAAAATCTGCATATAAGTAAACCCCTGCAGTTAGAACCCTTGCTGTTCAAGGGTTACCTGTATTACATATTAATTTTTGTCACTAAGAAAGTAACTATCTTTAGAACTGGGAACTCAACAGTCCCTTTCTTGTACCATAAGTAAATGGCAATAAGAACTGTAAAATTGAACCAGAGTGCACCCATACAAATTAGAGATTACATTTTGGAGATACCTACTGAGTGCAGAAGACAGAAAAACAATTCCTTTGTGAGAAGTACAAGTTATGTTACATATTCTTACATAAGCAGAATGGTTTTATCTGTCATTGTTTACACACACGTACATACACATATGCACATGCACATATATACACACATACATGTGCTCTTGCACAGGCATATGTACACACTAATAAGTTAAATTATTTAATAACTGCTGATTTTTTATGACCAAATCCACTATTTGCAGGGAGCAGCAGATAACACATCCTACACTTTGGATGCAGTTCTTTTGATTTTTTGACTTGTTCTGTGAAGAACTGCCTTTAATGGGTCAACCATGTTTCTAGTTTTATAATAAATAAAAAGATTAGAAGCAAGTAAAAGGAACTCTATGATCAGTAGTAGACTTCTACTTTACTCAGTAGTCATATGTTTTTCTCCAGGTATACAAGTTACTTGAATGATGAGTTCTCCAGTTATACAAGTTACTTAAATAATTAATTTATTATAAGAAATGGGGTTTCTATGTTGTGAATACAGTGTCTATTCAGTGGTACAATTACAGCTTACTGTAGCCTTGAACTTCTGGGCTTAAGCAGTCCTCCTACCTCATCCTCCTGAGTAGCTGGGACCATAGTCATGTGTGGCTACATCTAGCTGGATACACAATTATTTATTGATGGATTTGTTTGTTTATCTGTTTATTTTTGAGGCAGTGTCTCTCTGTGTTGCTAGTACTTGAGTGTAGCGGTGCAGTCTTGGCTCCCTGCAACTTCTGCTTCATGGCCTTATATGGTCCTTTCACCTCAGCCTCCCAAGTAGCTGGGACTATAGGCATACACCACCATGCTTAGCTATTATTTTTTATAAGGTATGTATGTTTGTATGTATGTATATATTTATTTATTTTTTTTTAGATGAGGTCTCACTATATTGCCCAGGCTGGTCTGGAACTTCTGAGCTCAAATAATCCTCCTGCATCAATGGCTTTATGCAATTAGATACAGAAATACAAGAATCTCCAAGTCAAATACCAAGGAGAAAAAAGAAAAGAAAAACAGATTAGGGAAAGTTATTCTGTGAAATAACCATCTGATGACAGTCACATATATCATATCAATTTAATAAAAATCTTATATGATGCATTTGTGTCAAGGGTTTCCAAGACCACCCCCAGGTTTGGTGATTCACTAGAAGGTCTCACAGGACTTAGAAAATAATCATACTCAGATCTTTTATTTATTACAATGAAAGGGTACAGGCAAAATTAGAGGGAAAAGGTGCATGTGGTCAAGTCTGCAGGAAACCAGGCACAAGTTTTGAGGAGTTCTATCCTGTGGAGTTCCCAGGATCTGCTTAATTCTCCCAGGCTTGCATTTTGGCAACACAGCTGCAGTTATGTCTACTAGTACCAGAATCTCATTACAGACTCAGTACCCAAGTTTTTTAAATGGAGGTTCCTCTCCCTCACATGTACCCAAATTCCAGACTTCCAGAAGGAAAGCATCTGTTCAGAGTAACCACATTGTTTCTCTAAACACTTTAGACACAGTAAGCCATTCTTCTCAGGGAATGGTGGGAACCCTCCCAATTTCAGTTTCCAAAACGTCTGCCAAGGGGCCAGCCTTGCATGCGGGCCTTTCTAAGAATGTCAGTCTTTTGCCTGCTACATGAAATCTTTTCTGCACAAAAGTTTTAGCGTCAACTTAATTTTTTGTGCTGTTTTAAAATTTCATTTTAACAGCAAATAATCTAAGATAAGGTAACTTGGTACTAGTTTCTGTTGTATGATCCATCCTTAGTTGCAATGCTGGTTACTTTTTTGAGTTTTAGTGACTAACAGGTATTTCTTTGTAAGTTACCATAGCAGTATTAGGTAATTACAATCTGTCCTCCTTATCTCATTAGCCTTTCAGTAAACTTGTTAAATTAAATAACCTAATAATTTCTGATTTAAAATTAGAATAAAAATGGTCTTTTATTTTTATTACATGAGTAATTTAGTTTTCATCTTGTGCTAACTCCGTTTAGAATTGTGAAATAAGATAAAATAATCATTTTATCAATATTTTCTTGCCTGAACATGCAATTAAATTTGTTTTACATATTTTATATACTTCAATTTGAGAAATAATGCCCACATGCTATTATCACTTAAGTCTCTACTGATCTCCAATTTTGGAGATCACCATGTCTTGCTTAAATATGTCATAATAACAGGTTCAGTGAATATCTTTTATTTTTCATTTTAGTTTTTGTTCTGGAAATCCTGGGATGCATAGACAATGAGTATCTCTTTTAGATCAATAACTTTATTTCTTAGAGCAGTTTTAGGTTCACAGCAAAATTGAGAGGAAGGTACAGAGATTTCTCATTATTTTCCATGCCTCCGACACATGCATGGCCCTTTCCATTATTAGTATTTTCCACCAAAGTGGTACATTTCTTACAACAGATGAACCTACATTGACGCATTAAAATCATTCAAAGTTCATAGTTGACATAGGCTTCATTCTTAATACTATACATTCTGTGAATTTGGACAAATGTATAATGACATGTATCTATTATTTTAATATGATAGAACAGTTTCACTGCCCTAAAAATTCTCAATACTATATCTGTTCATCTCTCCCTTTCTTCCTAGCAACTCCAACCACTGATCTTTTCTGTCTTCACAGTTTCACTTTTTTCAGAAGAGTCATATAGTTGAAATAATACAGTGGATATATTTTTGACTAGTTAAAAAGTTAAAGTTCTATAGTAATTGAATGTAGTCATTTAAGATATACTTTGTCCTTTTGCTTTTCTTCCTTTTTTAATCATAAGATCTGGTGACATGTACTTTACATATTTAGAAAACATGATTTGTGTAGATATTTGCCACATAACAGAAAGGGTTGAGGAAAATGACACCATGCATTACCACACAGTACACACTGGAGCATGTTGGTTTATGGGGTGGGTTCAGATAGACTCTCTGTTCCTTGGAAGGGAAGAAGTTCAAGAGGTTGTACTTTATAAAACTGGAATCACAAAGCCTTCCATACATACTTTCGGTTGGAAATAAGACCAGGCAGTGAATGCTAAAGGTAAATACCCATGCTCCTCACTGATCCTCTTCCTTTGAGGGATGAGTTTGAAAACAGTCTGTATTATGATGACATGACTCATCTATGACTAGATTCTCTATCATGAGGGATGACAAGGAAATCACACAATTTTGCTTTATATAGGTTTAAAAAGAATTTTTTTCTCCTGCTAGGGAGAGGGGAAAGCATTGGTAGTTTTCTTTCTATACATTTTTCACATGAGATAGTACTGCCTGGCAGCCTGCCACACCTCCCCAGTGTTTCTTAAGCTTCTCTCTGAATATGAGGTGTGATTCAGAGTGATTAAGCTCTTAAATGAGTGATCTTTCCAGTGGTTCTTTCTGTGGGAGGTAAAATAGCAGGTGAATTTGGGCCTTATTATATGTAGAGCTGAGCATATAGCTACAACTAAGTAAACCACCCAGCACCTTTCCCAGAAGAGTATTAGCCAGAGTAACACAGTGATCTCTCTTGAGCTCTTCAGTCATTTTATCCTAACCTGAACAGTTTTAACTGCAGAGCTAGGGAGGCTGTATTGTGTTCAACAAAGTAAGTGCAGTAGTTCCCCCTTAAATGTAAGAGATACATTTCAAGACTCCCAGTAAATGCCTGAAACCACAAATCGTACTGAATCACATACCACTTTTTTCTACACATATATATCTATGATAGCATTTAATTTATAAATTAGGCACAGTAAGAAATTAACAATAACATCATAAAATATATTGTTATGGTTCTCACCCTTTTTCCTGTGATGATGTGAAGTGATACAATGCCTGTGTAATGAGATGAAGTGAGGTGAACGAGGTAGGCATTGTAATGCAGTGTTGGGCCACTATGCACCCCCTGAATCTAAGTCAGAAAAAACTTCATGAGCTATGAGTGACCCTGCATCTTCCGGCTTTAATGATGTTGATGGCGGGCAACAGAAGGAGACCGTGTTGATGACTAATGGGTGAACAGCATATGCAGTGTGGATGCACTGAACAAAGGGCTAATTCACATCCTGGTCTGGATGGAGGGGCTCAAGGTTTCATCGTACTTCTCAGAATGGCACACTAAAACTTATGACATGTTTATTTCTGAAGTTTTCCATGTGATATTTTGGGAATACAGTTGACTATTAGCTGTAACCACAGAAATAAAAACAAATGTAAAATCTGTTTAGACATTGACTCATTTCTTGGTGTACAGTTCTTAAAATCATTAGAAATTCCAAACTGATGTCTTTTTGTATGCTAATGATTGACAGCTGGAAGCCCCTATGTAGATTCAGGATGGCAACTGGTCATTATCGTTAAGACGTTGATTAGAGGGTTGAGATCTCTTGTCTCACTCTGCAGACTCTGGGGAGAAGAGAAAGCCTGAAGGTTTTCAGTCACCAACGGCCGGTGATTTACTTAATCAGTGGTGCATATGTAATAAACCTTTCATAAAGACCCAAAGGGACTGGGCTTGGAGAGCTTCCAGTGCGCTGAATACATTGAGGTTCCTGGAGGATGGTGTGTCCTGGGAGGGCATGTAATGTTCATCCCACTTCCCCCACACTTTGCAGTGTGCAACGCTTCATCTGTACCTTTTGTAATGTCATTCATAGCAAACTGGTAAATGTGTTTCCCTGAGTACTTTGAGCCATTCCAGCAATTCAATTTAACACAAATTGAAGCCAATTGGTCAGAAGTTCTGGAGTTTCAGACTTAGGACTGATGTAGGGAGGCAGTCTCAAGGTGCTGAGCCCTTTACCTGTGGAATCTGATGCTATCAGAGAACTGAATTACAGGATACCCAGCTTGTGTCATCTGCAGAAATGATTGCTTGTTTGCTGGTGGGGAAAAACCCTCCCTACATTTGATCATGGAAGCCTTCTTTGTTGATGATTGTTTCTGTGGTGTGAGAGCAAAGAAAAATGTGGCAAGTATGTCTTTTCTACACGTCATGGATAAGGGAACTACTGTATACTCTGAAGGCAGTTAGCCCTTCAGATTTTGGTTCAGAAATCATGCTCTTTGACACTGGTCACTCATCACACCTGTTCTAACAATACGATTTTTAGTCAATCTCATATGGTTTGTCTAAGATGACTTGTATACTGAAGTTCACTTGTAGAAATCAAATTTTGATAAATTTATTCTTTACATTTAATAAATACAAAGTAAGGGAAGTAAGAGTTCTTACTGCACTAATCACGTACCAGTAGGTATAATTTATATTAATTCTAATAAGTTCTCAAGTATGCTCCCAAAGGAATGCTTCGTAACAAAGCATCAGTCCTATACTTTAAAGAAAAATGGTCTAACGCATGCACACGAGTGCATAATTTTTTTTATGACGGTAGAGTCTTGCTATGTTTTCCAAACTGGTCCCAAACTTCTGGGTTTCTCAAGTGATCCTCCTGCGTCAGTCTCCCAAGTAGTTGAGATTACAGGCATGCATGACTATGCCTTGTTATGTTTTTAATATTCTATATATTTGTTATTGATTTACAATGCATTTTATCTTTTCCTTTAATAGATCCTGGGAGTTCTGATGAATCTGCAGTCAGGTAGGATTTTACAGATTCAAAAAATTGTATTAACTAAGGAAATATAGATGGAAGAAACTAATATCTATTGAGTGTTGTATTCTGGGCTAACCACCCTATTATGTGCTATGCATTTATCTCATAAAGCTGTCACACATCTGTGTTCTTATAACCTACTCTTTATTAAATAGGCAACTGTGGTTTAGAGAGTTTGATTAATTGGCTCATAACCCCACAGTTAACAAAGTAGCTGTCTCATTCACAGTCAAGCCATCAGCCTGCCTGGCTTCCAAATCTTTCTTTTGCTCCTCAGCATAGATGAATAAAGATCTGTGCAGCAATTGGATCAAGATATATGTTAAAATCAGATTAATGAAGACAGTCAAATCTAGCTATATATTAACTCTCATTTAAGGTTATTGTTAGAAATGAGGTTGGTCTAACAGTTTGTCCTAATAAATTTGACAATTTCAGTGGTAACCAATATCTTATTTTTACCATCAAAGGCTTTAGGGCAGTGTAAAGGTTTGGCCATAGGATTGTAAATTTTACAAAACCAAGATTAGACAAGTCTTAGAGAGAAATAACTTGACTTCCCAGTTTGATTTTTCCCTTTAGGCTAGTATTTCTGCCTACTTCCACAATACTTTTCTTTAGTCTTTTTTTCTTTTTCCATGACATTTCCATAACCTTCTCTTGATGTTTTAAAGTGTTCTTCTCTGCTTTTGGTGTTTCTTTTGTTCTACTATTTTTCCAAATTCTGCTGGCTATGTATCCCCAATTCTCCTATAGACAATCAAAAGCATGCAGAATTTCAGAATTTTAAGGAATCATAGGACTAATTAAAATAACCTCTAGTACTTCAACATGTGTTAAACATTCTGATCAAGTGTTTTTCTACATAGAGAACCTGAGACTCAAATAGATTAGGATAGTTTTCTTTTTGGACATAGGAAGTGGCAGAAATGAGATTTAAACTCATTTTAAAGCCCAGTACTCAGCATTCTTTTTTTATTTTATGGGTGTTTTTTTGTTGTTGTTGACGGGGTCTTGCTGTGTCACCCAGGCTTGAGTGCAGTGGTGCAGTCTAGGCTCACTGCAACCTCTGCTGCCTGAGTTCTAGCAATTCTCCTGCTTCAGCTTCCCGAATAGCTGGGATTACAGCTATACCATCGTGGCTCACACCTGTAATCCCAGCACTTTGGGAGGCTGAGGCAGGTGGATTATGGGGTCAAGAGATCCAGATCATCCTGGCCAAAATGGTGAAAATTGGTCTACTAAAAATACAAAACAAATTAGCTGGGCATGGTGGCAGGTGCCTGTAGTCCCAGCTACTTGGGAGGCTGAGGCAGGAGAATTGCTTGAACATGGGAGGTGGAGGTTGCAGTTAGCCAAGATCATGCCATTGCACTCTAGCCTGGTGACAGAGCGAGACTCTGTCTCAGATAATGATGATGATGATGATGATGATGATGATGATACAAAGGGGGAGTGAGTCTGGTGCACCCAGTGGATAGAATGAGAATGAAATTAACTGTTAAACCCAATGGCAGTGGCTAAGAATGGAATGAGCAGGGGAAGACCAAGTTTGATGAGAAACAATACCTTATTGGATAGGAATATGAATTCTTCAGTAAGAGATCAGAATATTGGAGTTTATGACAAGTTTAATAAAGATAAATTACAAAGATGAAGAACACAAGATCTTGGGAATTTACAAAAGCACATTAAAATAGAGGGTTCAAGGGAGCTTTAAACACGTTGCTGCTTTTTTTTTTTTTTAATCAATAACTGACAAATGAAAATTTTTACTGAAAGATGCTAAAACATTTTGAGACACTGGGAAGAGTCTCTACAGTAGATAGAAATGTGGTATCACGTGCTTCCATTCTGACTTACAGAGGGGTGGCTTAGAGCTTCTTGAGTACTAGGGGCTGGAGATTGCTGAACAACACAGATGTGTAGCCCAGGGCAGGTGTCTCCTCGCCTCTCCTTCTTTTCATAATTCACTGATGGTCTTCCAATGTTCATGTAGGCTGGGTCAGGGGCATGACTGACTGGCCAATCAGTCATGAAGTTCAGTTGGGAAATTGGAAGTGTGTCTATGCTCGGGGCAGTTGATGGAGACTCCAATTAGCTTGTTATTCAGGAGCAGGGATGTAGAGAGTCACTCCTGGTCATTTGAGGCCATCCTTTCAGGAATCTGTGCTGTCATAGATTGAAGATTTGAAGATTGGAGACTGCCATGGAGCCCGGCACAATCTGGAATCTGGAAGTCTATGGGAAGAAAGATATTTAGATAGTACTTAGGGAAATAGAGGTACAACTACCAGAACTCTGTTTTTCCAGCAGTCTCTCTTCTTGGATATCTGAGTGCCTATGAAGGTTTTTTTTTGAGAGGGAGTCTCACTCCATCACCCAGGCTGGAGTGCAGTGGCATGACCTCAGCTCACCACAACCTCTGCCTCCAGGGTTCAAGCGTAATAGCCTCCCTAGTAGCTGAAATTACAGGTTTTTGCCACCACACCTGGCTAATGTTTGCATTTTTAGTGGAGACAGACTTTCACCATGTTGGCCAGGCTGCTCTTGAGCTCCTGAACTCAAGTGATCTGCTCCCTTTGGCCTCTCAAATAGCTGGGATTTTAGGCATGAGCGACCGCACACGACCCTACCTGTGAAGGATTTAGGGGCTTCCTAGTTAATGTGGACCTGAAAAACGTAGGACGTATAGAGTGGGTATAATTGAATTTTTATTACTGTTAATGTGTTGATCTTTCTGGGAAGAGTCTTCTCAAAGAGAACATACCCGTTTGTTATTAGACTTTTGTGCACTTAGCATTCACACATTTCAAATGTTGCAGGTGATTCCCTATACTGTTTTGGGACAAAGGAAAGCAACAGGACCTTCTTAAGTGGTTTCTATGCTGAGGAATCAAGACTGTTACCACCAAGGTAAAGTGGCCTCTTGTAAATTAATTTTCTCACCCAGTCAAGTTTTGCATATTATTTACTTTTAAAATTTAGCAGTGGTTTATCTATCTACTTTTATGTTGGTAATACAAACTTGGTCAGAGAAAAGCATGGACGTGGCTAGTTGATTAAAAAATTTGTTTAAACTTGTTAACTAACAAAGGATTGATTAAGTACTGTGATGGGGTGGGGACTGATAGAAAATGAACTGGAAAATACATAGTGACAGGAAAATCACACTAGAAAATGCTTTCCCCAATAAAGGAAATATAAAATTTTGTTAAGGTTTATTTGGATAAATATTAATATTGGCTTTTAAATCATACTAGTGTTACTTTCATAATATTTATGCCTGTATAAATCTTCAGTGAATCAAATTACTTGTAGTTATCTGGAATCTCCCTGGTACTTTTTATTGGCAAAACTGTACAGCATATAGCATATAGCTTTTTTTGGACACTTATTATTTTGGTACCATATAGTTTTTAGGAGAGATTTTTTTTTTCTTCTTCTATTACTACTTCTGTAGTGAAACTAAAATAATATTAAAATTTGTAGAAAACAAGCTGAATATGGTGGTGTACACCTGTAGTCACAGCTAGTTGGGGGTTTGAGGCAGGCAGGACTGCTTGAGCCCAGGCGTTTGAGAACAACCAGTGCAACATAACCAGATTGTATCTGCTTTAAAAATATAAATTGTAGAAATGTAGAAATTTAAATTTATGTTACCAAACTTTGTATTACAAATGGATTTTTGTGTGTTTTATTAGTTGTCCATAAAGGGTATATGTAAAACACTTCATCTAATGAATAACATGTATTTTACTGCAAATAACCAGTTATATAAGTGGACTCTTAATACCAATATGGTAAGACTTTAACACCATAATTTTGTCATTGTAGTTTATTTAAAATATCCACTCAAAGTCTTTATATTACATTCAGAAATTTAAAATTTCAGAATTTTTATATTTAGTTGTTTAAATAATCACTTGAATTCCCTGCACACTATGAGCTACTGGAGGTCATAGACATATTTGTGTGTATCCCGGAGTACCTGGAATACAGTCTTCCATGTAAGAAGCATGTAATTGTTGCTTTTTCGAGATGGAGTTTCACTCTGTCACCCAGGCTGGAGTGCAATGGTGGGATCTTGGCTCACTGCAGTCTCCACTTCCCTGGGCTCAGGTGATCCTCCCACCTCAGCCACCCAAGTAGCTGGGACTGTAGGCCTTTGTCCCCATGCTTGGCTGAATTTTGCATTTTTTGTAGAGATGGGGTTTTGCCTTGTTGCCCAGGCTGGCCTTTAACTGTTGGACTCACGTAATATGCCACCTCAGCCTCTCAAAGTCCTGGGGTTACACGCATGAGTTGCCACATTCAGCCTTAATAGTTATTTAATCTGAATAAATAGATGAATGAATTTTTATATAATGGAATATTATAAGTAATATACATAATGAATCTATTGATTAAATACTGCAGTTTAAAAATATTGTTTACATTTGTATTATTTTTTAATGTTTAAGGATGTATATGTTTTGATGTGTTATTTTGAGAAATTATGCCATAAAAAAGGAAATAAATTAGATATAGTCATTAATAGCAAAGAGGGTTACACTATATTTTCTAGTAATAATTCAACTGGAATCTTAGATTATGATTTTAGACTAAAATTTCTTAAACATTTTCTTAGCCCCAACTCATGCTCTAATAAATATGCTTTTATAAGCCATGCATTACTCTTTAGAATTCGGTGACCAATTCTTTCTCTAGGTCAAAAGTTGATGGAAAGTTCTAGTTTTCCCTCTCTGTAATAATAACAGTCTTTAAGGTAGTGGTGGATGACCATGACTAGCTAACTGAATGTTTTATAGTAATAAAATTAAACTCTGTATCACAGAAATATTTTTTAAAAACTAATTGTAGTGTAAGTATTAACCTGTATTGTTAGGGCTATAAAGGAACAAAAGGCTCTGTTACATACCTGTTTCTCCATGTACTTTATGGTACATCATGTTGTTTCTTTTCTCTTGGCTGAAGCTCATATTAAATTGACTAGTTAGGCTTCTTTGTTTTTCTCCCTTCATCCTCACATTTTAAAAATGATATATCCCCACCTAATTTTTTTCTCACAGATCTCATTTCTTTAGTGAGTGGTCTTTCAGTCCACCTGTGTCTTCATTGTCAGCATATTTAGTTACAGCTTTCTCTTTAGTTATCTATGTGTGGCTTTCATTCAACAATTATTGCCCACAAGATTTACTCGTTTTTTTTTCTTTTTTCTTTTCTTTGTAAGAGCTGAATTTATGCACTTATCTTTATCTTTTTGACAAACAGAATAAAAACAACATACTATTTGCAATGCCAACCCACTTAAATAAGATACTACTATAAACTAAATTCTCATTTTCCCCCCACAAGAAGTGATTTATGCAAATAATTACCTCCTGCATATGCCCATAATGAATTATTTTCTCATGTTTTTAGCTCATAATTAATAAAGTAATTATGTGCTAAGTAAATTGCTACTTCATAGTATAATTCTGCTAATTTGCATGATTCATTTAAGAAGCAAGTGTATAGTGCCAGAAAAATAAAGTTTAGAATGTGCAAAAAATCACTTTGTGTTCCGAAAATAAGTTTATCTAAAATCTAAAGAATTATTTCAGATTAAGCTGTGGCCAGATGTATCATTCTGTGGTATATCTGGATATGCAAAATCATAAGGAGAGTTAGAAACAGTTTGAATTGTAGTTTTTATTGAAATTGGAACTTGAAAAGATAATGCTGGGATTTTAGTACGTTTATATATTTTGATTGTCCAATAAAGATCTACAATGAACATTTTAGGTTAAGAAAAAAACCTGGGGAGTAGTAACTATGTGGGACTGTAATAACAATTTAATTTAGTGTTGTAGTAAGTGGAAGTCATTTTCCAAAAGAGAACACACTGAGTACTTTTGTGGTAGCCACACTTATAGCAGAAGTATAAAATAATAATGGTGAATTCTAATGCTATGAAATGACTGTGGAAAGAAATGGGAGGGGCCTGACTTTTCAATAGAAGCAGCTGGTGCATAGTTTTACCAGCCCAAGTAGAAGCCCAAAGACCTGTTAGCGTCCTGGTTCTGCCACTTACGAGGTATGGGACCTTAGGAAAAATTCTTTATTTGATTGTCATTGACCTCGTTCACAAAAATGGTACTAATGATACCTCTCAGGTATGTATAGTGAACAAAAGTAGTGAGAAATGTAAGAACATTTGTAAACTGGAAAATATGATTACAAATGTGAGACAAAATGATCACAACAGTATTCAGTGACTTAGTAAAACTCAAGGAAAATTTTTGTAAACCTGAAGGATGATAAAATGGCAGTAGCATCAAGAAAAGAATGGGGAAGTAGGAAATGGCATGGGGATTTTAAATTTGGGGTAGGGGTGTGTTCAATTTCAGCAGGCTACTATGACTGAAGATGTCCTGTAAGAACATAGCAGTTTGGCACATGAGACTTTCTGATGAAATTTTAAGTGTTTTGACCTAGAATTTATTTTTGTTATAGATCACAAGGTGTGCTAGTCAGTGAAACACTGAATATACAAGATGAGATCTTATGCTATAGTAGTAGGAACAGAAAAAGAAAGAAAGAGCAAATACTTCTCACTATAAATGCTTTCTATAAAGAAAATAGAAAATGTTAGAAGATGTCAGCCGGGCGTGGTGGCTCATACCTGTAATCCCAGCACTTTGGGACGCGGAGGCGGGTGAATCACAAGGTCTAGAGATCGAGATCATCCTGGTCAACACGATGAAACCCGATCTCTACTAAAAATACAAAAATTAGCTAGGCATGGTGGCATGCACCTGTAGTCCCAGCTGCTCAGGAGGCTGAGGCAGGAGAATTGCTTGAACCCAGGAGGCGGAGGTTGCAGTGAGCCGAAATCACACCATTGCACTCCAGCCTGGGTAACAAAAGCAAAACTACGTCTGGGAAAAAAAAAAAAAAGAAGAAAGCAAGGAAGTTTGTAGTTAGGATGAGAATGGGAGAGGAATGGAAATCTGTGGTCTGAGAAGACCTCTCTGAGTATGATATTTAAGCTGCCAACTAAAGGATGAGAAAGATCCAGCCATGTGAAAGTCTAAGAGAAGGAAATTCTAAATGGAGAGAACAAAGGATCACATCTATTCATCATTTTGCTCTTAGCACCCTCGAATGGGCAAAAAGAAATCATATTTTTTATGATTACAATATGTACAACAAATGTGATATAGAATCCTGGCACATTTTAGATGCTTCCTAAATAAATGTTCTTTTTTTTCCTTTTAAAGAAATCTCGCTACACTTTTGAAGTTCATTCGTTCTGTCTCTCTCTCTCTCTTTTTTTCTTTCTTTCTCTTCCTTTCCTTTCCTTTTCTTCTTTTCTTTCTTCACAGGGTCTCACTTTGGTGCCTGTGCTAAAGTGCAGTAGTGCAATTTCAGCTCACTGCAGCCTTGACCTTCCAGGGTAACGTGATCCTTCCATCTCAGTCTTCTGAGTATATGGGATTACAGGTATGCACCACCATGCCCAGCTAACTTATGTGTCTTTTGCACAGATGGGGTTTGACCATTTTTCCCAGGCTGGTTTCAAACTCGTGGGCTCAAGCAATACACCCACCTTGGCCTCCCAAATTCTTAAGATTAAAGGTGTGATCCACTGCCCTGGCCTGATGGATGCAGCCAATCGCCATGGCACGTATATACCTATGTAACAAACCTGCATGTTCTGCACATATACCCCAGAACTTAAAGAATAATAAAAATAAAAATAGTTGCACAGTTGATATTCACTTGCTTTTAAATATAACATATAAATTTTATTACTACATTATTCTATTCAACCATTTTTTTCTATCAGTAAAGATTTTATTTAAAAATATGTAGTTTTTTTCAAGTCTGTTTACCTAAATGAAGCATCTTCTATGGTGTTCTATTGATGCTCAATATGACATATTTCCAAGTTTTCTATCATAAATATCTTAACACTGAAATATTTATATGAGGATATTTAATTTTTTAAATATTGTATTACACTAATATATGTATTTATATTACATATATTTTATATATGTGCGTGTGTGTGTATGTGTGTATATATAAGTTTTTGAGATGCAGTCTTGCTGTTTCACCCAGGCTGGAGTGCAGTGGTTCAATCTCCGCTCACTGCAACCTCCACCTCCTGGGTTTAAGCAATTCTCTTGTCTCATCTTCCCAAATAGATGGGACTACAGGTGTGCACCACCAATCCGGGCTAATTTTTTTTTTTTTTTTTTTTTTTGGTAGAGACAGGGTATCACCATATTGGTCAGGCTGCTCTCAAACTCCTGACCGCAGGTGATCCACCCGCCTCAGTTTGCCAAAGTGCTGAAATTACAAATGTGAGCCAACACACCTGGCCCCCCCTTCTCTCTCTATATATATAACATGTTATAACATGTCATGTTTTATATAACATGTTATGTATGTTTTAGATATAAACTTATATATAACATGTTATATATAAGTGTATGTTTATATATATATATATATATAATATATATTTTTTTTTTTTTTTGACAGTCTTGCTCTGTCGCCATGTGCCAGGCTGGGGTACAGTGGCACAATCTAGGCTCACTGCAACCTTCCACCTCCTGGGTTCAAGCAACTTTCCTGTTTCAGTCTCCCAAGTAGCTGGATCTACAGGCATGTGCCATCACACCCAGCTAATTTTTGTATTTTTTAATAGAGACAGGGTTTCACCATGTTGGCTAGGACTGTCTCGATCTCTTGACCTCATGATATGCTCACCTTAGCCTCCCAAAGTGCTGGGATTACAGGCATAAGACACTGCACTCAGCTGCCAATACATATTTTTTAAATGTTTTCTTGTTTTTGGTGGAGATTGCAAAGTAGAATTAGGTACTTTGAAGCTAGTTCCTGACTGAGATATGTACATGCTAATATTTTGTCTGTGAATATGTTTCCTTTGGACTGCCATGCTTGGATAAGCAAGTCAATGGACATATGAAGATAACAGATGAGGGTGATCTAGAAAGTGTAGATGATGTTCTCTACTGGAATGCTTTGGTTTTCAGAACATGCTTCTCCACTTATTTTTTTAAGTCAAATTAGTTTTAAAATACTAAATTGAAATTTCGGGGGAAACAGAGTCTTGCTCTGTTGCTGAGGCTGGAGTGCAGTGGCATGATCTTGGCTCGCTGCAGTCTCCACCTCCCAGGCTCAAGTAATCCTCCCACATCAACCTCCCAAGTAGCTAGGACTACAGGCACACACCACAATGACTAACTCATTTTGGTATTTTTTTTTAGAGAGAGAGATAGGTTCTCATTATGTTGCCCAGGCTTGTCTTGAACTACAAGCTCAAGCAATCCACCTACCTTGGTTTTGCAAAGGGCTAGGATTATAAGAGTGAGCCACCAAGTTTGGGTAAACTGAGATTTATTTAAGTAAATTGATTAATGCTGGGTTGTGGTGGTGCACATTGGCTATCTCAACACTTTGGGAGGCAGAAGTGAAAGGATTACTTAAGACCAGGAGTTTGGGCCAGGCACAGTGGCTCACGCCTATAATCCCAGCACTTTGGGAGGCCGAGGGGGGTGGATCATGAGGTCAAGAAATTGAGACCATCCTGGCCAACATGGTGAAACCCCATCTCTAATAAAATACAAAAAAAAAAAAAAAAAAAAATTAGCTGGGTGTGGTGGCGTATGCCTGTAGTCCCAGCTACTCAAGAGGCTGAGGCTGGAGACTGCTTGAACCTGGGAGGCAGAGGTTGCAGTGGGCCGAGATCATACCACTGCATTCCAGCCTGGCGCCTGGTGACAGAGCAAGACTCTGTCTCCAAAAAAAAAAAAAAAAAAAAACCCACAACACCAGCAGTTTGTGGCCAGCCTGGGCAATATAGTGAGACCTTGTCTCTACAAAAATAACAATAAAAAAGTAGCCTAGCATGATGGTACACAGCTGTAGTTTCAGCTACTCAGGAAGTTGAGGTGGGAAGATTGCTTGAGGTTGGTGGTTGAGATTGCAGTGAGCCATAATCATGCCACTACATTCCAGCCCTTGGTGACAGAGACCCTGTTTCAAAAAAAGAAAAAAAACTGATAAGAAAGTCTTTATGCAACTCATTATAATTTTTTGAATGGAAATTCATGCTTGATATTACCTCAGCAGCGTGTCCTTGAGAAAGTGTCAGAGCCTTTACCTGGACCTGCCAATGGAAAAACAAAAGAAAACAAAAAACAAAGTATAGTCAATGTAAAAGAAGGTAAGAATACTATTTTATTTAAAAAGTCATTTGATTGAATTAAAAAAATATGAGCACTAATATATTCAAATAGCTAAAGAAAATGTTCTGTTAAATGTATAATAAGTAAAGGAGAAGTAAAATGGTGATAAGTTGTATATCTAATCAGGGGTCAGCAGTTGAGTCTATTATATTGAGAGTACCACTAAAGGATCTGAATTATTCCCATTTTAAGATACTCTAAGATCTGAGGAAAATCAGGAAAGAGGGAAGATAAAATGAATAAAAGAGAGAATGAGGAGGGCAGAGTGTACATGGAATAAATGAAGAAACAATATGTGGGCGTATATAAAGGAGGGTAGTAAAGTCAAATTGAGTTGTAGAAGAAGGAAGAGCAGGGTGATAGAAATAGGAAAAAAGGTAATGTCAGCTTCCAGCACCAAAATGTCATGGGGAGAGAATCAGAGTAACATCTTCCTGCCCTTGCTCTCATTCTCACTATTAGAGAGGCATTAAGGATTGAGGTACCTCACCACACAGACCTGTGTTTTATTTACCATAGATGAATATCACCATAAATGGCCAGCTATGTATGGCCATAATTTAGTTTTATAGAAAATGTCATAACTTCATTGTATAGTATCATCTAGGCCAAATTAACATAATTGAATAGTGTCAACTGATTTATGGAGAGGAAGTTAGAGAAGGTATAGCCTGATTAAAAGTGTATTAGAAACGTTATGGCTTATAATGCAGAATTAAATTCAGGGACTTAATAGGGAAGGAACTTAACTGAGGCTAAGTTCCAGATGGGCAATTACGGTAAACAAATGTGGAAGCACATTAGTGTAGAACAGGGCATCCAAATTTTCATGAATTAGTTGAGGAGCTTCTGGAAAATGGACATTCTCATTCAGCATGTGTGGGATTCTGCCCTTCTCAAGAGTACTCAGGTGGTGTTGGTGCTGTTCCTTGGACAGAGCTCCGAATAACAAGGAAACAGCCTTCCTTAGAGAAATCTGGAAAAAGAACCATTGGACAGCAATTTAAAAAAATAACAGGATCAAGGGAAGGCATTAATCTCCTTTTATTTCTGAAATAGGATTCTAGCCACAGAGGAAGCAGAATGAGATGAAAACAGAAATTATTGGTGTATACTACTGCTGAATACGGATGAAAAAAGTGGTTGCAATTATCCATAAAAAGCAGTTAGGTCTTAGGATGACAGATCTAAAGATTACTTTTGCAAAGGAAGAAGGATTGGGAAAGGGTAAGGAAGAGTGAAGAAAAGAAAGTTTGTTGGGGGACTTTGGAGTTAAAACCAAGGAAACTTGAGACACCTCACTTCCAGTTCCTTGGGCATATGCCCAGTCTAACAAAAGCAGTTATTGCTGTGGAGAGTACTGGAGGCAGGAGGGAATGCTAGAATTAGGGTAAACCACAGCAGCTAATTTCTTTTCATAACTGTCAGGCCTCAGAGCAAGAAGTTTCATTGGTATGAGTGAATAAGATGTGATTAAGTTGCATTTTGGCTAATTTTGGGGGGGGGGGTCCAGCCAGTTCTTTGATATGATAGCTGTTTTTATAAAAGTCATTTACAGAGTAAAATTACATGCCAAACTTAGCTAATTTTAGAAGGGATCATATTATAAAATTCATTCTGTGATG
This sequence comes from Sapajus apella, assembly GCF_009761245.1. Lineage (NCBI taxonomy): Eukaryota > Metazoa > Chordata > Mammalia > Primates > Cebidae > Sapajus > Sapajus apella. Next base: position 8,736,470 of record NW_022436944.1, on the reverse strand, counting down.
ACCAAAATTGTTATTTTCTAAGAATACTGCACTGATCTTGAAATATAAACATTTATTCTTTTCTGTCAAGACTGGCAATTCAATGTTTTCTCTTTTGATACATATTTTGATATTGAAAGCTTATTCTATATGGTTTATTTGATGTGTTTTAAGTCTTGCATTGAGTGGATCAAGGAACTCTTAAGGTCAAACAAGAGGATATGAGAAATGTAGGTGCTTCAGTGGCCACATGGGCATGGGAAAATGAGAATTTTGAGAAACTGTTATTTCATAAGTGTGTATCATAGCTGATCAATTTAGAACACTTTCTTTGATGAGAGGTGAATCACACATTCACCTGAACTGGCATCCCAACTGTGTATTTCCTAAGTGACAGGACAAGGGGAAGCACATGATAAATATTTGTGGTGTTCTGGCATCAATGCCTCTGATGTTTCAAGTTTAAATACTCTGTAGCATTCACCATCAGCCTTGACATTGATTCTCTGTTATAATTTGCTCCACTGTTGAATGGTCCCTTTTATCCTTATCAGCCCAATGTGTTCACGTTAATATCCATACTTTTCTGTTTTAATTATAGGCATTTGAAAAAATCTCACTTTTGAAAAATAAACTTTGTGATTTAGGGATCCTATATTCCTATTTTACTCAGTATATTTCCATCACGATGCTGTCCTAGGCAATGAAAAGATGCCAAAAAGAACCCTCGAAACCTTAAGTAATTATTTTCATAGCCAGGCATGAGGACTCAGCTTGATACTAACACTGCGTAAATGTTTCGTTAGCCTGGTCATACCTACATATAATTGATGACATGTCCCCTTTGCTTTGTAGGGCCTCCTGAATAACATCCTTCCTTGAAGGTAATTATATATATATTTATTTTTAATTACTATGTATTGTATAAAATATACATGATTTATTAGTTATTTTCTTAAAAAACCCATTCAGCCTACCACTGAAATGGAAGATCCTGTTGTGAGAGAAGAAGTACAAAGAAAGAATGTACAGACATTGAGAGCAGGTACATTTTCAATATAAATGGAATGCTGGAAATAAGTACATTAAATGATTGGAAGTACTCACATTCTTCTTACTCCTAATTCTTTTTATTCTAAATTGAATGGAAGGCATTGACATAAATGTTATTGTTGGTGTCCATATTTCAATAATATGATAGGGATGCTTATTTTTGGACATAAGACATGGTAGAAATGAGATTTGAACTTGTTTTAAAGCCCAATACGCTTCCTCCATTTTTTATTCCATTGGCAGGTTTTTTTGTTTGTTTTTTGTTGTGGTGGTGGTGGTTTTTTTGAGACAGAGTTTTGCTCCTGTTGCCAGACTGGAGTGCAGTAACAATCTCAGCTCACCACAACCTTTGCCTCCTGGCTTCAAGCGATTCTCCTGCCTCAGCCTCCTGAGTATCTGGGATTACAAGCATGCACCACCATGCCCAGATAATTTTGTATTTTTTAGTAGAGACAGGGTTCCTCCATGTTGGTCAGGCTGGTCTCAAACTCCTGACCTCAGGTGATCTGCCTGCCTCAGCCTCCCAAAGTTCTGGGATTACAGGTATGAGCCACTATGCCTGGCCTGGCATGTGTTTTAATAATACAAAGTGGGAGTGGGTCTGGTGCACCCAGTGGATAGAATGAGAAGGGAATTAGCTGGTGAACCCAATGGAAATGGCTAAGAATGGAATGAGCAGGGGAAGGCCAAGTTTGAAGAGAAATGACACTGGATACAGATTATTCAATAAGAGATTAGAATATTGGGATTTATGACAAGTCCAATAAATTATAAAGATTAAGGACACAAGATACTGTGAATTAACTACAAAGGCACATTAAAATAGAGGGTTCAAGGAAACTCTAAACAGATTGCTGTGCTGTTTTTAAATCAAGAGCTGACAAACTTGAAGATTTTTGCTGTAAGATGCTAAAAATTTGTAGTCACTGGGAGGAGTCTCTACAGCAGACAGAAATGTGGTATCATCTAATTCCATCCTGACTTACAGAGGAGTGGCTTAGAGCCCCTTGAGTACTGATGGGCTGGAGATTGCTGAACTACATAGATCTGTGGCCCAGGGCAGGTGTCTCCTCATCTCTACCTCTTTTCCCAAATCACTGATATCCTTCCCATAGCCATGCAGGCTGGGTCAGGGGCATCGTTGGCTGTCAAATCAGTCGTGAAGTTCAGCTGGGTAGTTGGAGGTGTGTCTGTGCTGGTAGTTAGTCGAGACTCCAGCTAGATTGTTATTCAGGAGCAGGATATAGAGCGCTCCCACTCCTGGTCATTTGAGGCCATAGTTTCAGGAATCTGTGATTTCATAGACTGAAGATTTGAAGATTATTGGAAACTGCCATGGAGCCCTGCATAAGTGGAATCTGGAAGTGGGAACCCATAGGAAGGAAGATATTTAGATAGTACTTAGGGAAATAGAGGTACAACTGCCAGGACTCTGTTCTTCCAGCAGTCTCTCTCATTGGATATCTGAGTGCCTATGAAGGTTTTTAAGGGCTTACTAGTTTATGTGGACCTAAATAAAGTAGGACCTATAGAGTGAAAATAATTGGATTTTAAAAATTGTTAATGTTTTAATCTTTCTGGGAAGAGTATCCTCAATAAGAAAATACACCTTTGTTATTAGACTTTTGTACATTTAGCTCTCACACATTTCAAATACAGCAGGGGATTCTCTGTACTCTTTTAGGACAAAGGAAAGCATTGGGACCTTCTTAAGTAGTTTTCATGCTGAGGAATCAAGACTGCCGTTTCGAAGTGACACACATTAGTCTTTTAACTAGAGATAAATAATGGACAAGGGACAGTGGATCTTTCTACCTTGTTTTAGGTCACAAGGTTCCTTCCGGTTTAGGTGACAAAACTTATGTCATCCATTAATTGAATTTCATGTTCTGCTTCAGGACAGATAATTTGTGAGGCTAAATTATTGTCAAGCTCTGCCAATATATTGGCTGTCACTATTTGTTACGGAGCTCAAGGTCAGTTTTCATTGAATATTTTATAGATTTAGACAGCTGGAGGCAGAAATAGTTAACTGAAATCTATTTTTAGAACAGAGGCCATATTTTAATTGTATCAAGAAATGTTATTTAATATACAGATGGCTGACTGATCTTTCCCCAGATTTTGTTTTTGTTTTTTGGAGGGGGAAGCTGAATATGAACTAGCAGTTAAAAAATTAACAACAACAACAAAACAACAACTTGCTCATTTTTATTGTATATTTTTGCTCTAAAGCATTTTCCAGTAACTGTGTGGATTCATGCCCTAAACCAGATGATGAAGACTTGACTTATTACCAAGGTAAAGCGGTCTCTTGCAAAATTTTCTCACTCAGTCAACTTTTGCACAGTATTTACTTTTAAAATTTAGCAGTTGTTTATCTATCTTTTTATATGTTGGTAATACAAAGTTGGTAAGAGAAAACCATAGACATATGGCTAGTTGATTTAAAAATTTTATTTAATGTTGGTAACTAACAAAATATTGATGAGTACTGTGACAGGGTGTGGGCTGAACAAAAATGAACTGGAATATACATAGCAACAGAAAAATCACATTAGGAAATGCTTTCCCCAATACAGAAAATATGAAATTTGGTTAAGGTTTAATTAGATAAATATTAATACTATGACTTTTAAATCATACTAGTCTGACATCTATATTTTTGCCAGTATAAATCTTCAGTGTATCAAATTACTTGTGGTAATGACGAATCTCCCTGGCACCTTTTAGTTAAAAAACCGTACAACAAATAGCATATAGATGTTTTTCTTGGACACTTATTATTTGGGTATTATATACTTGGTAGGATTGTCCCCCTACTTATATTATTGGTTCTGTAGTGAGAGTAAAATATTAAAAATTGTAGAAAAAAATAGCTGGGTGTTGTGATATACACCTATAGTCCCAGCTACTTGGGAGTTTGAGGTTGCCTGAGCCCAGGAGTTTGAGAACCACCTGGGCAACATAACAAGGCTGCATCCGATTTATTTATTTATTTATTTATTTTTAATAATTATACTAAGTTCTAGGGTACATATGCAGAACATGCAGGTTTGTTACATAGGTATACACGTGCTACGGTGGTTTGCTGCATCCATCCCCATCATCTACATTAGACATTTCTCCTAATGTTATCCTTCCCCAATCCCTCCATCCCCTGCTATCCCTCCCTTACCCACCTCTCCTCCTGACAGGCCCCGTGTGTAATGTTCCCCTTCCTGTGTCCGTGTTCTTATTGTTCAACACCCACTTGTAAGTGAGAACATGCAATGTTTAGTTTTCTGTTCTTGTGTCAGTTTTCTCGGAATGATAGTTTCCAGTTAAATCCATGTCCCTCCAAAGGACATGAACTCATCCTTTTTTATGACTGCATAGTATTTCATGGTGTATATGTGCCACATTTACTTTAGCCAGTCGATCACTGATGGGCATTTAGGCTGGTTCCAAGTTTTTGCTATTGTAAACAGTGCCACAATAAACGTGTGTGCATGTGTCTTTATAACAGAATGATTTATAATCCTTTGGGTATATACCCAGTAATGGGATAGCTGGGTCAAATGGTATTTCTAGTTCTAGATCCTTGAGGAATTGCCACACTATCTTCCACAGTGGCTGAACTAATTTACACTCCTGCCAACAGTGTAAATGCATTCCTATTTTTCCACATCTTCTCCAGCATCTGTCTCCTGATTTTTTAATGATCGTCATTCTAACTGACATGCGATGGTATCTCAATGTGATTTTGATTTGCATTTCTCTAATGACCAGTGATGATGAGCTTTTGTTCATGTTTGTTGGCTGCATAAATGTCTTCTTTTAAGAAGCATGTTCATATCCTTTGTCCACTTTTTGATGGGGTTGTTTTTTCCTGTAAATTTGTTTGATTTCTTTCTAGATTCTGGTTAATTAGCCCTTTGTCAGATGGGTAGATTGCAAAAATTTTTTCCCATTCTGTTGGTTGCCAGTTCACTCTAATGATTATTTCTTTTGCTGTGCAGAAGCTCTTAATTAGATCCCATTTGTCTATTTTGGCTTTTGTTGCCATTGCTTTTGGTGTTTTAGTCATGTAGTTCTTGCCTATCCCTATGTCCTGAATGGTATTGCCTAGATTTTCTTCTAGGGTTTTTATGGTGTTAGGTCTAATGTTTAAATCTTTAATCCAACTGGAGTTAATTTGTGTATAAGGTGTAAGGAAGGGATGCAGTTTCAGCTTTCTGCAGATGGCTAGCCAGTTTTCCCAACACCATTTATTAAACAGGGAATCCTTTCCCCATTGCTTGTTTTTGTCAGGTTTGTCAAAGATCAGATGGTTGTAGATGTGTGGCGTTACTTCTGAGGCCTCTCTTCTATTCCATTGATCTATATCTCTGTTTTGGTATCAGAACCATGTTGTTTTGATTACTCTAGCCTTGTAGTATAGTTTGAAGTCAGGTAGCATGATGCCTCTAGCTTGTTGTTGTTGTTTGTTTTCTTGCTTAGGATTGCCTTGGCTATGCAGGCTCTCTTTTGGTTACATATGAAGTTTAAGGTAGTTTCTTCCAATTTTGTGAAGAAAGTCAATGGTAGCTTGATGGGTTAGCATTGAATGTATAAACTATTTGGGGTAGTATGGCCATTTTCACAATATTGTTTCTTCCTGATCATGAGCATGGAATGTTTTTCCATCTGTTTGTTTCCTCTCTTATTTCTTTGAGCAAAGGTTTGTAGTTCTCCTTTAAGAGGTCCTTTCATCCCTTGTTACATGTATTCCCAGATATTTTACTCTCTTTATAGTAATTATGAATGGGAGTTCAGTCATGATTTGGCTGTCTGTTGGTGTACAGGAATGCTTGTGACTTTTGCACATTGATTGTGTATTCTTAGACTTTGCTGATTATGCTTATCAGCTTAAGGAGATTTGGGGCTGAGACGATGGGCTCTTCTAAATATACAATCATGTCATCTGCAAATAGAGACAATCTGACTTCCTCTTTTCCTAGTTGAATATCATTTATTTCTTTTTCTTGCCTGATTTCCCTGGCCAGAACTTCTAATACTATGTTGAGTAGGAGTGGTGAAAGAGGGCATCCTTCTCTTGTGCCGCCGGTTTTAAAAGGGAATGCTTCCAGTTTTTGCCTATACACTACATTATTGTCTGTGGGTTTATCATAAGTAGCTCTTACCTTGAGATACCTTCCATTAATACCTAGTTTGTGAGAGTTTTTAGCATAATGGGCTGTTCAATTTTGTCGAATGCATTCTCTGCATCTATTGAGATAATCATGGTTTTTGTCTCTGTTCTGTTAATGTGATGGATTATGTTTATAGATTTACATATGTTGAACCAGCTTTGCATTTCAGGGATGAAGCTGACTTGATCATGATGGAGCTTCTTGATGTGCTGTTGGATTCAGTTTGCCAGTATTTTATTGAAGATTTTCCCATTAATGTTCATCATAGATATAGGCCTGAAATTTTTTTTTCAGTTGTGTCTCTGCCAGGTTTTGGTATCAGGATGATGCTGGTTTCATAAAATGAGTTAGGTAGGATTCACTCTTTTTGTATTGTTTTGAATAGTTTCAGAAGGAATGGTACCAGCTCCTCTTTTTACCCATGGTAAAATTCGGCTGTGAACCCATCTGGTCCTGGACTTTTGTTTGGCAGGCTATTAACTGCTGCCTCAATTTCAGACCTTGTTATTCATCTATTCAGGGATTTAACTTCTTCCTGGTTTAGTCTTGGGGGGTGTACATGTCCAGGAATTTATCCATATCATCTAGAGTTACTGGCTTATTTGCAAGAAGTGTTTGTAGTAATCTCTGATGGTAGTTTTTATTTCTGTGGGATCAGTGGTGAGATCCCCTTTATCACTTTTTATTGCATCTATTCTTCTTCCTTTTCTTTTTTATTAGTCTGACTAGTGGTCTATTTTGTTGATCCATTCAAAAAACTACCTCCTGGGTTCACTGGTTTTTTTTTTTTTTTTAAAGGTTTTTTGTGTCTCTATCTCCTTCAGTGCTGCTCTGAACTTAGTTATTTGTCTTCCTCTAGCATTTGAATTTGTTTGATCTTGCTCCTCTAGTTCTTTTAATTATGACAATAGAGCAGATCTAAAAGAAAGTGTCCCAGCCTCATTCCCCTGCTACCACTTTTCATGGGTTTGTTGTTTTTCTTTATCTGTATGCTTATTTTTTACCATTAAAAATTCCATTCCCTATTTTTTAAGAAATATAATCACATTTATTTTTTTAAATAAACTTTGGATCACTATCATAAATGAAGAATTATTAACACTTGCCCAAAATAGATGATCTTTAAAAAATAAAAAAAACAAAACAGGAGCTTGAAACCCACTCTTCTTGTTACAAAGAGAGGCTAGCAGCTGTTAGGTACCAAAAGCAGCCTAGGACCCAACTGAGACTTTCTCAGGGACATAATCATAAGGACTAAATGAGAAATGAAAAACAGGCCAGGTGCAATGGCTCACACCTGTAATCCTAGCATTTTGGGAGGGTGAGGGAAGATGAGACCAGGAGTTCAAGACCAGCCTAGCCAACATGGTGAAATCCTGTCTCTACTAAAGACAAAAATTATCTAGGCGTGGTAGTGAGTGTCTGTATCCCCGAAAAGCAGTGACCTTGGGTAAGTCACTAAAACCTCTCTGGCCTCAGTTTCTGGTGCAGTAAATAGTACCTTTATGGTGTATTATAGATAAGCACTTTGCACAGTGGGTGCTCTGTAAGCTACAGCCACCATCATCACTGAAGGAGCAAATCTCACCTGCCCTGTCTGTGCCGTGTTGGCCTCCATCAGCTTCCAAGTCTCCTCCTTCTTGGTTTTGGCTTTCTGCAGCTCTGTGGTGCTGTTATGGTGCCTACTGATGTCCCCGCTATAGGAGGAGGAGCTGCTGAGCTATCTGGAGAAGGAAAGCACAGGGATGTCAATTGGACAGGCACACATGTAAACATATATATGAACATGTGCACATGTGCAACCCCCACTGCCAGGTCATTCCCCAGGGTTATAGGTCCCCAGAGAAAGGGAATGTCTCAGGCAGGAATGAGGCCTGTGGAAAACACAATCTGTGATGATCTCTGGGGGTCTGCAAAAAGCCCATGACCACTGATATGCAAAAAGTGCATGCTTGTTTTTTTTTTTTTTTTTTTAAGACCAATTCTAATTGATTTCAAATAAAAGATAAAACAGAAAGGGCACGTCTTAGATCATCTTTCAAACATGAAAAAGTTTCAAAATATGAAACAAGATAAAAAAATAGGGAAAGGTACCTAGTTCTTTCAATTTTCTTGTTTTACAAAGGTGGTGGGGGTTGGGGTGGGATCTTGTCCTGGCTGCAACTTCATGCAAGCATGTTACTCAGAAAGCACTTTTTGGCTGGCTGTGGTGGATCACACCTGTAAACCTGGCACTTTGGGAGGCCAAGGTGGGCAGATCACTGGTGGCCAAGAGTTCAATAACAGCCCAGCCAACATGGTGAAACCCTGTATCTACTGAAAATACAAAAATTAGGCAGGCATGGTGGCAGGCACCTGTAGTCCCAACTACTAGGGAGGTTGAGGCAGAAGAATCGCTTGAATGCAGGAGGCAGAAGTTGCAGTGAGCCATGATTGTGTCACTGCACTCCAGCCTCAGCAACAGAGACCCTGTCTCAAAAGAAAAAAAAAAAAAGGACTTTCTGTACATCAGTGGTCACTATCTTTATGCAGACACCAGAGAATATCACAGACTGCATTGCCCACAGTTCTGTGTTCAGTGGCTGAGTTGGTGCCACTGCACACTCAACTCCAGCCTGCACAACAGAGGGAGACTTCACCCCAAAAAAGAAATTATGGAGGCCATGCAAAACACAGAGGTGGCTCTTTGCCATGGAACTTTCTATGCCTTCCTTTACCTACTTATCTCGTGAACAAGATTACAGGCTACCTGAGGTCAAGAGCCCCATGTGATTCATCACTGCACCCCCAAAACCGTGTCCCCTGAAAACACTTCCTGAAGGCCAAATAAATCTCCCCTCTTTGATCTAAGGCCTGGGGGTGGGTAACCTTTCCTTACTCATGAGATCTGTGCAAAGGTCTTTGGTTAAGGCCAAGTCAGGTGGAAGTGGCCCTCAAATCCAAAAGCAAGTGTTGGTTTTCGGGGAGTAGCAGAGGGAAGAATAAGAATCAACTCTGGATGAAATCTAGAATTCAGGTGGGGTGCTGGGGCTTCCTGCTTCATGACCTAGGGCTTCACAAATCCAAGCTAGCACCTCGGTTGAAAATCTTACATCCTTCTGCGCTCATGCACTGTCTGGAATCTCCCACTAGGATGCAGGCTGTTTCAGATGGTAACAATGGCAAAAGCGACATGTACCAAGGCACAGTGCTAGGCCACATCATCTTTGCCCTCTTCTGACCCCTATAGTAACTGCAGGTCCACCATCCTTTCTCAAATCCCAGGGTCCAGTATGTTTAGGCTCTGACTTTGTCAATGTTTGTTGTTCTTTTGCTGTTTTTTTTGTTTTTTGAGACAGAGTCTCACTCTGTTGTCCAGGCTGGAGTGCCATGGCGCAATCTCAGTTCATTGCAACCTCTGCCTCCTGGGTTCAAATGATTCTCGTGCCTCAGCCTTCTGAGTAGCTAGAATTTACAGGTGTCTGCCACCATGCCTGGATAATCTTTCTATCTTTAGTCGAGACAGGGTTTCACCATGTTGGCCAGACTGGTCTTGAACTCCTATCCTCAGGTGATCCACCCACCTCAGCCTCCGAAAGTGCTGGGATTACAGATGTGAGCCACCATGCGCAGCCTACTTAGCCAGTTTTTAAAAGCATGGTTAACATACTGCATGTGCTATAAATCCCCAGGGATCTAAGGAAGCCCTCTATAATCAAACACAAGGATACTTCCTTTTTTGTAGAGATGGGGTCTTGCTATGTTGCCCATGGTGGTCTCAAACTCCTGGCCTCACGTGATTCTCCTGCCACGACCCCCCAAAGTGCTGAGATTACAAGCATGAGCCTCCATTCCTGGCCTTGAGATAGTTTTATATCAAATGCTGCTTCACAAAGATTGAACCTTCCAGGCCCTCCCGAGTGACATAAACAAAGACCCACACCATGTAGGGAACTCGAGTGTCAGAAGCATGGGCAGATGGTGAAATCATGAGGCCTATGTGAGTCACGCCACCTCCCCCCACTTACCTCTGTAGTTGCTTCCCCGCACTGTCTGTCACAGCATGCCGTTCTCCATTTGCTTTGTTTTCTTCCCTGGACCGCTGATGTCCATGACCCCTGGCAAAAAGAGACAAAGGAGGGGAGGGGAGTTATATGAGCCAGATGCTAAAACCAGGGTCAAGAAAAACTGGCCACTTCAGGGAGGAGACAGCAGAGCACCAGGCAGCCAGGATGCTCAGAAAGTAGATCTGCTCTGCAGAGGCCATTAACAGGCTGTCTTGTTGAGGGGCAGGTGGTATCTGAAGTTCAGCCCCTTAGGGCAGGAACAGTGATTTGCAGCTGTGCAGAGAGCTCCATCCACTGAGGGCACTGGGCCCAAGCCAGCATCCTGTACCAGCAGCAATGGGTAAAACCCAGCCCAGATAACAGTATCTCTGCTGTGTTAAGCTAACTTTCCCAGGACCAGGATGCAAGAAACTGCAGGAGGGAAATGGCACAGCCCCCTGGTTCCCTAGCACTGCAAGAAGAGGTGATATTCAAAATAGATAACCAGTTTGACAAGGACATTATTCAACAGGCAGAGGCCCAGGGACCCCTGTAGTGCCAGGAATTAACCCTTTAGTGCCCAGATCACAGAGAGCGAGAGTTCATTGTAAAAGGTACCTGAGGCACTGGCTGTTTCCATGGTAATAAGGAAGTATTTCAACATTTAAACAATTGAGGAACCTAGTTCTGCCAACATGGCAGGCTAAGGCATTTGTGCCAGGATGGAAACCAGTGCCTTCTGCTTCCTGCATTTAAGAAAGCCTTGTAAGAAAACAAAAATGTGAGCTGAGCTGAATGGCACACTTGGTGCCATAATTGATCTCCATTACGGTTCTGCCTCCTCATATTATCACCAACTGGTCACAAAGTGTGGATTGTCAGTGTCTTATGGACCACATGTCAAGTGTGGTTAGACCACAGATATGGCATGGTCTAAACACACTCTTAAAATTTACTTATTTTGGGCTGGGTATGGTGGCTTACACCAGTAATCCCAGCACTTTGGAAATCCGAGGTAGGTGGATCACTTGAGGCCAGGAGCCCCAGACCAGTCTGGCCAACCTGGCAAAACTCTGTCTTTGCTTAAAAAAAAAAAAAAAAAAAAAAAAAAAAAAAATTAGCTGGGCATGGTGATGCATGCCTATAATCCCAGCTACTCAGGAGGCTGAGACATGAGAATCCTTTGAATATGGGAGGCAGAAGTTGCAGTGAGCCAAAATTGAGCCAGTGCACTCTAGCCTGGGCAACAGAGCAAGACCCTGTTCCAGAAAAAGAAAAAATTAAAAGTAAGAATTTTTTAAAGTACACTTACTTTCTTTCCCCACTAGAATGTCAGCTCCAGGTGGGCTGCTGTATCCTCATTACATAAAACAGTGCACAGCAGGTGCTGAACAAATACTCGTCATCCACTGTAGGAAAAAAAAACAAAGATATAAAAGTATATATATTGTCTTCTCTTCCATCAGTTCCTCTCCTCCAAAGTAACAGTTTTGTGCATGCTTTTAGAAAAAACTGTATAAGCATATAGGCTTTTAAAAAATATTCTGGCAGATTTTTTAAATGGGATCATACTGTACATAGTTTTCTTTGTGTAGTTAATAGTATATCATCTGGGTTCCTTCTGATCTGCTTTTACTTTTTTATTTTTTTTTTTAGTTTTGGTTTTGAAATGGGTTCACGCTCTGTCCCCCAGGCTGGAGTACAGTAGTGTGATCACAGCTCACTACAGCCTCGAACTCCTGGGCTCAAGCAGTCCTCCTGCTTTAGCTTCCCAAGTAGCTGGGACAGCAGGTGCACCACAGCCATGCCTAACTTGCTTCATTTGTATTCATGATACATGCCTGTCTGCATGTGGATGTGCCCTGCTAGAACTACCTTTCTCCCATTCATTGCAAAAAAACAGGTTGTTCCCTGTTTTTTACTATTATGATCCATGCTACACTGAGTATTCTGATGCCTGTCCTGGGGTATGGTGACAGGTCTATCCCTGCCTAGCTGGCTTTGAAAGTTTAAAGACAACAGTGCAGGCCAGGCACAGTGGCTCACACCTGTAATCCCAGCACTTTGGGAGGCAGAGGCGGGGGTGGATCACCTGAGGTCAGGAGTTCGAGATGAGCCTGACCAAAATGATGAAACCTCGTCTCTTCTAAAAACACAAAATTAGCCTGGTGTGGCGGCTCATATCTGTAATCACAGCTACTCAGGAGGCTGAGGCAGGAGAATCACTAGAACCCAGGAGGCGAATGTTGCAGTAAGCTGAGGTCACACCATTGCACCCCAGCCTGGGCAACAAGAGCGAAACTCCATCTTAAAAAAAGAAAAAGACAGTGTAATGTACCATTTTACAAAGCTGGCCCCATATCAGGAGACCATATAGAGATGGACTATGGAAACTCCCTTTAAAGCACAGTTAAAAACAGTTAATGGTGAAGGATGATTTCAGATGATGCCCCATGTCTTTTCCGTCTTATTATTAACTGTGTCATTCTTTTTGTAATGTTGTGCTCATTACAACTATTCCTTCTTGGTCAGGTTGACAAATTTTTCTGTGAAGCAGCGTTAAACATTTTTATAAATATGAAACTTATTTGTTAAACTACCACCTCCTTCATGTTTGCCGAGTTGCAGGTGAAATGTTTAAGGAAATTCTAGCCTTTTCAGCATTTGTCAAAGTGTGCTAATGCTGACACTGAATTTTCTTAGTCTTACCTTAAATCTCTGAGAGTCTGGACCTGCAGGAGAGATGGTCTTCAAATTCAAACCTGCATCAGAATCACCTGGATAGCTTAATATATTTGGTTGGATGATTGATTGATTGAGATGGAGTATCACTCTGTTTCCCAGGCTAGAGTGCTGTGGTGTGATCTTGGCTCACTGCATCCTCCGCCTCCTGGGTTCAAGCAATTCTTCCACCTTAGCCTTTGAGTAGCTGGGATTACAGGCATGCAACACCACACCTGGCTAATTTAAAAAAATATTTTTAGTAGAGATGGTGTTTCACCATATTGGCGAGGCTGATCTCAAACTCCTGACCTCAGGAGATCCACTTGCCTTGGCCTCCCAAAGTGCTGGGATTACAGGCATGAGCCACTGTGTTGGCAGATAGCTTGTTACTATAAAATGCAGCTTTCTGGGCCCCACTCAGATTTTCAGTTTAGCAGGTCTAGGTGTGCCTGTGAATCTGCATTCCTAACACATCCCCAGGTACTGCTGCTGCTGGTTCAGGTCGACATGCAGAGACACACTGGAGTTAATCCTCACTACTCAAAGTGTGGTCTGTCGACCAGCAGCCATGGCATCACCTGGTGCTTATTAACAGTGTAGAATTTTAGGCCTCAGCCCAGATCCACTGAAACAATTTGAACTGTAACTAGTTCTCTAGGTGGTGTGTATGGACATTAAAGTTCAAGACACGCTGGAAGAAAGTGCGAGTAAGAAACTTTTTCTGGAAACTTTCAGCATTCTGGGCCATATGGTCTTTGTCAAAAATACCTGTCTCTTTCTGAGGAGTGGAAAAGCAGCCTTAGATAATACAGAAATCGATGGGTGTGACTGTGTTCCTGTAAAAATGTATTTAGAAACATTAAAATTTAAATTTTACAGAATTAGCATCTGTCATGTAATATTGTTCTGATTTTTTTCACCATTAATAATATGAAAATCTGGCTGGGTGCTGTGGCTCATGCCTGTAATCTCAGCACTTTGAGAGGCTAAGGCCGGCGGGTTGCTTCAGGCTAGGAGTTTGAGACCAGCCTAGCCAACATGGTGAAACCTGGTCTGTACTAAAAACAAAATATTTGCTGGGTGTGGGGTGTGTACCTGTGGTCACAGCTACTCAGGAGGCTGAGGCTGGAGGATCACTTGAACCCATAAGGCGGAAGTTGCTGTGAGCAAAGATCATGCCACTGCACTCCCAACTGGGCAAAAGAGTGAGACGCTGTGCCCCACAAAAAAGTTAGCCAGGCACGGTGAAACATGACAGTCATCCCAGCTTCTTGAGAGGCTGAGGCATGGGAATTGTTTTAACCTGGGAAGTGGAGGTCACACTGAGCCAAGGTCATACCAATGCACTCCAGCCTGGGCAACAGAGCAAGACTCTGTCTCCAAAAAATTAAAAAATGAAATCCATGCTGAGCTCATGAGCCGTATGTGGACCTTAGTCCATTTTTGGCCAGCCCCTGGCTTAGAGGAATGTTCTTCTGAGAGTCAGATCACCTGCCACATTCTACTGCCAGCTCACAATGTGACCCCGAAGCCAGTTAGCTCACCTCCCTGGCTCTAGATTTTGTCACATGGAAAATGAAGGGGTTAGATCTCAAGCACCTCAAATACTGGGCCCTTCCCTTCCTTCTCATGCACACAGCAGACACCTACAGTCACTCATGGCGTTCTTTCCCACTGAGTTACGTGCAAGCAGCCTTCTAGGTGACTGCTGCCAGTGGACTGGAGTTGAGCAAGAAATGGCATCTCCTTGCTCTTCTGTGACTCCGTGTTCCCTAAGATCACTTCTAGATCCAGTGCCCCTGCATTCTGCCTGTACAGCACATTCTTCTTATACCCTGGTCCTTTAACTTTACCAGGGTGTGTTGACGAACTCTGTCTCTTTTATTTCTCTTCAAAATTTTTTTTGTATTTTTAGTAGAGTTGGGTTTTTTCCATGTTGGTCAGCCTGGTCTTGAACTCCCAACCTCAGGTGATCCACCCATCTTGGCTTCCCAAAGTGTCAAAGTGTTAGGATTATAGGCATGAGCCACCGTCCCCAGCCTCTTTTTTTTTTTTTTTTTAAGAGACGAATTCTCACTCTGTCATCCAGGCTGCAGTGCAATAGCACGATCTCCATTCACTGCAGCCTCTGCCTCCGGGCTCAACTGATTCTCCTGCCTCAGTCTCCCAAGTAGCTGGAAATACAGGTGCAAGCTGCCTTGCCCAGCTAATTTTTTTTATATTTTTAGTAGAGATGGGATTTCACCATGTTGCCCGACTTGGTCTTGAACTCCTGAGCTCAGGTGATCCACCCGCTTGGCCTCCCAAAGTGCTAGGATTACAGGCATGAGCCACCATGACCATCCCTTCCCCCGCTCCCTGCCCCGAGACGGAGTCTCACTCTGTCACCCAGGCTGGAGTGCAGTGGTGCCGTCTCGGCTCACTGCAACCTCCGCCTCCCAGGTTCAAGCGATTCTCATGCCTCAGCCTCCTGAGTAGCTGGGATTACAAATGCACACCACCATACCTGGCTAACTTTTGTATTTTTAGTAGAGATGGGGTTTCACCATGTTAGCCAGGCTGGTCTTAATCTGACCTCAGGTGATCCACCCACCTCAGCCTCCCAAAGTGCTGAGATTATATGCATAAGCCACTGTGCCCAGCCAATAGTTCGTTCTTGTACATAACTTAGTATTCAGTTGTGCAGATGCACATAATGGGTAAATCTGTCTGTTCACTTGCTAATAGATGTCTGGCTTACCTCCAGTTTGGGTTATCACAAAGTAGCTAAGAACATTCCTGTATCAGTCTTTTATAAACCTATGCTCTCAGCTCTCTTGGGTGGATGTCTGGGAAGGGAGTGGCTGGCTGTATGGTAACTATGTCTAACTTAAAAAAAAAAAAAAACTGCCAAACCCTTTCAGAGTCACAGAAGCATTTTATAGTCACACCAGCAGAAACCACAATCCAAAATGGCCCTAAGCTCTAAGAGGCCATACACAAAAAATAGAACATAAAACTACTACACACCAACCAATGAAGCATGGTGTTTTCAAACCAAAGGTAGAAGCAGGGAGATCGCTCACACCTGCCCTTTTCTTTTCTTTTTTTATTTTTAAGATGGAGTCTCACTCTGTCCCCCAGGCTGGAGTGCAGTGGTGTGATCTCGGCTTACTGCAACCTCTGCTTCCCAGGTTCAAGCAATTCTCATGCCTCAGCCTCCCAGGTAGCTGGGATTACAGGCAAGTACCACCACACCCAGCTACTTTTTGTATTTTTAGTAGAGATGGGGTTTTACCATGTTGGCCAGGCTGGTCTCGAACTCATGACCTCAGGTGATCCTCCCACCTCCACCTTCCAAAGTGCTTTGACTACAGGCATGAGCTACCCAGCACACCTGATTTTTGAGAGGAAGTCACTGAGGGATGAAGAAAGGTTGTAAAGGGGTCCAAGAAGCCATATAGACCCCCAAGCCCAGGCCTCCCTCACCCAGTCCCTGAGCCTAGGAAATCCAGCAGCCCAGAGCTGCATGGGCTGCATTCCCTTCTCTGGTTAATTAAAGGGATCTGGCTATAAAGGGCCACACCAGGAAATTCCAGCCTAGGACAGGGTTGTTCTTGTCATTCTCTCCAGTTCCACAGGGGTTAGAGGTGCCAGATCTGGCTTATGCCTCTGGGAATAAAGCAAGCGATCCATCTATCAACGTCCCTAGGAAATGATGCCCTGGCCCCAAGCTGAGCATCCCTAAACACCAAGGTACTCTCAGAGCCAGCCCCCTTTTAGGTGGCCTGCTTTCAAGCCCAATGAGCCAGTTCTTACCACACCCTCCCTGGCAAGATGGAAGTGTAGAGATCAATAAATACAACTTGTACAACTAAAACATGCCCAGCACTTACTCAGGACTAAGGCACAGCTTATTATGACATTTATGTCACTGAATTTTCAGAAAATGCTCTGGGTAATAAATGGAGGCTTGTGCCTGTAATCTCAGCACTTTGGGAGGCCAAGGTAGGTGGACTGCTTGAGCTCAGGAGCTCAAGAACAACCTGGGCAACATGGCAAGATACCATCTCTAAAAAAAAAAAAAAAAAAAATAGCCAGGTGTGGTGGTAAGCCTACCTGCCCATAGACCCAGCTACTCATGAAGCTGAAGTGGGAGGATCACACCAGCCTAGGTGATGGTGGTTGCAGTGAGCTGAGATGGCACCATTGTACTCCAGCCTGCACAAAAGAGTGAGACCCTGTGTCAAAATAAATAAATAAAATGGAGGCTCCCAGTGAGGCATGAAAGAACTTCATGGACAGGCCTTGAGGTCCCCACCCAGGTCTATCTGCCTTGACTCTCATCCCTAATATCCACCTTCCCCAGGGCAGCCTGGATTGTTATAAACCAAAGCTCAGCTGTGTATGGTGGATCACACCTGTAATCCCAGCTACTAGTAGGGAGGCTGAGGCAGGAGGATCTCTGGAAGTCAAGAGTTAGAGACCAGCCTGGGCAACATAATGAGACCTGTCTCTATAGAAAAAAAAAAAAAAAAGAAAAAAAAATTTTAAAGGCCAGGCACAGTGGCTTACACCTATAATCCCAGCACTTTGGGAAGCCAAGGCAAATAGATCACCTTAGGTTGGGAGTTTGAGACCAGCATGACCAACATGGAGAAACCCTGTCTCTACTCAAAATACAAAAATAGCTGGGTATGGTAGTACATGCCTACAATCCCAGCTACTCAGGAGGTTGAGGCAGGAGAATTGCTTGAACCCAGGAGGCAGAGGTTGTGGTGAGCTGAGATTGCACCATTGCACTCCAGCCTGGGTGACAAAAGCGAAACTGTCTAAAAAAAAATACATATATAAAATAATAAATAAATAAGGCATGGTGTTGCACACCTGTAATCCCAGCTACTTGGGAGGCTGAGGCATGAGAATCACATGAATGCAGGCGGTGGAGATTGCAGTGAGCTGAGATGATGCCACTGCACTCCAACTTGGTGACAGAGCAACACTTCGTCTCAAAAAAAAAAAACAAACAAAAAAAAACAGTATATGTGTTTTGTGCCACTCTGAACCCTCAGGGACTAAACATCACTAAGCACAAAAACAGCAGTCAATTTCAACTGTTCAATGAATTAAAAGCCAGGTCAGTGGAGGAGCTTCTTGATTCAAACTCCATCCTCCTCCTGAGGCTCTGCCTCTGCCATGGTGTCTCCAACAACTGCTCGCCTGGCAAGCTCCAGAACACAAAGGTGGGCATCCTTCTTCCATGAAAAGAAGCCAAGACAGGTGATCAGCAAAGGCACTGGTGATGAGGAATGCTGAAGTCCATGCTACAAATGTGGCCTTAATAACAGGGAAAACACTGCAGGTGAGGCTGAAGGAATCCAGGTGATAGGTGATGTTAGGGGTAAACTTGACGGGGTTAAGAGATACCCAGATGGCTGCTAAAGTGTTATTTCTGTGTGGGTGCCTGTGAGGGTGTTTCCAGATGAGACTGGCATTTGAATCAGTGGACTTAATGAGGATCCATCCTCACCCCATGTGATTGGGCACCACCCAATCAGCAGAGGGTCCAGACACAAGAAAAAGAGAAATGGTAAATTCATGTGATCTCTCTTCTGCAGCCAGGATGTCATCCTCTCCTGCCCCTGGAACTCCAGGCTATCTGGCCTCTGGACTCTGGGAATTACCCCAGTCACTCCAGGTTCTCAGGCCTCTGGTTGTAGACTGAGAATTCCACCATCAGCTTCCCTGGGTCTGAGATCTTCAGACTTGGCCTGAGCCATGCTACTAGTTCTCAGGTTCACCAGCTTCCAGGTGGCCTAGCATAGGACTTCTCCATAATCACATGATCCAGTTTCCCTAGTAGATCCCCTCTCATCCTCAATCCATCCAGTCATCCATCATCTATCAATCATCCATCTATCATCTACCTATCCACCTATCAAGTATCCATCCACTATCTATCCATCTATCATCTACCTATCATCTATCAATCTATCATTTATCCATCCATCCATCCTACTAGTTCTGTCTCCATGTAATAAACAGGGACCCCACCTCTGCCTGCCAACAACCTTCAACTGGGCCATGGACGTGGGCCATGTCCTTACAATGCTCAGCCATGGAGGCCCAAGCTCTATCTGTCTCCCACAAGACAATTTCTCCCATCACCTGGACCGCCCAAACAGTCTCCCCCAGGGTTACAAGGTCCTCTGCTGATGTCCTAGTGGTTGGCACCATGGACGTCCCAGATTTCCACCCACCATCTGGGTCTGACGGAAGGCCTGTATCCTGGGCATCCCTGGAACAGAATGAGGAACTGAACCTGGGTTTGGGGATTTCTCTGTAAGACCAACGGGTCTGTGGAGAATCCAGTGCACCAGGCTGGCTCTGTCACAGTTTACCATAGTAAGCTTACCCTGGAACAGGCAACAGAAACAAAAACAGCTACCCTACTGCCCCCATGGCCATAATCCACTGCCCCCACATCACTTGCAATTTCACCTTCCAGCTCATCTGGGCTTGGGATGCATCTTACGTCCTTGTTTAATTGGCAGTTGCTTTTCTTTCTATGATACACAGTAATAATGTATCATGCAACTGATGATGTCTCAGATTTGAAGAGTTAAGGTAAGTGCAGTGGAAGCCCTGACCTGATTCCCGAAAGAATGACAGAGGTGGTGCAGTGGGGCACGCTTTACATAGGGGGTAGAGTCTAAAATCCAGTACAGCCAAAATCACCTACAAATGGGGCTTCTTTGGCTAAACAAACGTACAGGGTCAGCTGGGTGTGTTGGACAGAAACACTTCAAACAGCAGGAACACGCGGGATGCCAGATGCTCAGAAAGAAACAGAACAAGTGAGACTGACTCAAGGAGGGACAGTCATGTGCTATGGCAAACAACATCAACTGCCTTCTTGGGCAGCGTTTTTCTCTCCTTATCTTGAGATGGAGTCACTCTGTCTCACAGGCTGAACTGCAGTGGTGCAATCTTGGCTCACTGCAACTTCTGCCTCCTGGGATCAAGCGATTCTTCTGCCTCAGCCTCCTAAGTAGCTGGGATTACAGGCGCTCACCACCACACCCAGCTAATTTTTGTATTTTTAGTAGAGATGGGGTTTCGTCATGTTGGCCAGGCTGGACTCAAACTCCTGACCTTGTGATCCACCCACCCTGGCCTCCCAAAGTGCTGGGATTACAGGCGTGAGGCACATGCCCAGCTTCTGTCTTTTCTACTCAGTTGCCTTAATGACTTGTGAGATTTTATCCCATTTGGCAGAAAAACAAACTGAAGCCAGGAGGAGAAGCGAGAACCACAAAGCTAGTAACAAGCAGCATTGCCAGGGCCACAGCCTGGATTCAGGCCACTGGGGTGGGAAGGAGGGAACTGGGGCATTCTAGAGAACAAGGAAACACACTTACTTCCTAGGCTTGGTGCATTTCTTCTTCCAGTTCTTTACCAAAACAGGCATGACTTGTTCCAATGTGTCCTCCTCCTTTAAGGACCAGAGGCCACTGCTCTCCAGGGGCTGGTGGTAGCCCCGGATGATCAACCTGAGGCAAAGACACAAGGGAGTTAGTTAGTCAATGAGAGGAGGAGGACAGGGCTCACTCACTCCACAAGCATGCCGATGCCACACCCCTCCTCAGCACAACTGCCCACTGTGAATGAAGGCAGCCACACAGCTGGGGATGTCTGAATTTGGATAGACATTTGCACATATTACAAGGTTATTACAGCTCATTCTGTTGGGTCATAAAGGAAAAATGGCTTTCTTTTGCAGAGATGCATAGAAAAGATTTAGGGAAAAAAAGGTGATTTAGGAGGGAAATATCAAGATGGCGCTAATTCACTCTTTTTCGCCATTCATTTATTTTTTTGTTTTGTTTTTTTGAGATGGAGTCTTGCTATGTCACCCAAGTTGGAGTGCAGTAGCATGTTCTTGACTCACTGCAACCTCTGCCTCCTGGGTTCAAACAATTCTCCTGCCTCAGCCTCTCAAGTCTGAGACTACAGGCACATGCCACCACACCTGACTAATTTTTTATATTTTAGTAGAGACGGGGTTTCACCATGTTTCCCAGGCTGGTCTCAAGCTCCTGAGCTCAGGCAATCTAGCCCCCTTAGCCTCCCAAAATGCTGGGATTACCGGCATGAGCCACCATGCTCAGCCTCATTCATTCATTCATTTATTTGGTGACAGGGTATCACTGTATCACCCAGGATGGAGTGCAATGCCATGATCATGGCTCCCTGCAGCCTCCAGCTCCTGGCTTAGAGTAATCCTCCCACCTCAGCCTCCTGAGTAACTGGTACTTCAGGTGTGAGCAATTATGACTGGCTAATTATTTTTTATTTTTGTAGAGACAGAGTCTCCCTATGTTACCCAAGCTGATCTTGAGCTCCTGGGCTCAAGCAATCCTCCCACCTTGGCCTCACAAAGTGTTGGGATTATAGGCATGAGCCACTATGCCCTGTCAACTTTTAAAAATTTTACATTAAAAAAGGCTAATATTGGCCAGGACCAGTAGCTCATGCCTATAATCCTAGCATTTAGGAGGCTGAGGTGGGAAGACTTCATGAGCTCAGGAGTTCAATACCAGCCTGGGCAATATTGGGTGACTATCTCTACAAAAAGTAAAAATAAAAAATATTACCCAGTCATAATGGCTCACACCTGTAGTCCCAGCTACTCAGGAGGCTGAGGTGGGAGGACTGCTTGAGGCCAGGAGGTGGAGGCTACAGGGAGCCGTGATCATGTCATTGCACTCTAGCCTGGGCAACAGAGCCAGACCCCCTAAAAAAAAAGCAGGTTGAAGGGGGGGAAAAAAGGCTGACATGACAAAGCATTTGCAATAGTGAAATCTGGGTGATAAACTTATTGAGTTTCATTATGTTATGTTAGTCTTTCTAAGTAACTCTACCCA
This sequence comes from Sapajus apella, assembly GCF_009761245.1. NCBI lineage: Eukaryota > Metazoa > Chordata > Mammalia > Primates > Cebidae > Sapajus > Sapajus apella. The sequence continues at coordinate 8,714,609 of NW_022436944.1, read as the reverse complement.
GACTGGAGTACAGTGGTACAATCTCGGCTCACTGTAACTGCCGCCTCCTGGGTTCAAGCGATTCTCCTGCCTCAACCTCTCAAGTAGCTGGGATTACAGGCACCTACCACCACGCCTGACTAATTTTTGTATTTTTAGTGGAGACAGGGCTTCACCACATGGGCCAGGCTGGTCTCAAACTCCTGACCTCAGGTAATCCACCCGCCTCAGCCTCCCAAAGTGCTAACATTACAGGTATAAGTCACCACACTCGGCCAACTGAACACTATAATAAAAAGTTAACTTTATATTATAACACTATATTATAACTTTATAACACTATAATAAAAATGTAAGTTAAACACTTATATTTTTTGTTTTAAAATAATTTCAAACATACAGAAAAATTACTCAAATCATACTAAGAATTCACTCAACTTACCACAATTAACATGTTGCCAAGTTTACAGTAACATTCTGTCTCTATCCATTCACACACACACACTCACACACACACACACACACACACACGCGCAAACACATCATCTTTTTCTAAACCATTTCAGACAGTTAAAGGCCTAGCACAGTGTCTCACATCCATAATCCCAGCACCTTGAGAGACTGAAGTGGGTGGATCACCTGAGGTCAGGATTTTGAGACCAGCCTGGTCAACATGGTGAAAACCCATCTCTACTAAAATTACAAAAATTAGCCAGGCATGGTGGCGCATGCCTATAATCCCAGCTACTCAGGAGGCTGAGAGAGGAGAATCACTTAAGCCCAGGAAGCAGAGGTTGCAGATCATGCCACTGCACTCCAGCCTGGACAACAGAGCAAGACTCTGTCTCAAAAAAGCTAAGATATAGGCTCTACATATCTTTACTCCCAAAAAACTGGGGGTATCCCCTTACAATCCAGGACATGCTCTTATGTAACTGGAGCACAATTTTCCAAAACAAGAATGAATGTTATTAGCATGCATCTGGTGTCCTGCAGTCATATACAAATTACTCAACTGTCCCAGTGACTCTCTTTAATAGTAATTTGAAGAAATTATTTAAAACATCTAATCTTTTAAAAAGATGTTTGTAAAATGTTCATAAAGAGAAGAATGTGAGACTGGGCATGGTGGCTCATTCCTATAATACCAGCACTCTGGGAGGCTGAGGTGGAAGAATGACTTGAGCTCAGGAGTTGGAGACCAGCCTGGGCAAAAAATACAAAAATCTGTTGGGCATGGTCGAGCGTGCCCATAATCCCAGCTACTCAGGAGGCTGAGGCAGGAGCATCACCTGAACCCAGTAGATCAAGACTGCAGTGAGCTACGATTTTGCCACTGCACTCCAGACTCAGTGACAGAGTGAAAGCCTATCTCCAAAATACCAAAAAGATGATGCATATTAGGGTGAAAGAAAGATTCTTCAAATAATCCCCAATAAGATGTTGACAACGGGTAGAAATAGATGTAAAAAAAAGAAAACCACAAGTTGGCTGGGCATGGTGGCTCATACCTGTAATCCCACACTTTGGGAGGCTGATGTGGGTGGATCACCTGAGGTCAGGAATTCAAGACCAGCCTGGCCAACATGGCAAAACCCTGTCTCTACTAAAAATACAAAAATTAGCCAGGCACGATGGCGTACACCTATAATCCTAGCTACCTGGGGGACTGACGCAAGAGAATTGCTTGAACCCAGGAGGCAGAGGTTGTAGTGAGCTGAGATTGCACCACTGCACTCCAGCCTGGGAGACAGAGTGGGACTCCAACTCAAAAAGAAAAGAAGACCAGAAGGAGGCATACTAAAATGGTGACAGTTGTTGCCTCTGGGTGTTTCCTTACTACTGATCTGCACATGTGTTTTTTTAACCCACATTTCCTATGGTGAGGCAGTATTATTTTTCTAAGGAGTGGGGCCTGGGAGAGAAACAATGTCAATAATAACTATACCCAATATTTTAAAAACCCAAATATGTCAGGTTGAACATGATGTCTAAGCAAGAAATAAATAAAATAAATAAATAAATAAATAAATACTCAAATCTAAAGCTAAAGCAAGATCAGTTCAGTGTATGGCTGTCCCAGGCCAAGCCTTCTGTAGATATTTAAGCTGCTCATGGCTCATGTGTTTATCAGATTCAAGGTGATGGACTTGGGGGACAGAGTTGGTGTCTCTGAGACCACATGGCCAGCACAGGCAGATTCAAGACAACTCTGCAGAAGAGCGAAGGAGAGAAGTCAAGCCGGGAACTCCATGTTCACTCATTCATTCAGTCATTCATTCCCCACCACCTCCCTGAGGTCTTGGGGGCCCAGCCTTACCCTGTGATCCACCAGAAGGTGATCCTGGACAGGAAGGAAGTGCTGGATGCTGGGCAAGGATTCTAATGGAAAGAAAGAACAGGTTAGGGAGGAAGAGGGAAAGAAACGATTCAACTTTTCATCCAGGTCAGAGCTTGCCAAGGAGTAGTCAGCTGCCCATTCTTCCTTCAAGAGGACCGGTGTCCACTCCATACCATTCTGTACCCCAAAAGGATTCTCTCCTAAGCCCCAGGAGAAAGAAACTCATAGCAGCTCCTCTCATTTCACTCAACAGAGTGTCTACCAGGTGCAACCACAATACAGTAAGCTATCGGCCTGTCTTATCTTCTGTTCCCACAGCAACCCTAGGAGCTGGTGTTACCGTCATCCCCACTTCACTCATTCATTCAACAAGTATTTTCTGAGCACCTACTATGTGCTAGGCACTCTACAAGGTAATACAGGGTTATCTTAGATCCCCACAACAACCTCCTAAGCTGGTATTACTATTGTCCCCATTTTCCTCATTCAGGCATTGAATATTTATTGACCACCTACTATGAGCTAGACATGCTACCAAGAACTTATATACTTACATTATTTTATATCCTCATGGAATTCTATAAACATGGTATTATGATTATCTCCACTTCATTAATTCATCCAACAAATATTTCCTGAGCACCATCCATGTGCCAAGCACCCTGCATACAAATCTAAACAAACAGAAATGCCCCTGCCTGTATGGAGCTTGTCCACTGCAGTAATCATCAGTAATACCTGCCAAGATTCTCTACTATTAATACCTAGCTCTGTTCTAAGGGCTTTACACAAATTACCCTATTTTTTTTTTTTTTGAGACGGAGTTTCACTCATGTTACCCAGGCTGGAGTGCAATGGCGCGATCTTGGCTTACCACAACCTCCGCCTCCTGGGTTCAGGCAATTCTCCTGCCTCAGCCTCCTGAGTAGCTGGGATTACAGGCGTGCACCACCATGCCCAGCTAATTTTTTGTATTTTTAGTAGAGACAGGGTTTCACCATTTTGACCAGGATGGTCTCGATCTCTTGACCTCGTGATCCACCCGCCTCGGCCTCCCAAAGTGCTGGGATTACAGGCTTGAGCCACCGCGCCCGGCCTAAATTACCCTATTTAATCTTCATCCCCACCTCATAAGGTAGGTCAAAGTATATAGCATCACTGTTTTGCAGTTAAAAGAAACTGGGGACCAGAAATGAAATGATTTGTTCAAGGTCCCACAGATAAAAGTGGTGGAGACAGGATGTGAGCCCCAAAGAGTCAGGCTCCAGAGAGACATGCATCAAATGATTACACAAACAAATGCAAAACTGCAACTTCTGGGCCTTGATATGTGTCCTGAAGATAGAGAAATATTACCAGTGAGACAAGTCAGCATATGGGGGCTGATCTGGTGTACCAAGGTCAGAGAAGCTCCCCCAAGAAAGACAGTCAAGCTGGCGCCTGAAAGATGAGTAGAGGACAGCTAAGTAATGAGGAAAGGCAAAGCATCCCCAGCAGACAGCAGCACGTGCAAAGGACTAGTGGTAGAAGGAAGCATGGCAGACTCCAGGAACGCAGTCTACACTGAAGGCCACATATTTTGGTATTCATTCTAAGGGCAAGTGAAAGTACTGACAGACTCTAAGCAAGCTATCAAATAACTTATTTCCCAGAGGCATGAAGAGGAGCCCGAGCTCAACATACAGGCAAGAAAAGAAACTGACACAGAGTCCTGGGAAGATAGACCAAGCCTGGCTTTCAACACAGATGTATTCAGGTCAAAATTCTGAAACACAAACTTTAAGCAGGAGAAGAAAAAAGGTCACCATATAGCAATGAGAGCTTTAGCCAAGGACTCCACTCAAAGTTTCAGCCTTATGCAGAGATAAGGTGTTTACAGAGCCCAACAAGGCAGCATACTCTCCTCAAGTGTTTTCCATCCAAGGCTGGGTGTGCTTTTTTAAAAATACTGTATCCCGGCAGGGTGTGGTGGTTCATGCCTGTAATTCCAGCATTTTGGCAGGCCACGGTGGGCAGATCACCTGAGGTCAGGAGTTGGAGACCAGCCTGGCCAACATGGCAAAGCCCTGTTTCTACTAAAAATACAAAAATTAGCTGAGAGTGGTGGCTAACAACTGTAGTCCCAGATACTCAGGGGGCTGAGGCAGGAGAATCACTTGAACCCAGGAGGCAGAGGTTGCAGTGAGCTGAGATCCCACCACTGCACTCCACTCTGGGGACCCTGCCTGCATCTGGGCCCTATCCTCGCCAGGGATTCTGATTAAGCTGGTTTGGGGTGTGACTGGGGCCCTGAAACTTTGTTTTAAACATTCACATTCTTCTTAGACAAGTGGCTGGGCAGGAAATATGCAAGATAAGCCAAGACCATTGTATCACACTGGACAACAAGGAAACTAAGCATAAACAGGATTGTTACAAGGCCCAAGAGCCAAGCAGAAGTGGGACTACAGGCTTAAAAAGGGACAATTTGAGCTTGGACAAGGAGAGGAAGTGCAACGGGCTGAAACATACCACGTATGTTTGGTTTGTTTGTTTTTTTGAGACGAAGTTTTGCTCTGTCTCCCAGGCTGGAGTGCAGTGATGTGATCTTGGCTCACTGCAACCTCCGTCTCCTGGCTTCAAGTGATCCTCCTGCCTCAGCCTCCCAATAAGCCAAGACACTGGGCTAATTTTTGTATTTTTAGTAGAGATAGGGTTTCACCCTGTTGGTAACCAGGCTGGTCTTGAACTCCTGACCTCAAGTGATCCACCCACCTCAGCCTCCCAAAGTGCTTGGATTACAGAAATGAGCCACTGCACCTGGCCAAAAACCTCCATGTTTACTTAAGGTTTTAATGATTAATTTCACATTATAATGTGAAAAGTAATGAGTCTCTAGCAGTCTTATCCCAAAAACGGGGGCTGATTATAAAGTAGTACTTTGCTCAGTCCATTTTCCTTCAAATCACCTATTTTGAGAAAATACACTAGTTTCATTTTCCACTCCCATATAGGGGTGGTAAATACTACTAGGACAAAAAACATAATTAGCACCAGTACAAATTCAAGGTTTCCAACCTGAGTGTAAGCATTGCTTTGTAGTTTTTTTTCCACCCATCCCAGGTTACAGTCTCCTTTTACCCCAAAATGAAATCTCAAACGTCCTCCATTTTGAATAAAACGCATGCTGGCCCCTCAGTGGAAAACATCAACCATGAATTATGAGTCTTTTTCACTTTACCTTCACACCACCGATTTCTGTCACACTGACTGTGCTTATTACCATGTATGTCTAGCATTAGACTGGACTCCTAGGGAAGAGGAACTCACATTCATTTCTCAGTCCTAAGGGCAAAACTCCAAAGTGTAATTAAGGAAATAACTCCAATTCTTCCAAGTTCTGAATTCGTCATCCTCTCAAAAATGGCAGTGTGTATTCGAGCTCTGCTTATTTTCCTGATCCAGTTCTCCATATTTGGGAGATCTTACAAAATAGGCCAGGAAGGCAAAAATGTCTAGAAATTATTCCCACATGATAATCTTTGCAAATACAACTCTTAGACCTAACTTTATACTACTAAAAAATTTCATACTTTTTTTTTTTGAGACAGGGTCTTGCTCTGTCACCCAGGCCGGAATACAATTACAGCTCACTGGAACCTCATCCTCCTGAGCTCAACAGTCCTTCCACCTCAGCTTCCCAAGTGTTGGGGCCACAGGCACAAGCCACAATGTGTGGCTAATTTTTTGTAGAAATGGGGTTTTACCATGTTGCCCAGGCTGGTCTCAAACTTCTGGGCTCACAGGATCTGCCTGTCTCAGCCTCCCAAAGTGCTGGGATGACAGGTGTGAGCCACTGTGTCCAGCACCAATACCACATTTTAATTATGTGTTGAGGTGGCTGGATTGAAGGAAGAAATGGGTACTCCATTTTATTTCCCAGTCCTAAGGGGTTTTAAACACACTAATATTAAAGTTTAAATGCCCTAGAGCTGAAAAAGAGATTTAAAAACTTGACAGTCTCACAGTATCTGGTATAAGTTGAAGAAAAATAATGAAATGCAAGGTGCTTAGTATTTTAAAAGAATTTGAGTGAATTTTGCATCTGTAAAAATGAAATCAGAATAATCTGAGAAAAGATTTCAGAGATGAAGATTTTCAGAGATGAAAAGCATGATTTGCCAAATTTAAAACAGCAATAGAAGCAATAAGTAGCAGATGAAATATAACCAAATAAAAATTAGTAACAAAAAAAATCAGTAAATGAATTATCCTACAACTCAAATCAAAAGGACAAAATAGATTAACAAGATGAAAGAAAAAAATGTTAGAAATATGCAGATCAACCTTACCAATACTGTGTATAGACAGAAAACAGTATATATATATATATATATATTTTTTTTTTTGACAAATGTATTGAGCATCGAGCATCTACTATACTACAGCCATGACATAATAGAGAATAAGAGAGACATGGAATGTGTCTTCAAAACGTCCATGTTCTGGAACAAATGAAGCTGAAGTAGTAACTAAAGAAATTACTGAAGAAAACTATTTTTATGAAGAAAGGGGGTAGGAAGAAAAGGAAAGGAAAAAAATAAATGTATACATTTTATGTCTTAGCCAAATTTAAGGCAAAGAGATTCTGATAGAATTTCAAAGATTTCAGAGATAAAGTATCCTTCAAGCACGGTGAGGATTGGGTGTCTAGGGTAATCGAGTTTTTAAAAACATCTGGGTGGCAATGTTTTTAAATGAATACCATACGTGGACAAGGATATGGTTAAATTGGCACTCTCATACATTTGAAGTGGGAACATAGATTGTTTTAATTTTTTAGATATAAATTTGATGATTCCACTTCATGTATAGCTTAAGAACCAAGCTAAGGTTTTTGCCAGCCATGGTAGCTCATGCCTGCAATCCCAGCACTTTGGGAGGCTTAGGAAGGCGGATCACATGAGGTCAGGTGGATCACCTGAGGTCAGGATTTCAAGACCAGCCTGGCTAACATGGTGAAATTTCACATCTACTAAAAATACAAAAATTAGCTGGGTGTGGTGGTGCATACCTGAAATCCTAGCTAGTTGGGAGGCTGAGACAGAATTGTTGAACCCAGGAGGCAGAGGTTGCAGTGAGTAGGGATTGTGCCACCACACTCCAGCCTGGGCAACAAAGGGATACTCTGTCAAATAAATAAATAGAACTTGGGCAACAAAGCAATACTCTGTCAAATAAATAAATAAATAAAGCCTTAGTAAGGTTTCTTATACCCTTCCCATCCCCTTCTATTCTTTGTGCTACTGTCATACCTTTTACTCCCATATTATAAAACTTATAATGCATTACTATTTTTGCTTTAAACAACTAACTTTTTAAAGCTACTATTTCTTTAATTCACAATGTTGGACAACCACCACCACTAATTGCAGAACATTTCCATCCCACAAAAAGGGAAATCCTGTACCTGTTAGCAATCACCTTCAATACAACAATGTTTTAAAGAGATTAAAAAAGAAAAATAAAATTGTCTTATTTTTATTCCCATAGTTACCATTTCTAGCACTTCTCAATCTTTTGTCATTTTCCTTCTGCCTGAACAATGTCAACATTTCCTGTGGAGGTCTACCAGCAACAAGTTCCAGTAGGCCTTTTTGTTTGTTTGTTTGTTTTGAGACAGGGTCTCGCTCTGTCCCCCAGGCTAAAGTGCAGTGTGGTTCAATTATAGCTCACTGCAGCCTCTGCTTCCCAGTCTAAAGCGATACTCTCACCTCAGTCTCCCAAAAAGCTAGGACCACAGGTGCAAAACCATGCCTGGCTGATTTTTGTGTTCTTTGTAGAGATGGGGTTTTGCCATGACACCCAGGCTGGTCTGGAACTCCTGGACTCAAGCAATTCTTCTGCCTTAGCCTCCCAAACTACTGAGATTGCAGGTGTTGGCCACTGTACCCAGCTCCAGTAGGCTTTTTTAAAAAGTACTTTAAAGCTGTCTCTGCAGGCCAGGCGCAGTGGCCCACACCTGCAATCCCAGCACTTTGGGAGCCCAAGGCAGGCAGATCACAAAATCAGGAGTTTCAGACCAGCCTGGCCAACATAGTGAAACCCCATCTCTACTAAAAATACAAAAATATTAGCCAGGTGTGGTGGCATGAACCTGTAATCTTACCTACTCGGGAGGCTGAGGCAGGAGAATTGCTTGAACCTAGAAGGCAGAGATTGCAGTGAGCTAAGATCACACCACTGCACTCCAACCTGGGCAGGAATGACTCTGTCTCAGACAAAAAAATTAATTAATTAATTAATTAATTAAAGAGGTCTCTCCATTGTATTTTGATTTGCTAAGTTTTTGATGAGAGATCTGCTGACATTCTTATCTCTGTTACTCTGTACCTGATGTGTATTTTTTCTCCATCTGCTTTCAAGATTTTCTCTTTATTATTGGTTGCCAACAATGTGATGATAATGTGCCTTGGTGTGGTAACCTTTATAGTTATTCTCCTTGGGATTCTTAAATATGTGGGCTTATAGTTTTCATCAAATTTGGAAGTTTTCTGGTCATTTATTTTTTTACAATCTTTTTTCTGTTCTCCCCTTTCCCTCTTTTCTGGGGCTCCAATTACATATATGTCAGACTGTTTCTATCTCTAACAATTGTCCTTGTTATAGTCATTGATGCTTTAGCAATTTTTCCACTTTTCTTTCTGTTCTCATTTTGGACAGTTTCTACTGCTGTCTTGAAGATCACTGATATGCAGTGCCTCAGCTACTGTTAATGCCATCTATTGTACTTTAAATTTTATTTCCAACTCTAGGTGTCCTGTTTGGGTCTTTTCAAAATATACCTTCTAGTTCTCTTCCCATTATGTTAACCATTTTCTCTACTTTTTTGAACCAAGAACATATTTGTAATTGCTGTTCTCATGTCTCTGTTAATTCCATCATCTCTGTCATTTCTGGATCTAGTTGATTTTTCTCTTGATTATGCCATATATTTCTGGTTTTTTGCATGTCTGCTCATTTTATTGAATGCCTAACATTGTGAGTTTTGTGTTTTAGGTTTTGTGTATTTCCTTAAATAGTACTGGACTTTGTTCTCACACACAGGTAAGATTCTTTAAAACAGATGGATCTTCCAAGACTTGCTTTTTAATTATTAGAGTAGGTCCAGAGTACTCTTTAACTTAGGGCTAATTTAGTCTCATTACAAAAGGCCATGACCTTTTGATGCCCTTGTATATACTCTGGCTAATGGCAACATAGACTACTCCCAGCTCTGTGTGAGTTCCAGCAATCAATCATTTGGCCTACTCCTTTCCAGTGGGGTTCTTTCTCTGGCCTCAGGTGCTCTCCTCTCATGCATGTGTAGGTCAGAATTCAACCTGACTTCAGGAGAATCCTCCACCTGCCTCTGGAGTTCTGTGTACAACTCCCACATCTCTGGTACTCTGCCCCACAAATTATGACAATCTTTGCTCCCTGCCAATCCCCATCTTGTCCTCTCAATTCAGAAAGACACCAGGCTTTGAGTTCCCTATCCCTGCTCTGCACACTGAAAACTACCTCCAGATAATAAATTGGAGCAATCAAAGAACTCAGCAGGTTTGTTTCCCACCTTTCAGTGACCACAGTCTTGTGTTGCCTGTTACCCAGTGCATTACAAATTGCTATTTCACATATTGTCCAATTTTCTAGTTGCTTAAAATAGCAAGGTAAATCCATTCCTTGTCATTCCATCACTGCTGGACAGAATATTCAAGTAACAGTTTCTCAATTTCGTATCTTGTTGTTGCTGTTTTGAGACAAGGTCTCACTCTCACCCAAGCTGGCTCATAACTCACTGAAGCCTCAAACTTCTGGGCTCCAGGCATCCTTCCACCTAGGCCTCCCAAAGCGCGGGGATTACAAGCATGTGCGTGCCATTATGCCATTACGCCCTCAATTTAGTATCTCAAGGCTTAGTCTTCATCGAGCTCTACCTCTTTAAAACACCAAACAATAGTTTTCTTCCTTTTTTCTTGGAATTTGCTCTGCTCTTTTTAGTTTAACACTGAACTCTTAATTCTCCTACCTCTTTGATTATGATTTCTGATTCTTGAGTCCTGAAAGTTTCAGGAAAGTTTAGGCAAGTTTCCAAAATTCTATTCTTGCCATATTTTCTTCTACATCTGTGTAGGACTTCACCCTGTGAAATTTCAACAAGTCCCACAAATTCATTCATGACCTCTTTTGGGGCTCCTAACAGAAGTAACTATGTGACTGGCCTTGGACTTCTTCACTCACAGAGGGGGAAAAAAGGTGAATACAAAATATAATTTCTACATTTTAAAATGTGTGTGTGGTTGTTTTTTTTTTTTTAAGCAGAGTCTTGCTCTGTGACCCAGGCAGTTCAGTGGTGCAATCTTGGCTCATTACAACTTCTGCCTCCGGGGTTCAAGCAATTCTCATGCCTCAGCCCCCTGAGTAGCTGGGACTACAGGCACGTGCCAACATGCCCAGCTCTAATTTTTGTATTTTTAGTAGAGATGGGGTTCCACCATTGGCCAGGCCAGTCTCAAACTCCTGGCCCTAACTGATCCACTGGCCTCAGCCTCCCGAAGTGCTGGGATTACAAGCATGAGCCACCACGCTGGCTTAAAAATACTTTTATACACATACAGCCAGAAGAAAAAACAGAAGTTAATTCACTTAAAGTGTTAAGAATGATTATCTGTTTTATTGGTAACATTATCTTATTTTTCTGTATTTTCAGTACACACATGCATACGCACGTGTGAACACACACACACACACACACACCCCTATTTTTTAAGTCCCCATTTCTAGCTCATAATTCCAGCTGTTTTTTGCAGGTCAGAATGTCACACCACTATTTTCAAAAGCAAATCACATATCTTCCACCTAGAGCCTGTCTCCCTCTGTGCCAGTTAATGATACCCAGTCCTCCTATAAGTTTCAGAGTCATTTCCACTTGTTCTTCTGTTCCCGCATCTAGTCAAAAATCATACTGGAAACAATGAATTTCAATCCATGAGAAACAACATTATTGCAGAGGGCTTCAGAATAATGATTTCAAAGGAGCACTAAAAAGCTAGCAGAATGAAAACCCCCCCTTTTTCCAGGTCAGAGATGTGAGGAAAATCTGCAAGGAGGAAGCCATAACCTGGGCATAAAAGAAGGCTCTTCCTGGGGAAAAGAGGTAGATTTGGAAGAGCAAGCCAAAGTTGGACCGTGAGCCAAGGGGGGAAACTGTTGAGCAGAGTCAAGAGGCTGGGGACTTGAGACTGCATTTGGGGGGTACCCATAGAGGACAAAAGGAGAAACAGTCATAAACCCAGCTTCAAATGGTGCTTTGGCATAAAGTTGTTTTCCTGCCCAAACTGGCATTTAATATTGGTTGAAATGAAAAAGACACACCAGCCATCAACTTTTTACCATGTAATTAACCATCTCTGAATAATGTCATGTCTTTTTACTTTAATGCCCTCTTGAAAATGGGTAATAAATGAACAATGTACAGAATTCAGAAGTCACAAAATAAGTCTGGACCTTGAGAACATTGTGCTAAGTGAAACAAACCAGTTACAAAATGACAAATACTGTATGATTCCACTTGCATGAGCTATCTAGAGTAGTCCAATTTATAGATTCAGAAAGAATGGTGACTGCAGAGGGCAGGAGGAAGTATTAAGTCCTTGTTTAATGGCTATGAAAAAGTTTTGGAGACTGGTTGTACAATGTGAATATACTTAACACTACTGAACTCTACCTTTAAAAATGTTTAAGGTAGTAAGTTTTGGTATATGCATTTTATCACTATTAAAAATTAAAAAAATAAGTCACAAATTAGTATAGAAAGTATCACCCAATTATGCCTTCTGGCCACTCACTTCCACCCCTCAGAGACAGTCAGTGTTAGGATATAGTCTAATCTTTCCAAATATATTCTATCTATATATGCTTGCAAATATATACCTTTTGAAACAAAATACACCCATACACAAATAGTAGCATACTACATGTACTGTTCATGCACTTTGGTCTTTTCATTTACCATACCTTAGAGACTTAACTAAATTACTTTATATCAAGCTGCATTACTCCTTTTAATAGCTGCTACTAATTCACTATATGACTATATCAATTATTTTACCAGTTCCCTACTTATAAGTAATTAGGTTTTGTATGAACTTTTGTGCTTACAAACACAGCAATGAATACCTTTGTGCTATTTTTAACCCCCACATATGGAAGAGTGTATGTAAATATATGTTATATGCCTAGGATAAAAACTGCTAAACAAAAATTATCTGCATTCTTTATTTGTGACTGCATGTAAGTACACAATTTTTATTTACATAAAAATGTGTATTGAAGTATAGCATACATTCAGAACAGTATATAATTCTTAAGTTTATAGCTCAATGAATTTTCCCAATATAATCCCACCTAACACAGACAAAAAAAAAAAAAAAAAAGATTATAAGCCTCCAAAAACCCCTCATGTCTCCATCCAGTGAGCTCCCCAAGAGTAATACAATACTACCCTGACTTCTAACAACAATTTTGTCTGTTTTTGAACATGTATTTCTGTGTTCGGCTTTTTCACCTAACATTATGTTTGTGAGTCATTCATGTTGTGTGAATTGGAATTTATTCATTCTTATTGCTCTATAGTATCCCATTATGTAAATACATCACAACTTATCTAAACTTAGCTATACTACACAAGGTATGTGCATTCTTAAATTTTAATAAATATTATTCAATTGCTTTCCATAGAGTTTAGAATCTTACCATTAATATATGGAAGCAGCTATTTTCCTGCACCTTAGCCAACAGCTAATGAAAGTTCTTAATCTTGGTTAATCGGATATTTTTAAAATGCTTTCAGGATAGTTTCAATTTGCTTTTCTCTTATAAAGACTGAAAATGAGGAACATTTCATACATTTATGTATGAAAGCCACTTGCCTTTCCTTTGAACTGTCTCTAATGTGCCCACTTGTCTACTGAGCTGTTGGCCTTTTCTATCAGCAAGCGATCCTGCTTTATAAAGGAAATTAGCCCTTTGAACATGCTGTATGGCAACTACTTTTTCCCGGCTTATCATTGGAGTCCCAACTTTGTTTATACTAGAGTTTTTGCCATGTCAAGGTTGTCTGTTTTGTTTTGTTTTTTTATATGAGAAGTCTCGCTCTGTTGCCCAGGCTGGAGTGGAGTGCAGTGCAGTGGTGTGATCTTGGTGGCAAATGCCTGTAATCCTAGCACTTTGGGAGGCCAAAGCAGGTGTATCACTTGAGGTCAGGAGTTCAAAACCAGCCTGGCTGACATGGTGAAACCCCTGTCTCTACTAAAAAACAAACAAACAAACAAAAAAATTAGCCAGGTGTAGTGCCAGATGCCTGTATTCCCAGCTACTTGGGAGGCTGAGGCAGAAGAATCGCTTGAACCTGGAAGGTGGAGGTCACAGTGAGCCGAGATCACATCACTGTACCCTAGCCTGGGTGAAAAGGAGACTCCATAACAAAAAAAAGGAAAAAGAAAAAAAATGTGAGATAGCAAGCTAGTTTTCTTTTTTCCCAAATGGCTACTCAGTTCATCCAATACTATTTACTAAAGAATTCACTATTTTCATCATATACCACTGTTGACCACATAAAACATTCCTATAAATAAGGCTACTTCAGTGCTCTCAACTCTGTGCCAGTGAACTGGTGCTCAAATTGGTTTGGCTTCAACATATACTTTAATATTTGACAGCACTAATACCCCCTTCATGAACAGAGTTTCATAATTTTTGTGAAAAATTTTATTTTTGTTCTTTATATAAACTTAAAAATCAAGTTTTGAAAAGCCTATTGAAATATCAATTGGGATTACTTTAAATTCTCAAATTATGTGTGTGTGTGTGTGTGTGTGTATACACACACACACACACATACATACATACATACATATATTTCCCCCACCACCACCTCCCCAGAGTTGGCATCTCACTATATTGCCCAGGCTGGTCTCCAACTCCTGCCCTCAAGAAATCCTCCCACCTGAGCCTCCCAAAGTGCTGGGTTATAGGTGACAGCCACTGTGCCTGGCCTATTTCACTAAATTTAAGACATTTTTTTTTTTTTTTTTTGAGACGGAGTTTCGCTCTCGTTGCCCAGGCTGGAGTGCAATGGCGCGATCTCGGCTCATCGCAACCTCCGCCTCCTGGGTTCAGGCAATTCTCCTGCCTCAGCCTCCTGAGTAGCTGGGATTACAGGCATGCACCACCACACCCAGCTGATTTTTTTTGTATTTTTAGTAGAGACGGGGTTTCACCATGTTGACCAGGATGGTCTCGATCTCTTGACCTCGTGATCCACCCGCCTCGGCCTCCCAAAGTGCTGGGATTACAGGCGTGAGCCACCGCGCCCGGCGTCAAGACATTTTCAATGTAAGATGCAGTTATTTTACGCCAATTGAAAGACCTTCTTTAGACTTAAATGCTTCTGTAGACTTAAACACTTCTGTTTTCATATCACATCTGACTTGTCCTTATAATGAAAGGAAAGTTATGTAAAATAAATCGGTTAACATGCTCCCAACCTAACTTCATAATTACCACATAGCCAGAAGTACCTGGAAGATGTCATCAGTTTTAAGGCATACCTTAACTTTAGAAATCATGAAAGGTTTTAAAAAAAAAAAAAAAAAGTGTCTTCCTAACAATATAAAATATGGCAACTCAGAGGGGATACTTACATCTCATCAATGTGAGAGTATCCTATTCAAGAACAAAATATGTTTTACCATTTATTCAATTCTTTTATGAGCTTCAGTAAAGTTCTGTAATATTTTTCAGAAGTATCTTTCATTTTATTGTGAATTCTTGTTAATTATTAAGTTTATCTTACTTTTTTCTTTGCAGAGATAGGGTCTCAAAGTGTTGCCTAAACTGGTCTCAAACTCCTGGGCTCAAATGATCCTCCCACCGTGGCCTCTCTCCCAAAGTGCTGGGATTACAGGCATGAGCCACTGTGCCTGGCCAGTTTATTTCTAAGTAGAATTTTTTCCTTCAAAAATTCTGTTTGGAAAATGTACAAAACCTTTACACAAAAAATTATATAACAATATTGAGAAAAAAATAAAAACCAAAACACATGGAGAAATAAGGTTTATGAATATCAGAAGATTCAATGGTATAAACATTTCAAATTCCTATTACAGCAGGTGTAACTAAAAACAAAATAAATTTCAATTATTCCAAACCAATTCAGCACAATTCCAATCAAAATCCTAACAGGTATTCTTGTGGAACACGACAGCTGATTCTAAAATGCATGTGGAAATGCACAGGGCCCAGGGCCACATATAACCAATATTTATTATCCACTGGATATCAAGACATAAAACTAGATGAATTATTCTCAAATTTTTTGGTTTGACATTCCTGCAGAGATTCTAAAATGCTTTAGTTAACATGGGTTATAGCTATTATGTTTATCACATTAGAAATTAAAACAGAAAATTAATTAATTTATTTATTTATTGAGAAGGAGTCTCCCTCTGTCACCCAGGCTGAAGTGCAGTGTCATGATCTTGGCTCACTGCAACCTCTGCTTCCCAGGTTCAAGCAGTTCTCCTGCCTCAGCCTTCCGAATAGCTTGGATTACAGGCATGTGCCACCACATCTGCTCATTTTGTATTTCTAGTAGATACAGGGTTTCACCATGTTGCCCAGGCTGGTCTTGAACTCCTGGCCTCAGGCAATCTGCCCGCCTCAACCTCCCAAAGTGCTGGGATTACAGGCATGAGCCACCATGCCCAGCCAAAACAGGAAAGTTTTTAATATCAATTTATTCATTTAAAAATAACAAGAGGCCGGGCGCGGTGGCTCACGCCTGTAATCCCAGCACTTTGGGAGTCTGAGGCGGGTGGATCACGAGGTCAAGAGATCGAGACCATCCTGGTCAACATGGTGAAACCCCATCTCTACTAAAAATACAAAAAATTAGCTGGGCATGGTGGCACGTGCCTGTAATCCCAGCTACTCAGTAGCCTGAGGCAGGAGAATTGCCTGAACCCAGGAGGAGGAGGTTGCGGTGAGCTGAGATTGTGCCATTGCAGTTCAGCCTGGGTAACAAGAGCAAAACTCCGTCTCAAAAAAAAAAATAATAATTAAAAAAAAAAAATAATAACAAGAGGCTGGGTGAAGTGGCTCACGCCTGTAATCCTAGCACTTTGGGAGGCCGAGGTGGGTAGATCATCTGAGGTCAAGAGTTCAAGACCAGCCTGGCCATCATGGTGAAAGCCCATCTTAAAATAAAATAAAAAAATGAAAGAATAAAAAAAATAACAAGAAATCTATTATATGCTAACATAAGTAACACTTTAATAAAAAATAACTTTTCCAAAACAAATTTAAAAAATGAGTACAAAAAGTGGCACTGTTGGACATTTTTGGAAATCTCCTTTATTTAGGAAACAGCTTAGTTCTCTTATCTGCTTTTGCACTCAATCTGTTGCAACACTGCATTTCATGTGGCCTCTGGAAAACCCTATCGTACATTTGTGAGAAAATGAGTCTGAGGCAAAAAATCACCAAGTGTTACTATGAAAATAGTTTTGACCTGGCCAACACCCCACTCTGAAAGGGTCTCAGGAAACCAGGAAGAGAAGAGGCAAGCAAATCCTTGTATACACAATTACCTGATTTGTGATCAAGGAATCTCTGCAGTGCAGGAGGGGATGGCCTTTTCAATAAATGGAACTAAACATCATCATCATCATCATCATCGTCATCATCATCATGTCATCTAGGAAAACAAACTGACCCCATCTCACACCACACACACAAAAATTCCAGAGATTGTTGATTTAAATGTGAAAGGCAAATGATAACAGAAAATAATGTAGCTTATCTTCATACAGGGATACAAAAACCCCTGATTACAAAGGAAAAGTCAGAAATGTTCAACTACATTAAAATTAAGAATTTCTTTTTTTTTTTTTTTTTTTTTTTTTTTTAGACAGAGTTTTTCTCTTGTTACCCAGGCTGGAGTGCAATGGCGCGATCTCGGCTCACCGCAACCTCCGCCTCCCGGGTTCAGGCAATTCTCCTGCCTCAGCCTCCTGAGTAGCTGGGATTACAGGCACACGCCACCACGCCCAGCTAATTTTTTGTATTTTTAGTAGAGACGGGGTTTCACCATGCTGACCAGGATGGTCTCGATCTCTTGACCTCGTGATCCACCCGCCTCAGCCTCCCAAAGTGCTGGGATTACAGGCTTGAGCCACCGCGCCCGGCTAAGAATTTCTTTAATCAGGGAAATGCAAACCAAAACTACTATGAGATATCTCACTCCAGCTTAAATGGCTTTTATCAAAAAGACAGGCAATGACAGATGATGGCAAGGATGTGGAAAAAGGGGAACCCTTGTACACTGTTGTTGGGAATGTAAATTAGTAAAATCGCTAGGGGAGGTTCCTCAAAAAAACTAAAAATAGAACTACCACGTGATCCAGCAATCCCACTGCTGGGTATACACCCAAAAGAAAGGAAATCAATACATTGAAGAGATTCCTGCACTCCCATGCTTACTGCAGCACTATTCACAAGAGCCAAAATACAGAATCAACCTCAGTGTTCATCAATAGATGAATGGATAAAGAAAATGTGGTACTTGTACACAATGCAGTACTATTCAGCCATCAAAATAAATGCAATCCTGCCATTTGCAACAACATGGATAAAAGTGGAGGACATCATGCTAAGTGAAATAAGCCAGGCACAGAAAGACGAACATTGCATGTTATCACCCATATGTGGGCTCTAAAGAAAACCGAACCCATGTAGACAGAGTAGAGGACAGGAAGGGAAGTGGGAAATAAGGAGGGATTGGTGAATGGGTACAAAAATACAGTTAAAAAGAACGAAAAACTCTAGTGTTTAGCAGCACAATAGGGCAATACAGTTAACAGTAATTTATATTTCAAAATAACTAATAGACTAGAATTGGAATATTCCTAACAAGAAGAAACAATAAATGCTTTGGGTGGGGTACTCTACCCTAATTTGATAATTATGCATTGTATGTTTGCATCAAAATACCACATCTACCCCATAAATATGTATGGTTATTATGTGTATGTAATAATTAAAAACAAAAATTAAAAATGTTTCTGTTAGTGAAGAGATACCTTTAAGAGAATAAAAAAGCTAGCCACCAGCTAGTAAAAGATAGCTGCAACACAGATATGAGGTAGGGAAGGAAGGGGATCAATATATTTATCCCTTATATAATCCAATAAAATGAAGAACACCTACAAGAAAATTAGGCAAAAGACTTCAATGAGCTCTTCAAACAGAAGATATGCAAATGGCCACCCACCCACCCATACACACACAAACATATAAAAGGCTGCTCAACCTCATTAGTAATCAGGGAAATGCAAATTAAAACCAATGTGGAGTGTTAATTAGTACATCCACTTTGGGAAACTGTTCTGTCATTTCTAACAAAGCTAAACACTAACCTAACCGATGACCCAGAAATCCACTCCTAGGTGTATACCCAAGAGAAATAAGTATATATAAGAATGTTCATAGCAGATTAATTCACAATATCCAAAACCTAGAAACAATCATTAAGGAAATGAATAAACAAAGTATAATATAATCATACAACAGAACCCAGCAAGAAAAAAAGAGTAACCAACAAATTGGATAAATCGCAAAAAAACATTATGCTAGGCAAAAGAAGCCAGACACAGTACAGTCCATACTGTCTGTGTGAACTTCAAAAATCTAACACATATGAAGTTCAAAAAAAAGTAAAACATATGTATAGTGGCCAAAGTCAAAACAGCGTGGATAGAATAGCAGCTTCTTTCTGGAAAAGAGCATGAGAGAACTTTCTAGAGTGATGGAAACATTCTGTATCTTCATCTGGGTAGTGGTTACATAGATACATTTATATGTAAAATATTCTTTTAGGCTGCACATTTTCACATTTTATTGTACATGACATACACCTGAGTTACACACAGAAACCCATTATGTACCTACCAGAATGGTTAATAAAATTTAACAGATTGACAATTCTAAGCCTTGGCAAAGACGTGGATAAGCAGGAATTCTCATACATTGTTGACAGGAATCTAAACTGGTGCAACCACTTTGAAAAATAGCATGGCATTACTAAGTAAAACTGAAGATATAAAAAAAAGTTCATAGCAGCAGTATTCATAATTGCTATAAACTGGAGACAAATATCCATCGGAAAGAGAGTGAAGGCGGGGCATGGTGGCTCATGTCTAATCCCTGCACTTCGGGAGGCCAAGGCAGGTAGATCACCTGAGGTCAGGAGTTTGAGATCAGCCTGGCCAACATGGTGAAATCCCATCTCTATTAAAAATACAATAATTAGCTGGGCGTGGTAGTGCACACCTGTAGTCCCAGCTACTCGGAAGGCTGAAGTGGGAAAATCACTTAAACCTGGGGAGGTGGAGGTTGCAGTGAGCCGATATTGAGCCATTGCACTCCAACCTGGGTGAAGAGAGTGAAACTCAAGTCTCAAAAAAAAAAAAAAAAAAAAAAAAAAGAGAGAGAGAGAGTGAATACAACAATTGTGTTAGATTCATAGTAGAGTATTATTCAGTCTAATGAACAAACTACAGCTCCATAAAACACAGGTGAATCTCACAAAATGACACTGAGTGAAAGCAGTCAAGTAAAAAAAACAAACTAAACAGTTCCATTTATACAAAGTTCAAAGAGCAGGGAAAACTAAACTACCAAGTTTCGGTGCAATGTTAGAAAATGATTTTCATGAAAGTCAGGAGAGAGGTAATATTTTTGAGGAGGATGAGGCATATAGCTGATTAAGGCTCTTAGGAGCGCTGGCATTGGTCTATTTAATGACCTGAATATTGGTTACAGGGTTACACTTTGGTGATTATACCAACAAAAGATGTACCACTCAACGATTTTTCTGTGTGTATGGTTTTTTTTTTTTTGTGGGGGGATGGAGTCTCACTGTGTCGCCCAGGCTGGAGTGCAGTAGCATGATTAAGGCTCACTGCAACCACCGCCTCCTGGATTCCAGTGATTCTCCTGCCTCAGCCTCATGAGTGGTTGGGTAGTTGGGACTACCGGTGTGTACCACCTTGTCCAGCTAATTTTTGTATTTTTAGTAGAGATGAGGTTTCACCATATTGGTCAGGCTGGTCTTGAATTCCTGACCATGTAATTCCCCCACCTTGGCCTCCCGAAGTGCTGGGATCACAGGCATGAGCCACTGCACCCGGCCCTGTGTGTATGTTATAGTTCACAATAGAAGAAGATTAAAAACAATCAATGGGACCTGGTGATTGATTGAATTTGGTGGGGGAGGGGAGGGAAGGAGAGAGAAAGATTCATGGACAAGTCCCAGGTTTCTGACTCGCACAATTGCT
This sequence comes from Sapajus apella, assembly GCF_009761245.1. NCBI lineage: Eukaryota > Metazoa > Chordata > Mammalia > Primates > Cebidae > Sapajus > Sapajus apella. The sequence continues at coordinate 8,693,870 of NW_022436944.1, read as the reverse complement.
CGGGTGGTGATGCCTTTCTTTTCTTTTCTTTTTGTTTGGAGACAGATTCTTGCTCTGTTACCCAGGCTAGAGTGCAATGGCACAACCTCTGCTCACCGCAACCTCTGCCTCCTGGATTCAAGTGATTTTCCTGCATCAGCCTCCCAAGTAGCTGGGATTATAGGCACTGACCACCACGCCCAGCTAATTTTTTGTGCTGGGTTTTTTTTTGTTTTTTTTTTTTTTAAGTAGAGACAGTTTCACCATGTTGGCCAGGCTAGTCTTGAACTCCTGACCTCAGGCAGTCCATCCGCCTCGGCCTCCCAAAGTGCTGGGATTACAGGCATGAGCCACCATGCCCAGCCAGTGATGTCTTTCATTAAGATAGCAAACAGCATTTTCAGAGGAAGAATATGAAATAAATCTTGGACATGCTGAATTTAGAATACTTTTGAGACATCCATGTAGAGATGTCCACTAGGCAATTAGGTATTAGCAGATGGAGTTCTCAACAGCAGAGGCTGGGGTAGAGATGAAAATGTTGGATTTACCTATAGGAGTGAGGCCATGGACATGGCTGTGACTGTTTAGGAAAAGAAGAATGACAGAAGTGCCTAGTTCTGATTGGTGGAACATCAACATTTAATGGCCAAATACAGGAGAACAAGCCAGGAAAAAAAAAAAAAAAAAAAAAAAAAAACAGAAAAAACAAATTGAAAGTGGTAGGAGGAAAATGAAGAACATGTCATGAACCACTAAGCAAGAGGAAAGAGCATCTCAAGAGTAAGACGTCGCTCTCTGCAGGCTGATGCATAGCTGGGGGGGTGACATGGATTATGTGTAATTCTCAGCAAGTCAGTTTTTACTCTACCTCTTTCTGGCTGACTTGACACAAGCAACAGCCTAACAGAAAATTAATGCTTCTCAGAATGGGGGCAAGTTTTTATGTGCTGTCTTTTGAGGTGAGAAATCAAGTCTGAGCTCTTCTTTCTCCTGATTCTCAGGAAGGAGGAAGGCAGATGTTAGAACACTGACTGGCTCTGTGTGTCACTGGGCAGCATCACTGTTAAAACATCAGCACAGAGATGCGAGCTCACTTTTCTCCTTCTTCCATGTCACTGAAGTGGCTGAGAAGGTTGTCCCTCCCCCGCCGTACCCCCAACTGTCTGGGACAGCCAGGGCCAAACCTACTGCTTGAGCAGAAGAGGCCAGGGCAGGTGTCCAAGGCCAGATCAGCAGTCAGCCAGGGCAAATAGGCTCGCTCTGGTTACATGACCTGGGGCAACTGACAGAAAGGAGTGAAACCAGGGGAAGATCTCTGTGTGTTTGAGAACTGGGGAGATGAAAAGCATTCATCTCATGGCCTGCTTTAGTTTGAAACAATTTAAGCTTAACTAGATTCCAAAAGAAACTGGCATTTCCACATGAACCAGCTGGGCTCATTCCAGTCTTCTACCCTGGAGTTTGCTGCCCAAGTCCTAGTTAAGAATAAAACGCACAGTCCTTTTGTTTTCCACTTGTCAGTACAAATATTTAATACAAATCTTTCTCCCAGGGACCCTATAGACTTGAAAACAGTGGCTATAGATTGGAGATGACTCTGATATTCCAGGGATCCCTGAACAGAAAATATGAAATTACCATAATTTCTCAGTTTCTAACACCATACACATAAACTGCATTACACACACACACTCTCACACGGGGGGGGCAGGCTTACCTACCTCTCAGAAAACTGCACAGATTCAACAAGAATAAATATTAATTAATGTGTTCCTTAATGGTTGCTGCATAATAATGTTAACTAAAACAAAAGTAAGTTTTATTTTTAAACCCACTATTGTCCCTCCACCAAATATTTAAATCACAGAGTCTAAACTGACAGAATAGCAAATTAATATGGTCCTTTGGGAGAGAAATCTGATGATACATATCAGAAACCAATCCTGTTATTTGTTGCTTTTTTTAAAAAAATGACAAAAAATAATGACCAAATGCTGTTTCATAAATCATAGTACATTCTTTTTTTTTTGAGACGGAGTTTCGCTCTTGTTACCCAGGCTGGAGTGCAATGGCGTGATCTCGGCTCACCGCAACCTCCACCTCCTGGGTACAGGCAATTCTCCTGCCTCAGCCTCCTGAGTAGCTGGGATTACAGGCACGCGTTACCATGCCCAGCTAATTTTTTGTATTTTTAGTAGAGACAGGGTTTCACCATGTTGACCAGGATGGTCTCGATCTCTTGACCTTGTGATCCACCTGCCTCAGCCTCCCAAAGTTCTGGGATTACAGGCGTGAGCCACCGTGCCCGGCCCATAGTACATTCTTACAATGAATACTATGTAAACACTTTAAAAATGAGATGCTTGTGTGAGAACTAGCTTCGAAGGAGACACAAAGTATTTACAAATTATTCTGTTGAATGATAGCTAGGATTTGTGGAACACCTACGTACTAGAGCTGTGCTGACTAATTATACACCTGCTGTTTAATTTTATAATAACCTTACAAGGCAGGTGGCATACTAACCTCATTTAACATATAAAATGGAAGCAGAGGCTTAAGTTTATTATCCAGTATCACTGATGGAGGACATAGAATCAGAATTTAAAACCATGATACCTTGATTTCAGAACCTATACTTCCACTCACTGTGCCAGTGTGTCATAAAGTATACATACTTTTGAATAAATTATTTAATATGTATCAATGTTACATACTTCTTAATATACAGCAATGTACATAAAACATCAATGTTATGTATTTATCTAATATACATCAATGTATGAGTTCACAGCTCTTATCACTAAGGATTTTTGGATTTCTTTAGTAAATTTTGAGAAAGCTGTTACAAATTAACAGTACCGACAATACAAATATACGGCAAAAGTAACAAGGAGGCACTTCAGTGACTGAAAGTTTGGAGAACAAAACTCTCACCTTCTCAAAAGGCACTTTTTTCTTTTAAAACTGCAATACTGTATGAAATTTTCAACAATTACATATTACCTCAAAGAGTTTTTTCAATAAAAATAAAACAACCCCTCCTGAAACATTTTTCAAATAAAACAAGAGTAAGAGCACTATCTTAATGTGTACTCTCAGAACTGGAAACATCCTTCATATCTAACATAAAAGTCAAATACAGTTACCAGCTTGATTAGTCCTTAATCCTTACATTAGTGACAATAAGAAAAAGAGGTCATACTATACTGCAAATTGTTACAACAGCCTGAGTATACATATACCATATATCATGATAAAGACTCTTTAGACCCAAAATTAAAGGTGAAAAGAGAAATGAAAACAGGGAAAGATGAGATGAGGCTTTTCCCTCAACTAATTTACTCTAATACTATCTTTGTAATACATGTGTTTAGAACAAAACAATGCTACAATGAGCATCTAGGTTAAAACTGTTATCAGAGAGGCAACTCCAGAATAGACATATACAGTATTCTCCTTGATGGAAAGACCCGCTAGTGAGAACTGACTCCTTCCCATATTCATCTATAAATTTAGCACAATTCTAATCAAAATCTCAAGGGGATTTGTCTTAAAACTCGTCAAAATAATTCTAAAATTCACCGGAAACAGTAAATCCATGAGAATAGCTAAGAAAAATTTGAAAATGAGCATATTTGCCCTATCAGATATAAAACTTCTATACAAAGCCACAGGGCAGGGGAGATAATGGAATAAACACAGGCAGACCTATCACTGGAACACAACTGAGACTCCAGAAAGAGGCCTTATGTATGCAGGAAAACCTTGTGGCATTTGAAATATGAACAAGTCAGTGAACTGAGAGATGTAAAAGCCTATCCACTTGGAAAAAAGTTAGATTCCTACCCTCACACTAGACACAAAAGGAAATTCCATACAAACTAAATGAGCTCAGGGTGAAAAAAAATTTTTCACATAAAATATATGAAAATTTTTTAAAGATAATCTTGGGATGGTAGAGATTTTGCTGAACAAGAAAAAAAAAAACCCAAAAGCTATAAAGAAGTGAAAGATTTGACCACATAAGTTAAAACTTCTATATAAAGACACCATAAGCAAAATTGAAAGTAACAAATGAGAAGAAAATATGTGTAACACATATAACAAAAGATTAACCATTGTGATATATAAAGAATTCCTGGCCGGGCGCGGTGGCTCATGCTTGTAATCCCAGCACTTTGAGAGGCCAAGGTGGGTGGATCCCGAGGTCAAGAGATCGAGACCATCCTGGTCAACATGGTGAAACCCCATCTCCACTAAAAATACAAAAATTAGCTGGGTATGGTGGCGCACGCCTGTAGTCCCAGCTACTGGGGAGGCTGAGGCAGGAGAATTGCTTGAACCCAGGAGACGGAGGTTGTGGTGAGCCGCGATCGCGTCATTGCACTCCAGCCTGGGTTACAAGAGCGAAACTCCGTCTCAAAAAAAAAATAATAAAAATAATAATAATTCCTATAAAGCAATAAGAAGAAAAGATAAACCAGAAGGGGGAAACATGGGTAAAGGTATGAACAGGCAATATCCAGAAGACTAATGTAACACCTAGTAAACTACAATCTAGGGGATTAAAGAAGTCATGTTTTTTAAAACTAACAAATTACACATATTTACATGATATCAGAATGGGAAATGCCTTTCTAAACTTGAATCTACAGGCAAAAATTACCAAGAAAAATCATTAAAATTTTCACAGGCTTAAAAGGACTCCTGTACTAGCATCTGTCTAAATCAATGTGAAAAATTCTAAGATTTCTAGGCAGGAGAAGTAACACAGTTAACAAAAAAGGGAAAACCTCATTATCAAACAATGTGATTATCAATTAAAAAATATTTTTTTAAAATGTGAAAAGCATTAAACCTTGCTGATGCTTGGGGAAAATGCAAATCAAAACAATGACATGACAGTTTTCATATGTCATATTGGCAAATATATAAAAAGTGAGAATGCCCAATATTGGCAAGGGTACAGGGTACCCAATATTCCCTTACATTACTGGTGGAATTTTTAACAACATGGGAAAATAGTTGTGATATGTTTTTGTTTTTTATTTATTTTTATTTTTTGAGACAGAGTCTCACTCTGTCACCCATGCTGGAGTACAATGGCACAATCTTGGCTCACTGCAACCTCCATCTCCCTGGTTCAAGCAATTCTCCTGCCTCAGTCTCCCAAGGAGCTGGGATTAATTTTTGTATTTTTAGTAGAGACAGGGTTTCACTATGTTGGCCAGGGTGGCCTCAAACTCCTGAGCTCAGATGATCCACCCACTTCAACCACCCAAAGAGCTGGGAATATGGCCACCATGCCCTGCCACAATATGTTAAGTGAGGAAAAGACATATTAAACATACAGTCAGATCCCAACCATGTTCTAAAATAATAATAACTATGTTTTATGAGTACCTTTATGCCAGGAACCAGGACTGTTTACATGTACTAGTGTACTTCATAGTCACAATAATCCTATGATTTAACACTATTATTGCCCTCATTTTATGGAGGAAGAAACCGAGACAAGAGATCAAATGACGGAGCCAAGACTTCAACTCAGGTTGACTCTAGAGTCCCAGATCTTAATCACTAGCACAATGTACAAAAATTAATCAAATGCTTTAAACACAGTGGAGTTGAGTATGCTGTCTACTTTAATTCCCTATTTTGTCATAGATTTTCTACTACTTTACTTCTCAAGCACAATGATTTTTAAAAGGATCAATAATCACAAGACAGCAACAGTGTCCCTGAAATTCCCCTAGAGATGCTAACTACAAAATAAAACTTATAAATCATAATCCAACAGCTTTAAATATTTTAGTACAAGAAACTTTTCTAACTGAATTTTATGTGGATCTATAACATAAGAAACAGATTAAAGCAGTATTGTATCATATCCGTGTATTTTAAAGTTCAAATGTGGCCGAGTATCCTGGCTCATGCCTGTAATCACAGCAATTTGGGAGGTGGTGGCTCAGTTGAGGTCAGGAGTTTGAGACCAGCCTGAACAACATGGTGAAATCATGTCTCTACTAAAAATACACACACACACACACACACACACACACACACACACACACAAAATATTAGCCGAGCATGGTGGCACATGTCTGTAGTCCCACCTACTCAGGAGACTGTCAGGGGAATTGCTTGAAGCTGGGAGGAGATTGCAGTGAGCCCACTGCATTCCAGCCTGGGCAACACAGTGAGACTCCATCTCAAAAACAACAACAACAACAACAAACTCTAATGTAAAACATGTATAATGAGAACAATAAAATTCTTCTGGTGAACACAAACTTTAAATTATGGACGATTAGGCAGTCTTATGTCAAATTTGTTTTGTTTTGATTGCATGGTATCAAGAAAAACCTGATTCACAAAGATGGGTATATGATAAGGCATGTTTTGCAAATAATAAAGATTGTTTTCTGTGTTTTTTAAATAGTACATTTATCTAAGGATTTAATTACACCTGTCCAGAAGTTTTAAAAGTAGAACATTTCTAAATTCTGTAATAATGTTAAAAGAATGTGAATACTTGGTAGTTGTAAACTTTTTGGTAAAAAATAACTTTACAATATATACTAATGCTTATATATGCATAAGGCAGTCACGTTATTGCGTAATGCAATTAGTTCTGATAATACTGAATGTGCTTACACACTTTCAGTACAGAATGTACAGGAGCAAACAAGCACCACCATAAAATTTCAGAATTTCAACATAAAACTACAGTCTTACTAATCAATAACATTTTTATCCTTTCTGAGATGGAAAAGAAAAAAAAATTTTTTTTTTTTTTTTTTTTGAGACGGAGTTTCACTCATGTTACCCAGACTGGAGTGCAATGGCGCAATCTCAGCTCACCGCAACCTCCGCCTCTTGGGTTCAGGCAATTCTCCTGCCTCAGCCTCCTGAGTAGCTGGGATTACAGGCACGCACCACCATGCCCAGCTAATTTTTTGTATTTTTAGTAGAGACGGGGTTTCACCATGTTGACCAGGATGGTCTCGATCTCTTGACCTCGTGATCCACCCACCTCGGCCTCCCAAAGTGCTGGGATTACAGGCTTGAGCCACCGCGCCCGGCCAAAAAAATTTTTTAATTAAAAAATAAAATGGCTTTTTTTTTCCCCCCTGAGATAGTCTCACTCTGTCACCCAGGCTGGAGTGCTGTGGCATGATCTCGGCTCACTGCAACCTCCATCTCTCAGATTCAAGTGATTCTCCTGCCTAGGCCTCCCTAGTAGTAGCTGGGACTACAGGTAAGTGCCACCACACCCAGATAATTTTTGTATTTTTAATAGAGAAAGGATTTCACCATGTTGGCCAGGATGGTCTCAATCTCTTGAGCTTGTGATCCACCCACACTGGCCTCCCAAAGTGCTGGAATTACAGGCATGAGCCACCAAGCCCAGCCTAAAAAATAAAACAGCATTTAAAAAGTATGAAGTCTATACACAAAGTGAGAAACTCTATTCCAAGGATTGTTGTCCTAGGTGTGAGCATTACAGACAATTTACATTTTCTTCCTTTTTCTTATTTTCTCTCAAATATTCTAATGCACTTTTCCTTTTTTTTTTTTTTTTGCTTTCTTACTTTTTACTTTATTTTGAGACAGTTTTGCTTTGTTGCCCAGGCTGGATTGTAGTAGTGTGATTTCAGCTCACTGCAACCTCTGCATCCCAGGTTCAAACAATTTTCATGCCTCAGCCTCCCAGGTGGCTGAGACTACAGATGCACAACCCACCATGCCCGGCTAATTTTTGCATTTTTAGTAGAGATGGAGTTTCACCATGTTGGCCAGGCTGGTCTCAAACTCATGACCTCAGGTGATCCACGGGCCTAAGCCTCCCAAAGTGCTGGGATTACAGGTGTGAGCCACCATGCCTAGCCACCTTTATATTTTAAAAGTACTATAATTACAAACCACAGGAATTTGCAAAAAAGTACCCAGGGAGGTCCAAAGTATGCTCGCCCAAATTCCTTCAACGTTGTAACTTATGTGGCTCTAGTACGCTGTCACCATCAGGAAACTGACCTTGGTACATCCCAAGTTTATTCAAGTTTCACCAGTTTTGTATGCAAAATGGGACTTGAGAATGCTAGGATTTGTATGCAGTATGTGTGTGTGTGGTTGTATGAAATTTTATCACATCTACAGCTTTGTATAATCACACCTGAGATACAGAACTGTTCCATCCCTACACAGCTCCCTCATGCTACCACTTTAAACCACACCACACCTCACCTTCCATTCCTAACTCCTAGCAACCACTAAATCTGTTCTCCATCTCTGGAGTTTTGATATTTCAATAATGCTACATAAATGCAATCATACAGTATGTAACCTTTAACTGTTTTTCTTTTTTTTTTTTTTGAGATGGAGTCTTACTCTGTCACCCAGGCTGGTGTGCAGTGGTGCAATCTCAGCTCACTGCAATCTCCACCTCCCGGGTTCAAGTGCTTCTCCCACCTCAGCCTCTCTGGTAGCTGGAATTACAGGCATGCACCACCATGCCTGGCTAATTTTTGTAGAGACATGGTTTCACCATGTTGGTCAGGCTGGTATTGAACTCCCGACCTCAAGTGACCCACCCACCTTGGCCTCGCAAAGTGCTGGGATTACAGGTGTGAGCCACCATGCTCGGCCTTCACTCAGTATAACTGTCTTGAGATAACCTGGCAGTACAAATCAGTTATCCTAATATATTAAAATTTGGTCGGCCGGGCGCGGTGGCTCAAGCCTGTAATCCCAGCACTTTGGGAGGCCGAGGTGGGTGGATCACGAGGTCAAGAGATCAAGACCATCCTGGTCAACATGGTGAAACCCCGTCTCTACTAAAAATACAAAAAATTAGTTGGGCATGGTGGTGCGTGCCTGTAGTCCCAGCTACTCAGGAGGCTGAGGCAGGAGAATTGCCTGAACCCAGGAGGCGGAGGTTGCGGTGAGCCGAGATCGCGCCATTACACTCCAGCCTGGGTAACATGAGTGAAACTCCGTCTCAAAAAAAAAAAAAAAAAAAAAAATTGGCATGATATGCACTTGAATGTATATAAACATTTACAATATTTTAAAATGTTAAAATGTGAATCAAAGGTGTATGAAATCCCTGGCTCACTGACACAGAACAAGGATTCTGAGATACAAATTTTGAAAACTGATAATCTAATACAAGTCTATTACAATCCATTACAGGTTGAGTATTCCTTATCTGAATGCTTTGGAGCAGAAATACTTTGGATTTGGAATTTTTTCACATTTGGGAATATGTGCATTATACACCAGTTGAGCATCCCAAATCTGAAAGTGTGAAGTCCGAAAGGTCCCAAAACCCAAAACCGTGAGTGCCAATATGTAAACTCAATGGAAATGCTCACTGGGGCATTTCAGAGTTTGGATTTTTGGATTAGAAATCCTCAGCCTGTACAAGCACTTTATAGAAGAAAGGCCCAGGGCTGAGTGCTATGTCTTATCAGTGTTTACAAAAGTACATGGTTTACAAGAATACCTGCTTTTGCACTTTTTATGGCCAAGCTCTAGATTCCAGTTCTTTCCCAACCCAGTTGAGTATGTTACATTCAAATATGACCACTTGCTACCCTTTCAAGTTCTTCCTAACGATCAACGAAATGAACTCCTCTTAAATTTCCAGATCTGTGTGGTACTTTAGCTAGCACCACAACTCAGGTCCAATTATCCCATCTCTATGTGCAGCAGGTCCACATGACAAGGCATCCCTCAGAAAGAGCTATCCCAACCTAGGACAGATGCAAACAAACTCTTCTCCCTCTCCCTCCCTCCAGGTGCCTAGATCCCCTATCTCCTTCCTCCCTAGGCTAATGCTAAGTCTTCCAGATAGCTCTCCCCCACTGCCTATCTGTTAGCTAACTGGGTGTGACAAACCAACCCCTCACACCTCAGGTTTAGACGGCAAACACTCCAGGAACTTACATATTGAATACCAATACCTTCACAGTAATTTCCCTGCCTTTCCAAAGTGTGCTCTAAACAGGTAAAAGCTATAATACAAACTCTATTTTTGTCATACAGATACCAAAAATTCCAGCATTTTTTTTTGGCAATTCTAAAAATCTGGCTGATATGATTATCGCTCTGACAATATTAAATCTAAATAGAATTTGAAGTAGTGGTAAAAGACTGGTTGTGGTGGCTCACACCTGTAATCCCAGCACTTTGGGAGGCCAAGGTGGGAGGATCACTTGAGGCCAGGAGTTTGAGACCAACCCAGGAAACAAAGTGAGACCCTGTCACTATGAAAAATTTTTAAAAAATGAGCCAGGTGTGGTGGGGTGTGCACCTGTAGAGCCAGCTACTTGGGAAGCTGAGGTGGGGGGATTACTTGATATGGGGAGGTTGAGGCTGCAGAGAGCCATGATTTCACCACTGTACTCAGCCTGGGAAGAGAGAGTCGGACAATGTATCAAAAAATAAAGAAAGAAAAGAAAAGAAAAAAGGAAAGAAAGGGAAAGGGAAGGCAGGAAAAAGGAGAGGAGAAGAGGGGAGCGAAGGAAAGGAGAGGGAAGGATGGAGAGAGGGAGGGAAAGGAAGAAATAGAAAAGGAAAGACAGGAAGACAGAAAGAAATAGTGGTAAAGAGTTTTAACTCTTGAGCTAGTCTGCCTGGGTTAGAATCAGGCCTCTTCCACTGTACTACCTGGATCCAACGTTAGTTTGTGTGGCTCAGTTTACTCATCTGTAAAATGGGGATAAAAGCTACCTGCCTCATGGAACTCTTGTGAGACTTCAATAATATATGTAAATAATTTAGACTACTGCCTAGCACATAGTAAGTATATTCTGTAAGTATTAACATTTATCTCTACTACAGTCCAGATTCACTTCTTTGTGATATTTCTCTGCTCCTCTTGGACTCTTTGCAGTTCAATCTGCTTCTAAAATTTCCATACCAAGAAACAATGACAATGTTAATAATTTCATTTCTTAAATTCATCTTGGTTAGTCAAAACTACTGGAACAAATTCTTTTTTACATCCTAGCAGCTATTAACATTTCATTAAATATAAATACCAGCATTTAAAGTACAGGAGTAATGGAACAAATGCCAAGCCAAAAGTAGGCTATCTATCCCAGAACATATACATGACACTCCCCTGTTAAAAAAAAAAAAAAAAGGGGGGGGAGGAATAATATGGTCATATGGATGTTTGTTTGTCAAATGGCTCTGAAAAGTTTCACAGCAACCTACTGACAGGGAGAACTGTGACTGTGGGAAGGGATAAGAAGACTTTTCACTGTACATGCCTTGCTATCTTTCAAATATGAAACAGAAAATGCATTACCTAGACAAGCTTTAATTTTTAAAATGGAAGTGCAGAGGTAACCCTAAATAAGTACTCTGGAAGCCAGGTGTCAAGTCTCAATTTGCTATGACCTGTGTTATCTTGGGCAAGTCGCTTAACCTCTGAGTCTCAGACAAAGCAAGGAGCAATAAATACTTCTAAGTTCTTTTTTTGAGATGGAGTTTCACTCGTTGCCCAGGCTGGAGTGCAATGGCATGAACGCGGCTCACTGCAACCTCCACTTCCAGGGTTCAAGCAATTCTCCTGCTTCAGCCTCAGGAGTAGCCGGGATTACAGGCGCACACCACCACACCTGGGTAATTTTTTATATTTTTAGTAGAGACAGGGTTTCACCATGTTGGCCAGTCTGGTCTCAAACTCCTGGCCTCAGGTGATCTGCCCACCTCAGCCTCCCAAAGTGCTGGGATTACAGATGTCAATGACCACACCTGGCCCTAGGTTCTATTCTAAAAGTTTTATTATCTCAATGGGGTATTAATTAGATGGTACTTTTTTTTTTAAGATATGGGAGCGGTAGTAATCCAACGTTTTGTAAAACAAGGCAACTTTTTTTGTGGACTTGATTTTCAAATACAGTGGACCCTTGAACAACACGGTTTTAGTTGCATGGGCCCATTTATATGTAGATCTTTTTCAACCACATGCAGACCTGCATATACAGAGGCCCAGCTTTTCACACATCCAGGATCTGCAGGGCCCACAGTGGGGACCTGAGTACGCCAGGATTTTGGTAGAAATAGGGGTCCTGGAACCAAGCCCCTATGGTATATGTCCTATGCATATACCACAGGACAACCGGACTACTTTTACAGTGTTAAGAAGCATAAATTTGTCAAGCCTATTAACCTTTCCAGATCATTTGCACTATTCTTACATAGTAACCCTTCTTAGAGGGGGTCTAATATATAGAAAATACCTACATACGGCCGGGTGCAGTGGCTCACGCCTGTAATCCCAGCACTTTGGGAGGCCAAGGCGGGTGGGTCACGAGGTCAAGAGATCGAGACCATCCTGGTCAACATGGTGAAACCCCGTCTCTACTAAAAATACAAAAAATTAGCTGGGCATGGTGGCGCGTGCCTGTAGTCCCAGCTACTCAGGAGGCTGAGGCAGGAGTATTGCCTGAACCCGGGGAGGGGTTCAATGGCGGGATCTAAGCTCGCCCCCCTCCCCTCCGCCCTGGGTACAAGACAAAAACTCCCTCCTAATAAATGAAAAAAAAAAAAAAAGGTATATTCTCCATATTAGTTTCTCTTGCACAACTTCAAAAGTGTTTTAAATGAACACATCTTTATGCTATGTCATGAAGTCAGCAATAAAATACATTAAAACAATGTTTAAACATATAAATGACTACATACAAGAAACTTATTATACTTAAAGGCATTTATTATCAAACACTGAAAAAAAAAAAAAAGGTAACATCTCCAATCAATGGTAACAGCTATAACTGAAGACAGACTTTATTTCAGGAACATATAGGCAATCACTTTTCATCCTAACATTCATCTGGCAAAGTAGGTTGGTTGGTTGGTTTTTTGAGACAGGATCTCTCTCTACCACCCACACTGGAGTGCAGAGGCACCATCATGGCTCACTCCACAGTGACCTCTGCCTCCTGGGCTCAAGTGATCCTCATACCTTGGCCTCCCAAGAAGCTGGAACTAAAGGCATGCACCACTATGCCTGGTTAATTTTTGTATTTTTTTTTTAGAGACAGGGTTTTGCCCTTTGCCCAGGCTGGTCTGAAACTCCTGAGCTCAAGAGATCTGCCAGGTGTCACCCTCCCAAAGTGCTGGGATTACAGGTGTGAGCCAGGCCCTAAGTAGGTGTAAAAATCCCTATTTAACATAAGAAATTGAGGCATCATGAAGATAAGGCCACCAGTCTAAGAACTGGGAGAGCTGGAAGCCCCCCCTCGCCAAATCTCTTAGATTTTAGCTCAGTATACCAAACCAAGGGGGCAGGGAGGGCTAACTTAATGTTAGCTGGCAGGCTGGTATAAGTTTGCAGTAGAATTTTCATTGATTTATGGGAAACTGGGGAAAAGTAAGGACACAAAAATAAACTTTTTTTCTGAGACAGGATCTCACTCTTGTAGCCCAGCTGGAGTGCAATGGCACCATTTCTGTTTACTGCAACCTTTGCCTCCCAGGTTTCAAGTGATTCTCCTGCCTTAGCCTTCAGAGTAGCTGGGATTACAGGTGCATGCCACCACACCCAGCTAATTTTATATTTTTAGTAGAGAGAGGGTTTCACCATGTTAGCCAGGCTGGTCTGAAAGTAAACTTTTTAATATAACTAAATGATTCCATTTAAAGATCTTTTATGGGGGATCGATCCAAGATGGACGTTTAGGAACAGCTAAGGATCGCAGCTCTCAGTGAAAGCGCAAAGGGTGAGTGGACGCCCCATTTTTATTGCCCACAGACTAGGCAATTCCCAGGCAGAGGAGCTCCACGGGTCACCAGCACTGCTTTTTTGCCCCACGCGGCTGCTTTGTCGGCCCCCAGAGCAGCGGTTCTCCGTACAAAATACCCCGGTCCGGGTGCCCTTTTGGCTGGCGATAGGAGCCAAGGGAAGTTGCCCATTTGTCTGTTTAAAAAGGGGACTGAGCAGGGAACCAGGACAGTAGATTCCAGGGCAAAAAAAAGCCATGAATCTCAGTTCCGCTGTTTAAGCCAGTGCAGTGACTTGCCACAGGGGAAAACACTCAGACCCGGCGCCTCTTCAACAGGCGACTGGAGCACCAACTTAAAAAAAAAAAAAAAAAGGCTCTGAGGCAGGGAGCCAGCGATCAGGCTCGGGTGGTCCCACTCCCACAAAAGAACAGCAATCAGAAACTCTCTGGATTGAGAGTTTCACAGCGAGCGCAGCTGAACCCCGGACGGTCCAGCTCTGTGGGGGAGGGGTGTCTGCCATTACCAAGGCAGCCCACCACTACGGAGGTAACCAGCCAATGCTGAGGCAGCCCGCCGTTGCCAAGGCAACCCACCACTGCAGAGAGACTCTGCCTCAACAGAGGCGGGACACCACTGCCGAGGCAGTTCTAACTACACCCATATAAACAGGACTGCAGGGAAGTTCACTCGGCAGCTGGGCAGAGCCCAAAGCAGCTCAGCAAAGCCTCTACAGGCAGACAGTGACTAGGCTGCCTCCTTGCTGGGCAGGGCAGCTCTGAAGGAAAAAAAAAGGCGGCAGCATCATAACGGAAACTCATAAAGCCCTAAATCCCTGGGACAGAGCACCTGGGAACAAAAAGCAGTTTATGAGTTCCGCTACAGCAGACCTAAACGTACCTTCCCAGCAGCTCTGAATGAACAACGGAGCTCACAGCTCAGCATTTGAGCTCCTATAAAGAAGAGACCGTCTCCTCAAGCAGCTCCCTGATCCCTGTATATCCAAAGAGCCACCTCGTAAAGGAGAGATCAGATTGACACTTGGCGGGTATCCTTCTGGGACAAAGATAGCAGAAGAAGAAAACTGGTAAAAACCCTTACTGTTCAGCAGCTGCTGCAGGTGATCCCCAGGCAAGCAGCACCTGGAGTGGACCTCAGCAGAGGGGCCAGACTGTCAGAAGGAAAACCAAGAAACAGAAATAACCACATCAACAACAAACAGAACGTCCACTCAGAGACCCAATCTGAAAGCCAGCAACTACAAAGACGACAGGTGGATAATAAATCCATAAAGATGGGAAGAAACCAGCACAATAAGGATGAAAACACCCAAAACCGGAACACCTCTCCTCCTAAAAGGGATCACAACTCCTCACCAGCAAGGGAACAAGGTTGGATGGAGAACGAGTGTGATGAAATGACAGAATCAGACTTCAGACGACGGGTAGTAAGAAATTTCTGTGAACTAAAAGAACATGTTCTAACCCAATGCAAAGAAACTAAGAACCTTGAAAAAAGATTTGATGAAATGCTAACGAGAATGGACAAATTAGAAAGGAATATAAGTGAATTGATGGAGCTGAAAAACACAACACGAGAACTTCGCGAAGCATGCACAAGTATCAACAGCCAAATTGACCAAGCAGAAGAAAGGATATCAGAGGTCGAAGATCAACTCAATGAAATAAAATGGGAAGGCAAGAATAGAGAAAAAAGGGTAAAAAGGAATGAACAAAGTCTCCAAGAAATGTGGGACTATGAGAAAAGACCTAATCTACTTTTGATAGCTGTACCTGAATGCTACGAAGAGAATGAATCCAAGCTGGAAAATACTCTTCAGGATATTATCCAGGAAAACTTCCCCAAACTAGCAAGGCAGGCCAATATTCAAGTCCAGGAAATACAGAGAACACCACAAAGATATTCGTCAAGAAGAACAGCCCTAAGGCACATGATCGTCAGATTCACCAGGGTTGAAATGAAGGAGAAAATACTAAGGGCAGCCAGAGAGAAAGGTCAGGTAACCCACAAAGGGAAGCCCATCAGACTCACAGCAGATCTCTCAGCAGAAACCCTACAAGCCAGAAGAGAGTGGGGGCCAATATTCAACATCCTTAAAGAAAAGAACTTTCAACTGAGAATCTCCTATCCAGCCAAACTAAGCTTCATAAGTGAAGGAAAAATAAAATCCTTTGTGAACATGCAAGTACTCAGAGATTTCGTCACCAGCAGGCCAGCTTTACAAGAGCTCCTGAAAGAGGCTCTACACATATAAAGGAACAACCAGTACCAGCCACTCCAAAAACATGTCAAAGGGTAAAGAAAATAAACACAATGAAGAATCTGCATCAACTACTGGGCAAAACAGCCAGCTAGCACCAAAATGGCAGTATCAAATTCACACATAACAATATTAACCCTAAATGTAAATGGACTAAATGCCCCAATCAAAAGACACAGACTGGCAAATTGGATAAAAAGCCAAAACCCATCGGTGTGCTGTATCCAGGAAACCCATCTCACATGCAAGGATACAGAAAGGCTCAAAATAAAGGGATGGAGGAAGATTTACCAAGCAAATGGAGAGCAAAAAAAAAAGCAGGAGTTGCAATTCTCATCTCTGATAAATTAGACTTTAAAGCAACAAAGATCAAAAGAGACAAAGAAGGAGGACAGTACATAATGGTAAAAGGATCAATGCAACAAGAAGACCTAACGATCCTAAATATATACACACCCAATACAGGAGCACCCAGATACATAAGGCAAGTTCTTAATGACTTACAAAGAGACTTAGACTCCCACACAATTATAGTGGGAGACTTTAACACCCCATTGTCAATATTAGACAGATCAACCAGACAGAAAATTAACAAGGATATCCAGGACTTGAACTCAGACCTGGACCAAGCAAACCTAATAGACATTTACAGAACTCTCCATCCCAAATCCACAGAATATATATTCTTCTCAGCACCACATCACAACTACTCTAAAATTGACCACATAATTGGGAGTAAATCACTCCTCAGCAAATGCAAAAGAACGGAAATCATAACAAACAGTCTCTCAGACCACAGTGCAATCAAGTTAGAACTCAGAATTCAAAAACTAACTCAGAACCGCACAGCTTCATGGAAACTGAACAACTTGCTCTTGAATGTTGATTGGATAAACAATGAAATGAAGACAGAAATAAAGATGTTCTTCAAAACCAACGAGAATGAAGACACAACATACCAGAATCTCTGGGACACATTTAAAGCAGTCTCTAGAAGAAAATATATAGCAATAAGTGCCCACATGAGAAGCAAGGAGAGATCAAAAATTGACACCCTATCATCAAAATTGAAAGAGCTAGAGGAGCAAGATCAAAAACCCTCAAAGTCTAGCAGAAGACAAGAAATAGCTAAGATCAGAGCAGAACTGAAGGAGACAGAGACACAAAAACCCTTCAAAAAAATCAATAAATCCAGGAGCTGGTTTTTTGAAAAGATCAACAAAATAGACCACCAGCCAGATTAATAAAAAAGAAAAGAGAGAATAACCAAATTGATGCAATAAAAAACGATAAAGGGGATATCACCACAGATTCCACAGAAATTCAAACCATCATCAGAGATTATTACAAACAACTCTATGCACATAAACTAGTAAACCTGGAAGAAATGGATAAATTCCTGGACACTTGCCTCCTCCCACACCTAAACCAGGAAGAAGCCAAAACCCTGAACAGACCCAAAACAAGGTCTGAAGTTGAGGCAGCAATTAAGAGCTTACCACCCAAAAAAAGCCCAGGGCCAGACGGGTTCACAGCCAAATTCTACCAGACATACAAAGAGGAGCTGGTACCATTCCTTCTGAAACTATTCCAAACAATACAAAAGAGGGAATTCCTCCCAAATCATTTTATGAGACCAACATCATCCTGATTCCAAAACCCGGCAGAGACTCAACAAGAAAAGAAAACTTCAGTCCAATATCCATGATGAACATAGACGCAAAAATCTTCAACAAAATACTGACAAGCAGATTGCAACAGCACATCAAAAAGTTTATCCACCATGATCAAGTAGGCTTCAGCTCAGGGATGCAAGGATGGTTCAACATATGCAAGTCTATAAACAAAATTCACCACATAAACAGAACCAAAGACAAAAACCACATGATTATCTCAATTGATGCAGAGAAGGCCTTTGACAAAATTCAACAGCCCTTTATGCTAAAAACCCTCAATAAGCTAGGTATTGACGGAACGTACCTCAAAATAATGAAAGCTATTTATGACAAACCAACAGCCAATATCATACTGAATGGGCAAAAACTGGAAGCATTCCCCTTGAAATGTGGCACTAGACAAGGACGCCCTCTCTCACCACTCCTATTCAATATAGTACTAGAAGTTCTAGCCAGAGCAATCAGGTAAGAAAAAGAAATAAAGGGTATTCAAATAGGAAAGGAGGAAGTCAAGTTGTCTCTATTTGCAGATGACATGACTGTATATCTAGAAGACTCCATCATCTCAGCCCAAAATCTCCTGAAACTGATAAGCAACTTCAGCAAAGTCTCAGGATACAAAATCAATGTGCAAAAATCACATGCATTCCTATACACCAATAACAGACTTAAAGAGAGCCAAATCAACAACAAACTTCCATGCACAATTGCCACAAAGAGAATAAAATGCCTAGGAATACAACTAACGAGGAACGTAAAGGACCTCTTCAAGGAGAACTACAAGCCACTGCTCAACAAAATAAGAGAGGACACAAACAGATGGAGAAACATTCCATGTTCATGGTTAGGAAGAATGAATATCATGAAAATGGCCACACTGCCCAAAGTAATTTACAGATTCAATGCTATGCCCATCAAGCTACCAATGACCTTCTTCACAGAACTGGAAAAAACCACCTTAAACTTCATATGGAACCAAAAGAGAGCCCGCATAGCCAAGTCAATTCTAAGCAAAAAGAACAAAGCGGGAGGCATCACGCTACCGAACTTCAAACTATACTACAAGGCTACAGTAATCAAAACAGCATGGTACTGGTACCAAAACAGAGATATAGACCAATGGAACAGAACAGAGGTCTCGGAGGCAATGCAACATATCTACAACCATCTGATCTTTGACAAACCAGACAAAAACAAGCAATGGGGAAAGGATTCCCTGTTTAATAAATGGTGTTGGGAAAACTGGCTAGCCATGTGCAGAAAGCAGAAACTGGACCCCTTCCTGACACCTTACACTAAAATTAACTCCAGATGGATTAAAGACTTAAACATAAGACCTAACACCATAAAAACCCTAGAAGAAAATCTAGGCAAAACCATTCAGCACATAGGTATAGGCAAGGACTTCATGAGCAAAACACCAAAAGCATTGACAACAAAAGCCAAAACAGACAAATAGGACCAAATGGCAAAAGAAACAATCATTAGAGTGAATCGGCAACCAACAGAATGGGAAAAAATTTTTGCAGTGTACCCATCTGACAAAGGGCTGATATCCAGAATTTACAAAGAGCTAAAACAGATTTACAAGAAAAAAACTAACAAGCCCATTCAAAAGTGAGCAAAGGATATGAACAGATACTTTACAAAAGAAGACATACATGAGGCCAACAAACATATGAAAAAATGCTCATCATCACTGGTCATCAGAGAAATGCAAATCAAAACTACATTGAGATACCATCTCACGCCAGTTAGAATGGCGATCATTAAAAAATCTGGAGACAACAGATGCTGGAGAGGATGTGGAGAAATAGGAACACTTTTATACTGTTGGTGGGAGTGTAAATTAGTTCAACCATTGTGGAAGACAGTGTGGTGATTCCTCAAGGACCTAGAAATAGAAATTCCATATGATCCAGCAATCCCATTACTGGGTATATATCCAAAGGATTATAAATCGTTCTACTATAAGGACACGTGCACACAAATGTTCATTGCAGCACTGTTTGCAATAGCAAAGACCTGGAATCAACCCAAATGCCCATCAATGATAGACTGGACAGGGAAAATGTGGTACATATACACCATGGAATATTATGCAGCCATCAAAAACGATGAGTTTGTGTCCTTTGTAGGGACATGGATGAACCTGGAAACCATCATTCTCAGCAAACTGACAGAAGGGCAGAAGATCAAACACCGCATGTTCTCACTCATAGGCGGGTGTTGAACAATGAGAACACATGGACACAGGGAGGGGAGCACTACACACTGGGGTCAGTTGGGGGGAAATAGGGGAGGGACGGGGGGGTGGGGAGCTGGGGAGAGATAGCAAGGGAAGAGATGCCAGATGTAGGTGATGGGGAGGAAGGTAGCAAATCACACTGTCACATGTGTACCTATGCAACAATCTTGGATGTTCTTCACATGTACCCCAAAACCTAAAATGCAATAAAATAAATAAACGGGGAAAAAAAGAAAAAAAAAGATCTTTTATTCTGGCTGGGTACAGTGGCTCATGCCTGTAATCCCAGCACTTTGGGAGGCTAAGGTGGGCAGATCACGAGGTCAAGAGATCAAGACCATCCTGGCCAACATGGTGAAACCCTATCTCTACTAAAAATAAAAAATTAGCTGGGCATGTTGGTGCATGCCTGTAGTCCCAGCTACTCAGGAGGCTGAGGCAGGAGAATCACTTGAACCAAGGAGGTGGAGGTTGCAGTGAGCCAAGATCATGCCACCACACTCTAGCCTGGTGATAGAGCAAGACTTTGTCTCAAAAAAATAAAAAATAAAATTTATTGTGAGAGATTCTCCTCTTTCAAATTATTTGAGTGAAAATATTTTGTTAAATGAAATGATGGTGACAGGAGATAGTGGTGAGATATTTGCTTTTATTGGCTGCAACTGTTAAAAATAAAAGATCAGACCAGACATGGTGGCTCACAAGGTCGAGATAGAGACCATCCTGGCCAATATGGTGAAACCCTGTCTCTACTAAAAATACAAAAATTAGCTGGGTGTGGTGGCATGTACCTGTGATCCCAGCTACTCAGGAAACTGATGCAGAGAATCACTTGAACCCAGGAGGCAGAGCCTGCAGTGAGCTGAGATCACGCCATTGCAC
>NW_022436944.1:8671489-8672958 GCF_009761245.1 Sapajus apella | reverse complement strand
CCCAGGCTGGAGTGCAGTGGTGCCATCTCGGCTCACCACAACCTCTGTCTCCCAGGTTCAAGTGATTCTCCTGCCTCAGCTTCCTGAGAGGCTGAGATTACAGGTATGCACCACCACACCCAGCTAATTTTGTATTTTTAATAGAGACAGGTTTGCTCCATGTTGGTCAGGCTGGTCTTGAACTCCTGACCTCAGATGATCCACCCACATCAACCCCCCAAAGTGCTGGGATTACAGGCGTGAGCCAGGTAGCTTCAAACTTTCTTATTTATTTATTTATTTGAGACAGAATTTCACTCTTGTTGTCAGCTCACCGCAACCTCCATCTCCCGGGTTCAAGCAATTCTCCTGCCTCAGCCTCCCAAGTAGCTGGGATTACAGGTGTGCACCACCAGGCCCACCCACCTAATTTTGTATTTTAAGTAGAGACAGGGTTTCTCCATGTTGGTCAAGCTGGTCTCGAACTCCCAACATCAGGTGATCTGCCTGCCTCGGCCTCCCAAAACGGTGGTATTACAGGCATGAGCCACCACACCCAGCCTGGGCTCAAACTTTCTTTTCCTAAGAGTCACATCTTTGAGTAGTACTGCTACATGGCAATCACTACTCAAAAGAAACTAACTTGAGGTATCCAATAATCAGCTTTCATTTAAGGTCTCTTTCAGCTTGACAAAATAAAAGCTTTCAAGGTTTTGTCTACCTACTTCCAAAAGAAAATTAGTCTGTGTGTGTGTGTGTGTGTGTGTGTGTGTGAGATTATATATGTATATATACATGTGATTTTTGATCAGCCTGTTTATAAACTATTTCTAAAATAAGCTGACCTATAAATTCATTTATTAAATGAGTAGTTTATAAACTACTTGATTTTTGCAAGTAGTTTATAAACAGCCTGATCAAACTGAACAAATTTTTTATTTATTTATTTTTATTTATTTATTTATTTTTTAAAGATGGGGTTTCACCATATTGGTCAGGCTGGTCTTGAACTCCTGCCCTCAGGTGATCCGCCCACCTCTCAGCAGCCTCCCAAAGTGCTGGGATTACAGGCGTGAGCCACCGCGCCCGGCTGAACAAATTTCTTAAAATAATTTCACTGTATAGATAGCAAGTAAGTTATTCACTCTTCTTATTAGCATATCTTATTTTTACCTATCCTTAACAAGCATCTAAGTTAAACTGTTTTATGTCCACAGCTACACACTTTCAGTCACAACACATTAAATTCAAATTTAAACTATAAAGAAATCCAGTTACCTTTAATCTTACATGTACTTATATATACTTTTAATATACTTCTTGATGTTTTATGATGAACACACAGCTCTTGCAGGACATCTAACTATGAAAACATTTAGAGTGTATGCTTATTAAATGGTTCAAAACTCTTTTTTTAAAAAAGTCAATTTTAAGAACTTAAGTATAAAGTACTCCTTCCATGTCCCTATGTTAAAAGGGACATTTATTTT
>NW_022436944.1:8650158-8671389 GCF_009761245.1 Sapajus apella | reverse complement strand
TTTTTTTTTTTTTTTTTTTGAGAATGAGTTTTGCTCTTGCCCAGGCTGGAGTGCAATGGCGCGATCTCGGCTCACCACAACCTCCACCTCCTGGGTTCAGGCAATTCTCCTGCCTCAGCCTCCTGAGTAGCTGGGATTACAGGCACACGCCACCATGCCCAGCTAATTTCTTGTATTTTTAGTAGAGACAGGGTTTCACCAAGTTGACCAGGATGGTCTCAATCTCTTGACCTCGTGATCCACCCGCCTCGGCCTCCCAAAGTGCTGGGATTACAGGCGTGAGCCACCGTGCCCGGCCACTCAAAAGTTATTTTTAGTTCTTATTTCTTAAATACCTGATATGTGCTGCTGCATAATGTTTTCCTTACATATTCATTAAGTCAACTAACTTCAGGTGGAAGGTACTTATGAGTTTAAAAGTCCTTTCCCAAAGTGGAAATAACAAACATTTTGCATAAAAGACAATGTTTCTCAAAGGGTATCTGAGGGTCTAATCAGCCTATTACCTTGGTTCAGAATAACCAACAACAAATGTGAGCTTTTTGTCACACCTATGTATTTTCCCCTGTAAACTAATACCTACATTTTAAATGCATTTTCAAAATGTTTCATTTGGCCATGTGATAATTATTTCCCCTGTAAAAAGCTACAGGATTTTGGTTTAAGAGCAAATGAGATAGAGTATCTGGTCCATTAGAAGGCTAAGTGGAAAGATCTGCGCCCTGAAGTTTGTAACCAATAACAAGACAAACTCCAGTGCTACCTTGTTCATGTAATCAACAATATGTGAGTCAAAATAAACTAGTGAGTTATACATTTGTCGGCATACCAATTTACCAATCAACAGGAGGGGAACAAATTGCTCAAATGTGACTGTTAACAAACATCTAAATATTAGACATAGTCTCTATTAAAATCGTAAACAATTCTGAAATCACGCCTTCGAATCCTGTTTGTAATAACCCCCCAAAAAAAAAAAAAAAAAAAAGCAGCAACCTTTAAAATGTAAATTCCTCCCTTTTTCAAAGTAACTTGCCTAGGAAAATTTAATGCGTTAAAATAAAATGTAACAGACAAACCAATTACAACATTAAAAAAACTAAAATGATCAGTAACAAACCAATCGCTCAAGTTTAGCAAAGCGTGTGTTTTCAATCTGTTGTGGGTATCCTATTATACTAATAAGCAACAACCTTTAAAAGTCAGCCCAGTGCCTAAAACACCACCATACACATAACATATTTGTCCTTTACTTCAATGAAGCTTAAACTCAGACCCAAACTCTGACCATTTTCCTCTCTTGCCACACTGAAATATACGAGGTGAAATCCAAGAAATCATGTGTTAAGTGCCGGTTATCTTCTTCCACAGTAGGGTCAAACTTGTGTTTGCCCATAAATGTCACCGTCCCAGTAAGTCTGCAAATTCTCACTAGCCTTGGAGTACAAAGAAGCCTGACCAGAAAGACACTGGGAAACGCAACCCCCCTGAGTCTGCGCAGGCCCCAAAGCTTCGCCTGCAGCGATGGGGGGAAAGAGGTGGCCGCCGGCCACGCGGGTGCGGCGGAAGAGCCAACACCCCGGCCCGCCTCCCGATAACCTAGAAACCTGTCAGGCTGGCCGGGTCCCACACTCCTCAGACCCTTGCGCTCCAGCCCAACGCTGCCCCCGCCCGACCGACTGCACCCGGACCGCCCAGGCCTCCCGGCTGCATTCCGTCACCTCATCCCTCCCTGGCGGCCTCACGGCCCGCCACCTCCGCTGCGCCGCCTGGCCTCCGGCCGCCCCTGTGGCAAGAGCGCCCAGCTGCCACTCCCCCGCCCGCCCCAGCCCGCAATCTCCGTTCACTGTGGCCAGGTCCCTAGTGGCCCAGGCCTGAGCTCCCGCCGCGAGCTCCCCACCCCCAGCCTCCACCATTTCCCTGCGCGGCCGCTCCCGGCCCACTCCCCAACCGCTACCTGGAGGCAAGGACAGTGAATGAAGCACCTCACCCAGGGCCCCAGGTCGCAGAGGGCCAGGCGCTCGGGGTCCCGCTCCTACTCCCGCTCCACGTGGTAGGCATAGATGGAGAGCAGGATGCCGACTGCGCACACAGCCTATCGGGCCACCCGCTCCTACTATAGCACCGACACTCTCAAGAGAGCGGGAGCCGACATCTTACCCCTCTGCCGCCACCGCCTCCACCTGAGCGGCTGCTGTCAGTCAGCCCGACGCAGCAGCCGCGCCTCATTGGCTCCATCGCTTGCTCCGGACCCCACCCCCACAGGCGCAGCTCAACGCCCTGAAATGAGGCGGGCAGAGCAGGCAGCGCGTGCAGGAGCACGGGTGGAGGGGGCTGTGTGTGCAACCCTCCAGGAAGCCGAATTGGCTGGGGGAGACTGAGGCGGGGCGTCGCGGTGCGCGTGAAGGGCGGGGCCCAGAGTGAGGGTGGGGCCCGGGGTGAGGGGCAGGACTGGCTGGGAGGGGCTTAGGGGGAAGTTGCCAGGATCACTTAGCAAGGATCCCACTGTGGGTGGCTGAGTGAACCCTCAGCCCCTCCCTCTGGGATGGCAACTGGTTGCCATCCTTTTTCCCTTTTTCGTCGTTATCACTTGGTATTTCTGACACAATCCAAATCACTCCTGGCCAATGCTTAAGGCTTCTGAGCCACCCTCCTATGACCTGATCTTCCCACCACCACCTCCAGGCACTTTGTGTTCAACCTGTGCAAAACTTTTTTTTTAAATGTACAAAACTATGTTTTAAATTAAAAGACTATTTTTCGGCCAGTCGTGGTGGCTCATGCTTGTAATCCCAGCACTTTGGGAGGCCGAGGCGGGTGGATCACGAGGTCAAGAGATCAAGACCATCCTGGTCAACACGGTGAAACCCCGTCTCTATTAAAAATACAAAAAAATCAGCTGGGCATGGTGGTGCGTGCCTGTAATCCCAGCTACTCAGGAGGCTGAGGCAGGAGAATTGCCTGAACCCAGGAGGCGGAGGTTGCGGTGAGCCGAGATCGCGCCATTGCACTCCAGCCTGGGTAACAAGAGTGAAACTCCGTCTCAAAAAAAAAAACTATTTTTCAAAAATGATTTATGTGCCGGGCGCAGTGGCTCACACCTGCAATCCCAACACTTTGGGAGGCTGAGGCAGGTGGATCACTTGAGGTCAGGAGTTAGAGACTAGCCTGGCCTACATGGTGAAACCCCCACCTCTACTAAAATAAAATAAAAAATTAGCTAGGCATGGTTGTGTGCTTCTGTAATCCCAGCTACTTGGGAGGCTGAGGCACAAGACTCACTTGAACCCAGGAGGTGGAGGTTGCAGTGAGCCAAAATTGCACCACTGCACTCCATCCTGGGCCAGAGAGTAAGAGTCTTAAAATTAAAAAAAAAAAAAAAAAAAAAAAAAAAAAAAATTAGTAGGATTGGTACTAGTTCTTTAAATGTTTGGTGGAATTAAAAAAAAAAAAATTTACGAACACCTTGCTTCTCTGTAAGCTGAATTTGAGGTGCCTTACCATAATCCATATCATACAGAAAAACATAGATGAGCTAATAAAATCAGTACGAAGAAAAGGAAAAGTCAGGCCCAGACATGGTGGCTCACGCCTGTAATCCCAGCACGTTGGGAGGCCGAGGCAGGCGGATCACCTGAGGTCGGGAGTTCAAGGCCAGTCTGATCAACATGGAGAAACCCTGTCTCTACTAAAAATACAAAATTAGCCGGGCATGGTGATGCATGACTGTCATCCCAGCTACTACTCGGGAGGCTGAGGCAGGAGAATCCCTTGAACCTGGGAGGCCGAGTTTGCAGTGAGCTGTACCACCACACTCCAGCCTGGGCAACAAGAGCGAAACTCCATCTTGTTTCAAAAAAAAAAAGGAGAGAGAGAGAGGGAGAGAGAGAGGGAGAGGGAGAAATCAGAATGAAATGAAAGGCCAGGAATAAGAGCACAGATAAGCCAGTCATAGGGGCTTACACGGTTATTAAAATTGGGTCATACATTGGCTCTGAGCTTCCTGGTAGCCAAAACTAAAAGGAAAACACATGTATGTGCTTTTTTCACTGTCTCTAAGAGGAAACACAGTGTTTTTGGAGACTCAATATTTCCCTTGTTGCAACTTTTTTTTTTTTTTGAGACAGAGTCTCGCTCTGTCACCAGGCTGGAGTGCAGTGGCGCAATCTCGGCTCACTGCAACCTCCGCCTCCCGGGTTCAAGCAATTCTCCTGCCTCAGCCTCCCAAGTAGCTGGGACTACAGGCGAGCGCCACCATGCCCAGCTAATTTTTGTATTTTTTTAGTAGAGACAGGGTTTCACCATGTTGGCCAGGATGGTCTCCATCTTTTGACCTCGTGATCTGCCCGCCTTGGCCTCCCAAAGTGCTGGGATTACAGGCGTGAGCCACCGCGCCCGGCGCAACTTTCAATTTTTCAGGGGCTTTATATGGTGTTTTTGAGTAATAAGCAATATCCTTGTATTCGTTTCCTATTGTTGGGTAAAAATCTCCCCAAACTTAGCAGCTTAATAAACAATACACTTTTTTTGCCCTCACAGTTTCAATGGGCTAGGAATCTGGGTGAGGTTAGCTGTGTCCTCTGGCTCAGGCTCTCATTAGGATACAATCAAGCTGTCAGCCAGGGCTGCAGCTCTCTCAAGGCTTCACAATCCTTTTTCAAACTCACTTCCACAGCTGCTGGTAGGCCTCAGGTCCTGTCTGTTGGCTGGAGACCTCAGTTCCTGTGCACTTGTACCCCTTCATAAGAAGCAGCTGGCTTGTCCCAGGGTTAGGGAGGAGAAAGAGGAAGAGAAAGAAAAAGAAAATGAGAGATCACAGTCCTTTTTTGTAAACTAATACCAGAAGTGACATCCCATCACTTTTATGTATTCTATTGCTACTTAGAAAATAGCACCTAGGTCCAGCAAGGCACGATGGCTCAAGCCTGTAATTCCAGAATTTTAGGAGGCTGAGATGGGTGGATCACCTCAGGTCAGGAGTTCAAGACCAGCCTGACTAATATGGTGAAACACTGTCTCAACAAAAAATACAAAAATTAGCTGGACATAGTGGAACACGCCTGTAATACCAGCTACTTAGGAAGCTGAGGCAGGAGAATCACTTAAACTCAGGAGGCAGAGGTTGAAGTGAGCCAAAGTCACACCATTGCATTTTAGCCTGGCCTAGAAGGCAAAACTCCATCTCAAAAAAAAAAAAAAAAAAAGAAAGAAAAGAAAACAGTCCCAATAGTCCCTAGGTCCAGCCCATGCTCAAAGGAAGAGGATTATACAGGATGTAAATATGAGGAGGCTGTTTACCACAGTCCTCAAAAACATTCTCACTCTGCCCAGGTGGGGTGGCTCACAACATTTTGACAGGCTGAGGCAGGAGGATTGCTTAAGACCAGCAGTTCGAGACCAGCCTGAGCAACATAGGGAGCTCTGGTCTCTGCAAAAAATATACAAAATTAGCCGGGTGTTGTGGTGCATGCCTGTTGTTCCAGCTACTTGGGAGGCTGAGGTGGGAGGACTGATTGAGCCCAGGGGTCTTGGGATGGGGGTGTGGGTTGAAGCTGCAATGAGCCGACATTGCCCCACTGCACTCCTACCTGGATGATAGAGTGAGACCCTGATATTAAAAAAAAAAAAAAAAAAAATGTAATAGAGATGTGTTTTCACCATATTGGTCAGGTAGGTCTCAAACTCCTTGACCTCAGACAATCCATTTGCCTCAGTCTCCCAAAGTGCTGGGATTATAGGCATGAGCGACCATGCCAAGCCATTAATAACATGCTTATGACTTTAGAAAATATTTAGCATAACGATCAAAATTACAAATCATAACATTAAAATTGTATAAATGTATATAACTTCTGGAACATGTATATCCACAATATACCCATAAATATAACTGAGATGAGATCTACTGTCACCTCGTCTGACAATGCCTTCCCATGCAGTATCACCACATTTGACAATGCCTGCCCATACAACCTGCCAAATAAATCTAATCATTTAATATCTCTACAAGATCAGAGATACATTCTTTAGACTCCCAAGGGACACAGCTGAAAAATCCCAAAGTTAATTTTAAACCAAAAATACTTGATTTAGGATTTTGATGCTGGCAAAATCCATCAAAGATACCAAGTTTGAAAACACTTAATCAAAAGAGAATCACAGGTCACTTTTAAAAGAATATGCAGAGCGGGCATGATGGCTGATGCCTGTAATCCCAACACTTTAGGGGAACAAAGTGGGCAGATCACAAGGTCAGGAGATCTAGACCATTTTGGCTAACATGGTGAAACCCCATCTCTACTAAAAATACAAAAAATTAGCCAGGCATGGTAACAAGTGCCTGTAGTCCCAGCTACTCAGGAGGCAGAGGCAGGAGAATCGCTTGAACCCAGGGGGTGGAGGTTTTAGTGAGCCAAGATTGTGCCACTGCACTCCAGCCTGGGTGACAGAGCAAGACTTAGACTCAAAAATAAATAAATGTAAAGAATATTCATTTAACCGGATACTTCAAAAGCAATACAGAAAGTTATGCGGAAAGGGATATAAAAACCATGACCCTTTAGGCCAGACACAGTGGCTCATGCCTATAACCCCAGCACTTTGGGAGGCTGAGGCAGATGGATCACCTTAGGTCAGGAGTTTGAGACCAGCCTGACCAACATGGCAAAACCCCACCTCTACTAAAAATACAAAAATTAGCCAGGTATGGTGGTGCACACCTGTAATCCCAGCTACTAGGAAGGCTGAGGCATGAGGATCACTATCTGGGAGGCAGAGATTGCAGTGAGCCGCGATCATGCCACTGCACTCCAACCTGGGCAACAGAGAGAGACTCAGTCTCAAAAACAAGCAAAAAAACCTTTAACCCTTTTAAAGCTATTTTGCTCAGTAATCAAAATGAAGACTTGAATTTAATCAAACACAGGATGAGTGTGTAAAGGGTTATGGGTGTACACACATGACGACTTTGGTCATATCTCCTTTTGCCACCTGATTACACAGTAGAATGGTATCTTTACTGACCAGAAAGCCAGTATTATAGGTGGCATAGGAGGCACTCTTAGACTTGAGATGAGAATATTGTTGTGTAGAAATGTCATCAACTGTGTTAAAATTATTCTCCATGGGCTAGAGGACACATAGCATGGCACTTAGAATGAGATAGGCTTTGACTGGCTGCGAGGTCTCAACACTTACTAGCTGTGTCACACTGGACAAAGTGCTTCATCATTTTGAGACTTCGTTTTTTGTTGTTGTTTGTTTTTATTTGTTTGTTTGTTTTGAGACTGAGTTTCGCTCTTGTTACCCAGGCTGGAGTGCAATGGCACGATCTTGGCTCACTGCAACATCCGCCTCCTGGGTTCAGGCAATTCTCCTGCCTCAGCCTCCTGAGTAGCTGGGTTACAGGCATGCACCACCATGCCCAGCTAATTTTTTGTATTTTTAGTAAAGACGGGGTTTCACCTTGTTGACCAGGATGGCCTCGATCTCTTGACCTTGTGATCCACCCGCCTCGGCCTCCCAAAGTGCTGGGATTACAGGCGTGAGCCACCACGCCCAGCTGTTTTTATTTGTTTTGAGAATAGTTTTGCTCGTCACATAGGCTGGAGTGCAATGGTGCAATCTTGGTTCACTGCAACCTCCTTCTCCTGGGTTCAAGTGATTCTCCCGCCTCAACCACTGGAGTCCTGGGATTACAGTCACCTGTTACTACGCCCAACTAATTTTTGTATTTTTAGTAGAGACGGGATTTTACCATGTTGGCCAGGCTGATCTCAAACTTTTGCCTCAAGTGATTCACCCGGCTTGGCCTCCCAAAGTGTTGGGATTACAAATGTGAGCCACTGCACCTGGCCCATAGTAGACATTTAATAATATTTGTTGAACAAGTATTTTTCATTCTTGGAGTTCAGAAAGGGGGTGGGGAAGATTTTTAAATAACCATATATAATTGGATTTTTAAATAACCATTATATATGGTTATTTAAATATACATATATTTATAATATATATATTTGAGACAGTTTTGCTCTTGTTTCCCAGGTTGAAGTGCAATAAGGCAATCTTGGCTCACCACAACATCTGCCTTCCAGGTTTAAGTGATTCTCCTGCCTCAGCCTCCCAAGTAGCTGGGATTACAGGGATGTGCCACCACACTTGGCTAACTTTGTATTTTTAGTAGACATAGGGTTTCTCCTTGTTAGTCAGGCTGGTCTTGAACTCCCGACATCAGGTGATCCACCCACCTCACCCTCCCAAAGTGCTGGGATTACAGGCAGAAGCCACCATCCCCGGCCTAAATAACATGTTTTTAAAAGCCACATTGTCCTATAATACCCCTTTCTCTTGCATATTTAGGAAATTGAGGGTTTTTTCTAAAACATGCTTACATATGGGAAATAGGATGCAAAATGTGTGCAAATGTTTTAGACACAGTTTGAGGTTTCCAAGAGATTTTGTGCTGGGTAGGCTGCTTGCTACCAGCCCCCAAAGCTCTGGGAGAACATAGTATTCATCCTCCCTCAGCAGAGGCCATGAGGCCCTGGGGAGCACCTGAGCCTTGGGCTTTTAGCATAGTGTGTTCAGGTCTTTATTGTTTGGGCCCATGGCACAGAGAGGTCCGGGATCTCTGGCTTCCTGTAACCTTTGCCTTCCTTGCCAACAGAAAATGTGACCCTCCAAAGCAAGAAACTTCAGGGCACCAGTCACCCCAGCCCTGGCATCTGCCCAGAGCTTGAGAAGGAAGGAACATTCTCCAGCTACCTCACAGGGATGTCACAGGCGGTCACTGCCCTGTGTGGATCATCCAGCTGTGTTGGGCAACCTGAACCCCATCTGCAGGAATGCGAGGAAGAAAATATAGAAGTCTTTACTTGAGCACTGAGAAGGCAGATGCAGCAGAAACCTCCAAGCAGTAACTAGCCAGTCTGGGACCTGTGGTGGAGAGAGCATATTGGCGATCATGTGTACTTACATTCTAGGGTCACCAGGCGGCACTATGGCCTCATCTGTGGCTCTGAAAAGGAAGATTTGGAAGGAGATCATCACAGCTAATGTTTAAAAAGCCCCTACTATGTGCCAAATTATTCACCCCTGGCAACAATCTAAGGAGCCAGGGATTCTTATTATCTATATTTTATAGCAAAGGAAATGGAGACATAAAGAGGTGAATTATCTTGCCCAGATCACTCAGCTCATAAGTAGTGGAGGCCAAATAGGACCTAAACAGTGTGGCTGCGGAGCCCACGTGTATTGATTCTTCAAGTGTTTATTGAGAATCTGCCTTTCAAGATATGAAGAAAACAGAAAATAGATGACTTATGAAGATATCTAGGCACATTTAACAGTGTCTCCTTTTTTTTTTGAAACGGAGTCTCAGTCTCT
The DNA here is from genome assembly GCF_009761245.1 of Sapajus apella. Taxonomy (NCBI): domain Eukaryota; kingdom Metazoa; phylum Chordata; class Mammalia; order Primates; family Cebidae; genus Sapajus; species Sapajus apella. The sequence goes on along the minus strand of NW_022436944.1, from coordinate 8,662,005 downwards.
GGCCCAAGCTGGAGTGCAGTGGCACAATCTCAGCTCACTGTAACCTCTGCCTCCCGTGTTCCAGTGAGTCTCCTGCCCCAGCCTCCCAAGTAGCTGGAATTACAGGTGTGCACCACCATGCCCGGCTAATTTTTGTATTTTGGGTAGAGATGGGATTTCACCATTTTTGCCAGGCTGGTCTCGAACTCTGAACTCAGGTGATCCACCCACCTCGGCCTCCCAAAGTGCTGAAATTACAGGTGTAAGCCGCCACCCTCTGCCGCATTTAACAGTCTCTACCCCACTTAGTCCTGAAAAGAGAATTGTTAATATAAATTGGGGGAAATTTTCTTTCTTTCTTTCTTTCTTTTTTTTTTTTTTTGAGACGGAGTTTCGCTCTTGTTACACAGGCTGGAGTGCAATGGCGCGATCTCGGCTCATCGCAACCTCCGCCTCCTGGGTTCAGGCAATTCTCCTGCCTCAGCCTCCTGAGTAGCTGGGATTACAGGCATGCGCCACCATGCCCAGCTAATTTTTTGTATTTTTAGTAGAGACGGGGTTTCACCATGTTGACCAGGATGGTCTCGATCTCTTGACCTCGTGATCCACCTGCCTCGGCCTCCTGAAGTGCTGGGATTACAGGCGTGAGCCACCGCGCCCGGCCTCTTTTTTTTTTTTTTTTTTTTTTTTTGACAGACTCTGCCTCTGTCACCCACACTGGAGTATAATGGTGTGATCTTGGCTCACTGCAACCTCTACCTCCTGGCTTAGTGATTCTCCTGCCTCAGCCACTCCCCTCCCTGCCCCACCAACAGTTGAAACAACAGGCAGTCGCCACCACACCCAGCCAATTTTTGTATTTTTAGTAGAGATGGGGTTTCACATGTTTGCCAGGCGGGTCTCAAACTCCCAATCTCAAGTGATCCACCTGCCTCGGCCTCTCAAAGTCCTGGGGTTACAAGCATGAGCCACTATGCCTGGGGAGGGGATGTTTTTTAATGTATCACTTCTAATTTTAACTCCCAGGTAATTTGTATTACCTGGGAGTTAAAATCTTACCTGCGAGTTAAAATCTTACCTGGGAGTTAAAATCAGAAAAATCAAATTCTACAAAGAACTTGAAAGATGTTCTTTCAGGCTGGGCGTGGTGGCTTTTTCAGATGACCCCTTCTGCAAGAAAGGCTCTTGACAACTGGGTAAGTTTTGTTTCTTTGTTTGTTTGTTTCCTTGCTTTTGGGCATAGTCAGCCAGGTCAGGACATGGATGTGTTTTTCTCCCCACAGCTGTGCTTAAGCCTTGGATAGGGAGACGGCAGAGAGGAAGGCTGCCTACAAGCAGTACAGGTAGGTCATTGTTAAAGATTTTTTTCTTTTTGAGCCGGGGTCTGGCTCTGTCATTCAGAAGGAGTACAATGGTGCAATCTCAGCTCACTGCAACCTCTACCTCCTGGGTTCAAGCAATTCTCTACCTCAGGCTCCTGAGTAGATGGAATTAAAAGCATGTGCCACTATGCCTGACTAATTTTGTATTTTTAGTAGAGGCAGAGTTTCTCCATGTTGGTCAGGCTGCTCTCAAACTCCTGAAATCAGGTGATCCACGCACCTCAGCCTCCCAAAGTGCTGGGATTACAGGCTTGAGCCACCGCGCCCGGCCAGGATTTTTTTTTTAAGATGAAGCTTTGAGTGTCTAGTAAAGAATGTGGTGTTTTAATTCTTCCTAGTCAATTCTTTCTCTGTGTTCTAGATGGGAAATGAGGAAAGAGGTGCCAGAGAGACACATGAGTGAGGAGCTGGCCCAGAAACACCTGGGCCTAGAGAACCCTTTCTGGAAAGGTAGGAGCTCCTGTGAAGGCAGCCACTTAATTTCTGCTGCACAATCCACACACCCTGCTTCTCCTTTTTGGGGTGATGGCTCAGGTGGGGTAATTGACATGTTTCCTGGAAACAGTTCCAAGCACTTAAGAAGAGAACAGTTGTCCCATTGGATGGCAGGACCCCATTTTTCTCAGGTGTCCTAGCTGAATGGCTCTTGGCTGGTCCCCTGTGAATGGTGGAGCTCAGGCCCCTGCACTGACTGTGGACATTGCCCCACCCTGACGTCTTGGTTACTTTTAACTGTGAAGATGAGCCTGCAAGGCAAATGGGCCAGCTCCCCTTCCCACCTTGAGTCAGCGTGAAGGCTTTATTTTTCTTTCATTTGAGAAAAGTCACAATAGCATTTTAGAATGGGAGCTGAAAGTGCTGATGAGAGCAGAAATTTTCAGGCAATGTCTTCATGGATCAATAAAGCAGTACCATGAGATCTGCTTTAAGAAAAGAAGCATTTATTTGCATTCTTTGGAACTTCCTTTATTCTTTTTGCTTGTTTAAATTGTTTATTGTGAACTATATAACTCCTTTAGTAAGCTAAGTTTCTATGTAATGTTACTCCTCTAACATTTAAAGTGTGACCCTAAAACTTTCCAGTTGATTTCTTTCTCTTTCTTTCTTTCTTCTTTCTTTTCTTTCTTTCTTTCTTTTTCTTTTTCTCTTTCTTTCTTCCTTTTTCTTTTTCTCTTTCTTTCTTTCTTTTTCTCTTTCTTTCTTTCTTTTTCTTTTTGAAAACCTTGCTCTGTCACCCAGGCTGAAGTGCAGTGGCGCAATTTTTGCTCACTGCAACCTCCACCTCCCGAGTTCAAGCAATTCTCCTGCCTCAGCCTCCCAAGTAGCTGGGAGTACATGTGCCTGCCATCAGGCCTGGCAAATTTTTTCTTTTTGTATTTTTAGTAGAGACAGAGTTTCACCATGCTGACCAGGCTTGTCTCTAACTCTTGACCTCAAGTGATCTGCCTGCCTCAGCCTTCCAAAGTGCTGGGATTACACACGTGAGCCAACACACCTGGCCTCCACTTAATTTCTGTAGCTCTTACCTTTTCTTGTGACTGTTAATCTCTTTATGTTCATTTCTGTTCATAAATATTGACAATTCCTGGTGAGAAATGGAAGTTAGATTCACTGTGATTCCACAGAATTTTAAATGCCCCTATAGCTTGAAGAAAAGGAGCAGTGATGCTCCTGTCCTGGGCCTATAGATGTTCTTTCCATCCATGACTGTTTCTATTTTAATTTTGAGTCTGTGTTCACATGATGGGTGATTTCCTTTGATATGTACTGGGAACATGTTTAAATGAGACTGATTTAAAGCTCATTTCCAGCTGGTTAGCACCCGACCTGTCCACAGCCTGTTGAGAGTTAGGAAAACCCCTGGACCAGGGCTCTGAGGTGTCTTCCTCAAGGCTGAGGCCCAGAGGGCTCCAGGGTCCTCTGAGTCATCTGGTCAATAAACCCTGTGCCTCTGGTAAGGGACATGAGTGTGGCAAGGAGAGTGAGATGGCAGCAGAGTGCGTGGAGGGTTTCTTATTCTGCACAGAACATGTAAGCCAGATTTAACCCCCTTCCCTTCTCTGGCCCTTAGCAGATTCAGGATCTCATTCGGTTCCTGTGAGAAACAGCAGCTGTGTCCCAACTGAAAACACAGAGAAGACAAAGGTAAATGCTGGGGTCATTTTCACTCTGTCAGGACACTGTAGTATTTTCCTCCATCGCCCTCTCCTGGCCTGGCATCTGCTCTGTGGGTTCTGTGACACCTTTTCTGTCTGGATTTTTTCAGAAGCAAAATCTTCCCCACAAGCTTTCTGGGACTAGCTTCCCCAGCTAGTCATCTTGAGAGGACTGACCTCCACTGCTGTAGGTCTCATGGCCCAGTGAACTCTGACCGATCTCTTTTACTCAAGATGTTGTGGGGTCTATTTCTGAAATATGTGGGGTTTTATTTTGCTGTGATTTTGTTTGTTTTCTTCTATAAAGTAGGTAATTAACAGTTGAAATATCTGCTGTATTCCCAGAATTGATGAAAGTGAAAACTCATTAATCCAACATTAATATGTGCTTTGTGCAATTCTGAATGCTTTTTGACAAGGTCAATTCCATAGTTCATCACAGTCCCATTCCTGTTGGTAACTGTGTTGTGCAAAAATGCCTTCACCTCCCTTTGGTGGTGCCCCTGATCTAATATTCTAAGTGTCAGAGTTTCCATATTTGTAACAGAAAATATGCCTCGACTGTGAGTTAGTGAAAGTGAATGTAACCTATTACCCACAGCAACAATTCCCCAAAAAGGCGTTAAATGATGCTCAGCTATGCTTGTTCTCATGTGGCCTCTGTACCTTCAACAGCTGTCGAGTCCTATGATTGCACATGATGTGGAATTGTACACTTGAAATCAAACACTTTTCTAAAACTTGCTTTTTTCAGAATTCCCATCTCATTTTTCCATGGACAAAAGTGTTATTTTTGTCATAATGCACTTAAAATTTGTATTACCTTGGAGTTAAAAGAAATATTCTAGCCATGCCTAACTGACTTCTGTATGTTGGATTGTTCTGTCAGAAAACCCTTTCCCAGTTCCCCTGCATGTCTTCAGGAATCCACACTTCCCCAGAGCCATTTGTGCTCATGGGGTGCACCCCCAGAGTGAAGAAGACCCTTTGTCAAGAAGGGAACCAGAGGGGAAATGAGAGGGTCCTGCAGGCAGAGCTGGAATCAACTTCCACTCTGCCTCCTGCAAGCTGTGTGACCCTAGGCACATGCTCTCCTTCCTTGGGGAGCCTCTGTTTTCTTAGATTTGGTGCAGGGTGGTCACACTGACTTGCAGAGTTCTGAGAATCAGAGACAGAACATAAAAAGCTGGGAGAACATTCTCCAAAAAGAAGCTGCAACACATGTGTGGACAATGGGCTTTTCATGCCTCTCTTACTCGCTGTTTATCTGATGCAAGGAGCATGCTCTGGTGATGGTGGTAAGGGATGAATGAGGATAGCCACAGACACTCCTGTGTCTGAAACATGCTTCTTCCTTACTGCGTTATGACCCTGTCTTCCCTGGGGCAGGCCCCCAGCCTGCCTGCATTTGCAGACAGACACAGTGTCATGTGGAGAAAACAGCTTGTCCCAATGACTTTTCTTCACTCCCCAGCTGCTGGCGGCACTTAGTGGAAGGGTGACTTCATGACACTGATGCTATTTTAAAACGTGGAGAATGGAAAGGTGCAAAAAACTATCAGCGGCAGCATAAGGTGCAGCCTGCGTTGTTGTCGTTGGTACTGTCTGTCAAATTAATATATTTCAAAACATTTCCTCCTTCTGCCTGCAGGTCTATATGGCTGCAGCACAGCATCATCATTGCTCAGGATTGTCCTACTCACCCTACATCATGGCTGACCCTTCAAGACCACTGATGGGTTGCTGGCAATCTCCTCCATCTGGGTGTCACCTGGGAGCTCAACCATTCCCCTCAGCTTAAGGTGTTCTGGGACCTCTGACAGCTCCTTGACTGCAGTGTCCACTAGGCCCTCAGCCACCTTCTCCAGCTGATAATTTTGGGGGACCACAGACACCCACACACGAATGTGTTCTGGCACCTCTACCACCTTCCTCAGCCGATGATTTTCTGAGCCCATACACAACTCCACCCGAGTGTCTTCTGGTACTTCTACCACCTTCTCCAGGTGACGAGTTTTCGAGACCACAAACACCTACACCTGAGTGTCTTCTGTTACCTCTGCCACCTTTAGCCAATGATTTCCTGAGTCCATGCACAACTCCACCCGAGTGTCTTCTGATACCTCTACCACCTTCTCCAGATGATAATCTTTGGAAACCACAGATACCACCACTCCAGTGTCTTCTGGTACCTATACTATCATCTCCAGCTGATGATTTTCTGAGACTGCACACACCTTCTATCCAGTGTCCTCTGGGATCTCAACCACTTTCTCCAACTGATAATTTTTTGAGATTACAGGTAGCTCCACCTTTTGAGTGTCCCCTGGAACCTCAACTACCTATTTCAATAGAGTGTCTTCTGGTATCTTCATCTTCTTGATGATTTTCTGAGACCACAGACACCTGCACCTGAGTGTACACTAGTACCTCCAGCACTGACTCCAGCTGAAGATGTTCTAAGACCTCACATACCTCCACTTGAGTGTTCTCTGATATCTCTACCACCACCTCCAGCTGAAGATTTTCTGAGACCACACACATCTCCACCTGAGTTTAATCTGTTACCTGTACCACTTTCTTCAGCTAATGATTTTCTGAGACCACAGGCAAGTCCACCACTTGAGTGTTTTCTGGCACCTCAACCTCCTATTTCACTCGCATGTCCTCTGGGACTTCAACCACCTACTTCACTCGAATGTCCTGTGCCACCTCAACCATCTTCGCCAAGTGAAGATTCTCTGAGACCACGGTCACCTCCTCCAGTCAAGTGCCCTCTGGTACCTCCACCACTTTATCCAGCTCATCTTCTGAAACCGCAGACCCTCCAGCAATTGAGTGTCCTCTGGGACCTCCTTCATGTCTTCCAGCTGTTTGTTTTGTAGGACCTCCACCACCTCCTCCAGCTGCATCTCCTACAGGACTTTATCCACCTTATCCAGCTGTCTGTCCTGAGTTACCTCAACTACCTCATCCTGCTATCTGTCCTGGGGGACCCCATGCACCTCATCCACCTGTCTGTCCTGGGGCATCCCATTCACCTCATCCAGGTGTCTGTCCTGAGGGACCTTATCCACCTGATCCAGCTGTCTGTCCTGGGGGATATCATCTTTTTCCTCCAGCAGTGTGGCCTCTGGGACCTCAGCCTACTTCTCCAGTTAATGGCCTCTGGAACCTTGGCCACCTTATCTACGTTGGTGGCCTCTGGCCCCTTAGCTACCACCTTCACATGAGTGGTCTCTGGAACCTCAGCCACCTTCTCTATCTAGTGGCTTCTCTTAGATAACACCTTCAAATGAGTCTCCTCTAGTACTTAAATAATCTGCTTATGAACTCTCAGCCCTCAGCCACCTCCTTCACCTAGGTCTTCTCTAGTACTTCAGCCAACTCCTTCACTTGGCTGACCTGCTGTCTCAACCGACACTCAACCTTCACCTGAGTGTCCTACCAGACTTCAGCCCCCTCCTCTAGTCACGTGGCCTCTGGGACCTCAACCAACACCTCTAAATGTACCACTTGATGTGTTGATTTGAACGGTATAATTTGTAAAAAAAATCATCTCTTCTTTTTTTGAGTGAATAGAAAGAAATGTCACAGATGGTACTGTAGGGCTTTGTAGTACAAGGGTAACACTGGAGATCCTGGTCACTTTTCTCAAGTTTCTGAGAGTACACATTCGGTTGAATTATTTTCTCTTCATGAGTTTGGCAGCAGGTATCTCCTGTAGATAAAGACAGATTTTTTATTTTTTGTGCGGACAGAGTCTCACTGTGTCACCCAGGCTGGAGTGCAGTGGTGCAATCTGGGCTCAGTGCAACCTCCATCTCCAGGGTTCAGGTGATCCTCCCACCTTAGCCTCCAGAGGAGCAGCTGGGACTACAGTCATGCACCACCATGTTTGGCTCTTTTTTATTTAGTTTTTCCTTTTGGGGGGACAGAGTCTCACTCTCACCAGGTTATGGTGCAGTGGCACCATCTCTGCTCACTGCAACTCTGCCTCTTAGGTTCATGCGATTGTCCTGCCTCAGCATCCCAAGTAGCTGGGACTACAGGTGCATGTCACCATGCCCAACTAATTTTTTGTATTTTTAGTAGAGACGGCGTTTCACCATGTTGGCTAGGACAGTCTCATCTATTGATCTCATGATCCGCCTGCCTTGGCCTCCCAAAGTGCTGGGATTACACGCATGAGCCACAGTGCCCTGCCTTTTTCTTTCTGAGATGGAGTCTCACTTTATCACCCAGGCTAGAGTGCAGTGATGTGATCTCAGATCTCAGCTCACTGCAACCTCCACATCCCGGGTTCAAGTGGTTCTTTTGCCTCAGCCTCCTGAGTAGCTGAGACTACAGGTATGTACCACCACACCTGGATTAATTTTTGTATTTCTAGTAGAGACCGTGTTTCACCATGTTGCCCAGGCTGGTCTCAAACTCCTGGACTCATGCCATCTGCCAACTTAGGCCTTCCAAAGTGCTGAGATTATAGGTGTGAGCCATCAGCCCAGCCAGAGATTGTTTATAGAAGCCAGAAACAGCAGTTTTGTAGGTGCATATAGAATCTGGGCCGCATGGCCATCTCTGTGAGGGATGACACCTGTCCCTGACTTGCAGGGCACCCTGTGTCCTCCAACAGAGAGATCCACACCAAAGGGCACAGAGCTTGTGACCACCCACAGTGGAAGCACAAGTGAAGGGACCCAGGGTGCAAAAGAAAGAGACCAGATCTCCTGGGAATAAACAGGAGGCTGTGGAAGAGAAGGCTGAAGTGGGTTGGTTTCACTTGGGGGTTTGTGTGACTCAGATGGAGCTGGAAGGCTCCTGGCTGGGCAAGCAGTGTGAGCAGGACATGGAGGCTGTGTGAGGGCCCCACAGAGCTGCCATGGAAGAGCTCAGATGGCTGGGTGTCCACAGGGAATTATGTCCCCAGCACTTCCTCATTGCCCTACTGGCCTTAGTCTGTTATCTGTAGTAATGATTCTTTCCCTGGACGTGTGAAGTCTCTGGATTAGGGTGAATGAATGCCTAGAGCTCTGGGAAATTTAACTTGGTTCTGTCAGGGTACCCTGTCTCCCCTTGTTTTTTTGACCCCAGGAGACTAACAATGAGGATGGGTCTGGTTTATTGGAGATGCGGCCTTGGTCTTCAGAATCAGGTCAACTCTGGTGGGAAATTCAAGGCCAACCCCAAGCTGTTCTGGCATCATCTTATCCCAGCAACCTCTCTCTCCCCCTGCAACTCCCAGCTTTGCCTAGCCCCAGCTTTCTCAGAAAAGAGCCAGGACTGACGTGATTATGAGGTCATGGTGAGGACAAGGAGACCAATTCCATGAGGAAAGCATCTTGTTTTCTAATATACTTCTGGATTCGATATGCTGTTTCTTAATTTTATGTTCAGATACCTTTGTATTAGCTACTATATACCTAACAAATATTGTATTTATTTAAAATGTTTAGATTAATAGAGGGCCAGGCGAGGTGGCTCACACTTGCAGTCCCAACACTTTGGGAGGTGGAGGTGGGTGGATCACGAGGTCAGGAGTTCGAGACCAGCCTGACCAACATGGTGAAACCATGTCTCTACTAAAAATACAAAAATTGGCTGAGTGTGGTGGCACCCATCTGTAATCCCAGCTACTGATGAGGCTGAGACAGGAGAATCGCTTTAACCTGAAAGGTTGAGGTTGCAGTGAGCTGAGATCATACCTTCAGAAGTGTTGGGGTCAAATATAAACACTCTCTGGCTCCTCCTATGGTCTGTTGGGCCTTGAAAGTGGGTTAGGACAAACTGTTCCAAGAGTGAGCATGTCAAGCATTGATGAAAGGGAAGGGAGGATAAAGGAAAAGTTGAACAAATTAAATCCTAGGTTAATTTAGAGTTATTCTGAGTTTTGTGAATACAAAATGCAATTTAAAAAAATGCAAAAACTAGCCCGGCGTGGTGGCACATGCCTGTAGTCCCAGCTACGTGGGAGGCTCAAGCAGAAGAATCACTTGAACCTGGGAGGCAGTGGTTGCAATGACTTGAGATCAGATCACTGCACTCCAGCCCAGGTGACAGAGCAAGACTCTGTCTCAAATAAATAAAATAAAATAAAACAAAATAAAATAGACATCTAGAGAAAACAAAACACTAATTTTTTTTTAAGAAACACCATATTTTCCAGCTATATATGAAAATAATTCTAACTCCTTGGTGATTAATAGGTAACATTTCATTTTAAAAATGTTCCTCTTGGCTGGGCATGGGGGCTCATGCCTGCACTCCCAGCACTTTGGGAGGCTAAGGGAGGAGGGTCCCTTTGCCTTGAACTCCTGAGATCAGGAGTTCAAGACCAACCTGGGCAACATAGTAAGATCTTGCCTCTTAGAAAAAAAAAATTTTTTTTGAGACAAAGTCTCAGTCTGTCACCCAGGCTGGAGTGCAGTGATGTAATCATGGTTCACTGCAATCTCCACCTCCTGGGTTCAAGTGATTCTCATGCCTCAGCCTGTATAGTACCTGGAACTACAGGTGCCCACCATCAAGCTGGCCAGGCTGGTCTTGAACTCTTGACCTTCTGTCCCCTGGGCTGGAATGCAGTGGAACAATCTCGGCTCACTGCAACTTCTGCCTCCCCGGTTCAAGTGATTCTTCTGCCTCAGCCTCCTGAGTATCTGGGATTCCAGTTGCACACTACCACACCAGGCTAATTTTTATATATTTTTAGTAGAAACTGGGTATCAGCATATTGGTCAGGCTGGTCTCAAACTCCTGACCTTGTGATCTGTCTGCCTAGGCCTCCCAAAGTTTTGGAATTACAGGCATGAGCCATTGTGCCCGGCCTATTTTTTTGTTGTTGTTTTTGAGATGGAGTAGGGCTTGTTGTGCAGGCTGGAGTGCAATGGCACAGTCTCGACTCACTGCAACATCCAAATCCTGAACTCAAGCGATTTTCCTGCCTTAGCCCCCTGAGTAGCTGAGATTATAGGCGCCCACCATGACGCCTGAGTAATTTTTGTATTTTTAGCACAAATGGGGTTTCACCATGTAGGCCAGGCTGGTCTCAAACTCTTGACCTCAAGTGAGCCACCCACCTCAGCCTCCCAAAATTCTGGGATTACACACATAAACCAACATGCCCAGCCTCACATATAAGCTCTTAACTCTTGGTATTATTTCTTTATTGACTTATTTTTTGGAGACAGGGTCTCACTCTGTCACCCAGGGTGGAGTGCAGTGACACAATCTTGGCTCACTGCAACCTCCACTTCCTGGGTTCAAGTGACTATCTTGCCTCAGCCTCCTCAGTAACTGAGATTACCGCCCATACCACCACGCTCAGCTAATTTTTGTTTTTTGGCTTTTTTTTAGTAGAGACCTGGTTTATCCATTTTAGCCAGGCTAGTCTGGACCTCCCGACCTGAAGTAATCCACCCACCTCAGCCTCCCAAAGTGCTGGGGATACAGGCATAAGCCACCACCCCCAGCCCATTCCTGCAATTATTTACATTGCATTTTTTTCTTGTCAGACAATTAGAAAATTTACATTTGCAATTGACATGTACCTTGCTTTTGCAGTATAACTTTCTGCTGTTCTTTATCAGGGAGTAGATTTCTCAAGTGTTCCTCAGAGACAATTGGCAACCATGGAGTTGGTGCTGAATGGGCTGGGAGTAGGCATTGTCTGAGTTAGATATTGGAACTGATGGCATCTCACTCCCAGGCACCTTCTATTAAAATGACCATAGTCTTTGAGAGACCGAGGCGGGTGGATCACGAGGTCAAGAGATTGACACCATCCAACCCCATCTCTACTAAAAATACAAAAAATTAGCTGGGCATGGTGGTGTGTGCCTGTAATCCCAGCTACTCAGGAGGCTGAGGCAGGAGAATTGCCTGAACCCAGGAGGCAGAGGTTGCGGTGAACCGAGATCGCGCCATTGCACTCCAGCCTGGGTAACAAGAGCGAAACTACGTCTAAAAAAAAATAATAATAACCATAGTTAGTGGGATAGTCGTAACTGCTATGAAATCTGCATCTTTGCATACAGCACAGACCCTGAAAAGAGTCATTGTTTAGTGAATGTTCACTGTCTGGCTGAGATTCCTGGAAAAGCCTAACTCTGCTACAATGTTGTCAGGTGGATGCGTATGTTGACTTTAAAGTTCGTGTAGAGTTCACAAACTCTATTCGCATGTGCTACAGATAATTTTAAGAATTCAGAGCTGGACAGGGTGGCTCACAGCCGCAATTCTAGCACTTTGGAAGAACCAAGCAGGAAGATCGTTTGCGTCCATGAGTTCAAGACCAGCCTGGGCAATATCGGGAGACACCCATCTCCACAAAAAAA
>NW_022436944.1:8626421-8634705 GCF_009761245.1 Sapajus apella | reverse complement strand
TGCATTTAGTAGCGTTCCCACAAGAAGAGTTGGAAAGATTCCTCTGAATATGAAAATAATCTGTCTGGGCGCTGTGGCTCATGAGAGTAATCCCAGCACTTTGGGAGGCAGAGGCGGGTAGCTCATGAGGTCAGGAGATTGAGATCATCCTGGCCAATATGGTGAAACCTGGTATCTACTAAAATACAAAGTAAAAACTAGCTGGGCGTGGTGGCTACTATGGCACTATGGGTGCCTTAGCCTCCCATAGTCCCAGCTACTCAGGAGGCTAAGGCAGGGAAATCACTTGAACCTGGGAAGTTGCAGTGAGTGAAGATTGCACCACTAGACTCCACCTGGTGACAGAGCAAGACTCTGTCTCATAAAAATAAATAAATAAATAAATATCTTAGGCCAGATGCGGTGGCTCACCCCTGTAATCCCAACACCTTGGGAGGCCTAGGCAGGCAGATGATTTGAGGCCAGGAGTTCAAGACTGGCCTGGCCAACATGTTAGGTAGGCTGGTCTCAACCTCCTGACCTCAAGTAATCTACCTACCTCAGCCTCCCAAAGTGCTGGGGTTACAGGCATGAGCCACCCCACCCAGCCTATTCCTTGTAATGCTATTATTATTTGAGACGGAGACTCACTCTTTCACCCAGGCTGGAGTGCATTGGTGTGATCTTGGCTCACTGCAACCTCTGCCTCCCGGATTCAAGCGATTCTCCTGCCTAAGCCTCCCAAGTAGCTGGGGTCACAGGCACGTCCCACTATGCCTGGCTAATTTTTTGTACTTTTCATAGCAATGGAGTTTCAGCATGTTAGCTAGGATGGTTGTGATTTCCTGACCTCGTGATCCACCTGCCTTTGTCTCCCAAAGTGCTGGGATTACAGGCGTAAGCCACCACACCTGGCCTCCAGGCTTTTAATGACAAATACAACTGGCATAAATGGGTGTTTAGAATGAACGTGGCAGAGTCTTAGGCATGGTATTGAATTTCTCACACAGATGTACAGATTAGCCAAGAGTCTTGTCAACCACCAGTCTTTTATAGGAGAGTGGAGAATGTCAGTTAATTTGGCCCATCAGGTAGTGGAGTTAGGAGAGGGTCTGTCCACTGTGTGCGTGTGCCCAAAGTTGTTATCCACTTTCTTGTGGCCAGACATTCCAGTGATTTACAGTTTAGTTTTCTCAACTGTGCACGATCATGATGATCCTTAGGATGAATTCCTGGAGGTGTAATTGTGCCCTGTATGTACTTAGATGTATATGCCCATACACATACTACGTCTTTGAGACATACTGCAGGATAACCAAAAAGTTTGTGCCAGATTTCATCAGATTGTAGGAGAGTGTCCACTTTCATGCCCTCTTTTCAAAATTGAATTTGATGACAGGTTGAGTGTGGTGGTTCATGTCTATAATCCCAACACCTTGGGAGGCTGAAGCAGTAGGATCCCTTGAGCCCAGGAGTTTGAGACCAGCTGGCAGCACAGGGAGACCCCCATCTCTCTAAAAATTAAAAATATATATATTAACCAAGCAAGATGGAGCACACCTGTATGTAGTCCCAGCTACTCTGGAGACTGAGGTGAGACGACTGCTTTACCTCAGGAGTTCGAAGCTGCAGTGAGCCATGATTATACCACTCTATTATACCCTAGGTGACAGAGCACGACTTTATCTCAAAAAAAAATTTTTAATGGCCAGGCACAGTGGCTCATGCTTGTAATCTCAGCACTTTGGGAGGCAGAGGCGAGTGGATCACCTGAGATCAGGAGTTCCTGACCAGCCTGGTCAACATGGTGAAACCCCATCCCTACTAAAAATACAAAAAAATTAGCTGGGCATGATGGTGCATGCCTGTAATCCCAGCTACTCAGGAGGCTGAGGCAGGAGAATCACTTGAACCTGGGAGGCAGAGGTTGCAGTGAGCCAAGATCACACCATCTGGGCAACAAGAGCAAAACTCCATCTCAAAAAAAAAAAAAAAAAAATTAAATCCAAAAAAGAAAATAATTAGATGACAATTAAAAATCTACAAAACATGCTCAGTTTGACAGGTGAAATTTTAAATTGCATCTTTAGTATTTTTGATATACGAATGCTTATTTTTCTTTTAAAACATTATCTTTCTTTGTGACCTGATGAACATAACCTGTTCTCACTTTTCTGTTCAGGTGTTTACCTGTTTCCTGTTGATTTGCATCCACTCTTTGTTTTTATTTTAGTTTAGTTTTTATAGATTTTCACTCTATCACCCAAGCTGGAGTGCAGTGGCACAATCTTGGCTCACTGCAACCTCCATCTCCTAGGTTGAAGTGATTCTTGTTCCTCAGTCTCCCAAGTTGCTGGGATTACAGGCATGTGCCACAACACTTGGCTAATTTTTGTATTTTCAGTAGAGATGGGGTTTCAGCGTGTTGTCCATGCTGGTCTCAAACTCCTGACCTCAGGTAATCCACCCGCCTCAACCTCTGCCACTTGTCCAGGCTGTGACTCTAGGCAAATACTTTTCCTGAGCCTCAGTTTATTCTGTAAAATAAGGGTGACAGGCTGGGTGCAATGGCTCATGCCTGTAATCCCAGCACTTTGGGAGGCCAAGGCAGGCAGATCACTTGAACCCAGGAGACTGAGACTAGCCTGGGCAACATGGGGAAACTCCATCTCTACAAAAATTACAAAATTACTGGGTGTGGTGGCACACCTCTAGTCCCAGTTACTCTGGTGGCTGAGTGGGGAGAATCATTTGAGCCTAGGAGGCGGAGGTTACAATGACTTGAGATCCCACCACTGCACTCCAGCCTAGGTGACAGAGCCAGACCCTGACTCAAATAAAAAAAGAAAAAGAAAAGAAGAGTGCTAGGCATACCATCCTCCCAGGAAAGTGAGGGGTAAAGGAGGTAATACAGCAGATGCTTGTCCCTGTCTCTGGCTGAACTTGGACAGATTCAAAAGAGGGAAATACAGAGCATTGAAGAAATTAGGAGCTCCAAACGGGGCTGATCAGAACTCTGGGAGAGGCTGGGCAGGTGGCTTACGCCTGTAATGCCAGCACTTTGGGAGGCCAAGGCAGGCGGATTGCCTGAGGTTGTTAGTTTGAGACCAGCCTGACCAACATGGAGAAACCCCATCTCTACTAAAAATACAAAATTAGCTGGGTGTGGTGGCAAATGCCTGAAATCCCAGCTATTAGCTACTTGGGAGACTGAGGGCAGGAGTAACACTTGAACCCAGGAGGAGGAGGTTGCAGTGAATTGCGATCTTGCCATTGCACTCCAGCCTCAGCAACAAGAGTGAAACTCCACCTCAAAGAAAAGAAAAAAAAAAAAAAAAAGTCTGGGCACGGTGACTAATGCTTGTGATCCCAGCACTTTGGGAGGCCAAGGCAGGTGGATCACAAGGTCAGGAGTTCGAGACCAGCCTGGCCAACACAGTGAAACACTGTCTCTACTAAAAATACAAAAATTAGCTAGGCATGGTGGTGCGTGCCCGTAATCCCAGCTGTTTGGGAGCCTGAGGCAGGAGAATCACTTGAACCCAGGAAGCAGAGGTTGCAGTGAGCAGAGATCATTCCACTGCACTCCAGCCTGGGCAACACAGTGAGAATCCATCTGGGGGAGTGGAGGGAGTGAGTGGAGAAGCTTTTGTGAAACAGTTGAGAGGAACACAAAAGAAGAGAGATTGTGCTGATGCCCTGCATCCCTATTGCTGTCTTAGATAACTGTCTGTGCTTGGCCAGGGTAATCATTTCACTAATAGTCATTAAGTACTGTAGTTTGTATCTTTCAAAGAGAACTTTTTTTTTTTTTTTTTTTTTTTTTTTTGAGACAGAGTCTTGCTGTCTTGCCCAGGCTGGAGTACAATGGTGAGATTTCAGCTCACTGCAACCTCCACCTCCCGGGTTTAAGTAATTCTCCTGCCTCAGCCTCCCAAGTAGCTGGGATTACAGGCACCTGCCACCACGCCCAGCTAATTTTTTGTATTTTTAGTAGAGACGGAGTTTTGCCATGTTGGCCAGGCTGGTCTCAATCTCCTGACCTCAGGTGATCCACCCACCTTGGCCTCCCAAAGTGCTGGGATTGCAGGCATGAGCCACCACACTGGGCCTCAAAGAGAACTTAAAAAAAAAAATACCCCAAACAGTTAACAATAATAATTCATTATTATTGTCACATAGGCAGTGTTTGGGGCCCCCTGTTGTCTCAAAATTGGCGGAGTTTGTTTGTATCAGGTTCTAAATTATTTTTCACTGGTTGCGTGGGTATGCTATTTGGTTGTACCCTCATTTAATCCACCCTGTTGATGGGCTGTGAACTGAATGTAATTTTACATAATTAAACCCTATCCTTCTAATGGGGTGGTTAGGAGGTGGGGCCTTTGGGAGGTTATTAGGGATGGATAAGGTCCTGAGGGCAGAGCTGCCACAATGAGATACATTGTCATAAAGGAGGTCCTAGCGTGAGTTTGTTCTCATTCTACCTTGTGAGGACTCAGTGAGGAGCCAGCCTCAGCAACCAGAAAGCAGGCCGTGATCTCTGACTTCTACTCTCCAGAAAGATGAAAAATAATGTTGTTTGTAAGTCACCATGGCTTTGGTGCTTTCTTAGAGCAGCCCGAAGAGACATCTGGTTGTTTGCCTTTATTTAATCATATCTGTGATGAATGTACTAGAATTGGGTTTGGCTCTCATTTCCTCAGGCTGAACCTCCAGCTGGGGTTGCAATAAAATTGTTGGCAAAGGAATTCCCATATGGGAGTGCCTTAGTCTCTGTGAAAATGGGACTTGTTGGGACTCCAAAGAAGGAAGCACCAAGCTCCAGGGTGGTTGGTCCAGTGTCATTAGGGGAACTTATCTGGTAGTGTGGCCTATGCTTGGATAGGCGCCGAGAGAAAAGGATGTTCTGCTTAGGTATGTCCCTGTCAAGGATGTCATGGTGTGAAGTTTACAGGAAACATTCAGGAATTTGGCTTAGAGCTGGTGCCAGTTTCTTTCGGCATTTTGGGTAACAATTCTAACATCTTTGTTTAGTGCCTGGGAATATTCATGGCCCCAGCTTGGGTTCAAGCCTGCAAGAGAAATGAGCTGCCCAGCTCAGAGCAGTCAAAGTACCTGGTGTTTCTTGGTCAGGATAGGAGAGAAAGTGGGCGAACTGGGGAAAATCACAGCTCCTTTTGCTGGCTTCTTGGAGGTGGAGTTGCAGGGTCACGAAGGAGGAAGGACTGGGAGGGTTGGGCAGGAGCCAGGCACCAGAGCTGGATTTGTCTCCATTCACATCTCTGCAGGTCCAGCGGTGGAGGTTTTCCTTTGTATTTCTCTCAGTATGAAAGGAATGGAATGCAGGGGCTTATGTGTTCAGAACTTAGGGTCTTTTTTGAGGCAGAGTCTTGCTTCGTCACCAGGCGCCAGGCTGGAGCGCAGTGGCGCAATCTCGGCTCACTGCAACCTCCACCTCCCGGGTTCAAGCAATTCTCCTGCCTCAGCCTCCTGAGTAGCTGGGACTACAGGCGTGTGCCACCACGCCCAGCTAATTTTTGTACTTTTAGAAGAGACGGGGTTTCACCATGTTGGCCAGGATGGTCTCAATCTCTTGACCTCGTGATCCGCCCGCCTCGGCCTCCCAAAGTGCTGTGATTACAGGCGTGAGCCACCGCGCCCAGCCAGGGTCTTTTATAAAATAGGTATCCTAGGAGGCATTTGTGGGGTTTTTTGGTTTTTTTTGTTTGTTTGTTTTTTAAAGACTGGGTTTCACCATGTTGGTCAGGCTGGTCTTGAACTCCCGACCTCATGTGATCCGCCACCTTGGCCTCCAAAGTGCTTGGATTACAGGCGTGAGCCACTGCGCCCAGCTGACATTTGTGTTTTAATTGACTTAGCAGTTCTT
Source organism: Sapajus apella (assembly GCF_009761245.1). Taxonomy (NCBI): domain Eukaryota; kingdom Metazoa; phylum Chordata; class Mammalia; order Primates; family Cebidae; genus Sapajus; species Sapajus apella. The sequence goes on along the minus strand of NW_022436944.1, from coordinate 8,628,839 downwards.
ATCCAAAGCCTGGTCTGACTGTCCTTTTGTATACAGTTTTCCTTTAGTTCTAAAAATAATGATATTCAGGAAAGTTTTAACATTTTGTAAACGTTAACGTTGCATGTAAGTTTATAGGTTATTATATATATATATATTTTTAAATGCCGTCATCAGTGAGTGTTTCCCCATTGTATTTTTGCATTGGTTATTATTGCTTTTGTGGATATTTGTCTACTTTTCTCAAGGATTCTTATGACTGATAAAACCTGAATGTGAATGATCACATACTACAAGAATGCACAGCTATTAAATACAATTTTTAAAAACCTTGCACACTTGTATCTCTACCACCCGGGTGATACTACAAACCATACAAGTTCATCCCGGGCAGTGCCTTCTCTCTGCATCTCAGGCTCAATGTCAAGCCTAAGTTAACTATGCTTACAACAGCAATACTTTGCTCACTGAATGGGCCTCCTTTATCTGTTCTACTGTTTTTTGTTTGTTTGTTTGTTTGTTTGAGATGGAGTCTCAACTCTGCCACCAGGCTGGAGTGCAGTGGTGCCTCCCAAAGTGCTGGGATTACAGGCATGAGCCACTGCACCTGGCCTGTTCTTCTATTGTTAAAGTTGAGTTTGGTTATTTTCCATTTTTAGAAATGATGATAAACTAGTTTTGAATATCTTGCCACAGGCTTTGGTGTACATCTGTTTGTGCTCCCATTGAGTGTTTAACAGGGTGGCACAGTGGAGTGGTAGGGCAAGTAGTGAGTCCATGCCCAAAGGTTTTCCAAGGCACGTACAGCACTTAGCATATGGGGCCCTTCTCCTGCTCCTTGGTTACCTGCATGTTGTGTCATGTCACTGTATAACAGCTTTTAGCCTTTTTATTTTGTGTGCATTGGTTACATTGGGGTTTTGATTTGTTTTTCATGGTGATTAAGCATGTTGAGCACTTTTTCTTGTGTTTGTTGGTTTTCAAATCTCTGTTGTCAGATGCCTGTTAAAGGCTCTTGTCCACTTAAAAGAATGGGTTGTTTGGCAGAGCACAGTGGCTCACGCCTTTTGGTGATAGCTTTGACAAGCTGGTCAACACTGCATAGACCCCATGTTGCCCCCATAGCCTGGGCAACAGATCACATCTCTTTAAAAAGGCGGGCTGCTATTTGTCTTTGTGTAGTGATTTGTAGGGCTTGTCTTATTTTGGACCTGGGTCAGGTCTATGTATTGCAAGTATATCCTTTCTGTCTCTGGCTTGCTTTAAAAAAAATTTTTAAGGGTTTCTTTTGATGAAAAGGTTATTGATCTGCCTATTGCTATTGGAATATTGCTTCTGCATTAGTCTTTTTTCTTCCATTCAAATTACACATTTGTTAGGGCTTTTTACATTATTCTGTGCACCTTAGTTTTTTTTTTTTTTTTTTTTTTTGAGACAAAGCCTTCATAACCCAGGCTGGAATGTGGTGGCACACTGCAACCTCCACCTCCAGGTTCAAGCAATTATTCTACCTCAGCCTCTCGAGTAGCCGGGATAACAGGTACCCACAACCATGTCTAACTAATTTTGGTACTTTTTAGGAGAGAAGGTTACACCGTGGCCAGGCTGGTCTTGAACTCCAGACCTCAGGTGACCTGCACACCTGGGCCTCCCAAAGTGCTGGAATTACAGGCATGAGCCACTGCAGCTAGCCTAAAAATCTATTTTTACCAAGACTGCACCTCGTTCTGTTGCCTAGGCTGATCTTGAACTCCTAAAATCTGGATATTTTCTCTAGCTTTGTCTCACAGCAGGTTCTCAAATAATGTTGTTATAACACTGATGAGAAAACAAATCAGCTGTTGAGCCACTGTCTGGGTTTTGTTTGTATGTTCTCCTCTTGTCTGCAAGTTTTCTTTTGGTACTCAAGTTTCCTCCCACATCGTACCCTGCACTCCTGAGGTGAACTGGTGGGTCTATGGTCACAGTCTCAGTGAGGATGGGCATATGTGAGAGCGCCCTGCTTATGGGATGGTGTGTTGGCCACGATCGGTTTGCACCTTGTGCCATGAGCCACTGGGATAGGCTCTGGCTACCTGAGACCCTGTGAAGTGAAATAAGCAGACTGGAAAACCAATAAAAAAACATGAAATAAAAATTCCTAAAACATAATTATACAATCCTATGACAATAAACGATGTAGTTTGAAAGCATCCAGTCATATTTGTGATCATGACTGTATAGTGTGGTAGGAGGTGCTCCCTCCAATTGTGGCTTTACATTTATTTCAAATTTATGTATATATTCTTTGAGATGGAGTCTTCCTCTGTTACCCAGGCTGGAGTGCAGTGGCACAGTCTTGGATCACTGCAGCCTCCACCTCCCGGGTTCAAGCAATTCTCCTGTCTCAACCTCCCCAGTAGCTGAGACTATAGGTGCATCACCATGCCTGGCTAATTT
>NW_022436944.1:8501552-8626321 GCF_009761245.1 Sapajus apella | reverse complement strand
TTTTGAGACGGAGTTTCGCTCTTGTTACCCAGGCTGGAGTGCAATGGTGCGATCTCGGCTCACCGCAACCTCTGCCTCCTGGGTTCAGGCAATTCTCCTGCCTCAGCCTCCTGAGTAGCTGGGATTACAGGCACGCGTCACCATGCCCAGCTAATTTTTTGTAGTTTTAGTAGAGACGGGGTTTCACCGTGTTGACCAGGATGGTCTCGATCTCTTGACCTTGTGATCCACCTGCCTCGGCCTCCCAAAGTGCTGGGATTACAGGCGTGAGCCACCGCGCCTGGCTAATTTTTTTTTTTTAAGCCTACAGCACCCCGTATTCCCAGGCGGCCTCCCATCCAAGTACTAGCCAGAACTGACCCTGCTTAGCTTCCGAGACCAGATGAGATCGGGCACATTCAGGGTGGTATGGCTGTAGACTAATTTTTGTATTTTTAATAAAGACAGAGTTTCACCATATATTGGTCAGGCTATTCTTGAACTCCTGACCTCAGGTGATCCACCCACCTCGGCCTCCCAAAGTGCTGAGATTACAGGCCTGAACCACCACGCCCAGCCTATCACCACTACAACTGCCATCACACACTCATTCATCAAAACTTCAGTAATTGCCTTGTTTTTATTAATATTCAGTGGATAGCTCACATTTATTTCAATGTATAATGTTAGAAATGTTTTTAATCTGCCTTCACCTTTTTTTAAAAAATGTTTTTAATCTTTCTTTAGAAGTTTGCCGACATTTTGTGATCAGAAATATGCCGAACTCTGGTTTATATTAATTAACCTGTGTTAAGATTCTTTTGTTATAGGCTTGCTTAAAGACACAGTTTCCATTAAGTGAGGATTTACTGTACAGTTAATGTATTCCCCCCCACACCGAACTTCCTTTAGATGTCTTTTATGGTTTTTAGTTCCTTTGTTGAAATTCTCAACCTTGAGCTTTAATATCTTGGACATATTAATGATAAATTTTTTTAGGGTTACTCATGGTGAACCCTGTGTGTCTGTTTCTGTGGTTGTGCTTTTAGGTCATGATTTTTCCTTCCTGTCTGCTTGGGTATTTTTTCATTGCCTGTTGGATACTTTATTTCATTGAGACAGAGTCTTGCTCTGTCACCCAGGCTGGAGTGCAGTGGTGTGATCTCGGCTCACTTCACCATCTGCCTCCCGGGTTCAAGTGATTCTCCTGCCTCAGCCTCCCAAGTAGCTGGGATTACAGGCGTGTGCCACCATGCCCAGCTAGTTTTTGTGTTTTTAGTAGAGACGGGGTTTCACCATGTTGGCCAAGCTGGTCACAAACAGGTCTTACTTTTAAGTATTGAATCTATTTTGATTCCATTTTTGTGTATGGTGTGTGATAAGGGTCTAATTTCACTCTGCATGTGGATGTCCAGTTTTCCCAACACCACTTAGGAAGAGACTGTCCTTTCCCCATTGTGTGCTTTTGTCACCCTTCTCCAAATTTAGATGGCTTTAAATGTGTGGCTTCATTTCTGGTCCCTTGATTTTGTTCCTTTGGTCTATGTGGGGCTTCACCTCTGAGCTCCCCAGGTTTCCTGGCAGGATTCAGTGTGTAGTGGGCATGTGGCTGGAGTCTCCCTCGGTTCCTTGCCCACATCATGATAGCTGGCTTCCTCAGATAATGTGAGCATACACCAGTAAGACGGAAGTCATGGTCTGTTTCTTGAGACCTGATCTCACTTCTGCCAGACCCCATAGTTAGAAGCAAGTCAGTAGATCAGCCCACCAGTAGATCAGCTCTCATAAAGAGAGGACTTTAGATGAGGCCATAAATTCTGATGGCATGATAGTTGGGCCATCCTGGAGGTCTCCACATTTTACCTGATGGAGTGAGATTTCTTTGAGGCCTGCTTCCCTCAGGTGCCAAGAGAGCTACTCGCCACTCTAGGCTGAGGCTCTAACAGCTGAGACCCAGAGCAAACCTCTCCTCCAAGAGCCTCATGTTGTAACTGCCTGGGTCCATGGCCAGATAGAAGAAAGATGCTTCTTGTCTGTGGACTGTATTGATTCTGAAGTCTGAGGGAGTGTCTTAAGTGCCTACATAGGAGTTGCAAGAATGGGTTAAGCAGAGACCGTCTGAATGCTGTAGCAAGGGGGGCCGGGGCTCCAGTGGGGCACAAACAACTGAGGCATGGGCATAAGCTTCCTGCTAATGAGGCAGTTGTATTTGTAGGGTTGGTTGGTCTCCTTTCCAGGGCTCTCCAAAATCTGTTTTGTTTCTTTATTTGACATGGAGTCTCACTCTGTTGTCCAGGCTGGAGGGCAGTGGCACAATCTCAGCTTACTGCCACCTCCACCTCCTTGGTTTCGTGATTCTCTTGCCTCAGCCTCCCAAGTAGGTAGCTGGAACTACAGGCGTGCGGCACAACACCTGGCTAATTTTTGTATTTTTTGTAGAGACCGGGTTGGTCAGGCTGCTCTCAAACTCCTGGCCTCAAATGATCTGCCCACCTCAGCCTCCCAAAGTGCTGGGACTACAGGCGCAAGCCACTGTGCCCGGCCCCAAATCTGTTTCTCAGCTCCTTAAAATCACACCCAAAACTTGTATTGATAAAAAAGTGCATGTATTATGCATTTTAATTTGTAATATTTGTGTCTCTGCTTTATGCCCCAAATCTGTTTCTCAGCTTCTTAAAATCACACCCAAAACTTGTGTATTGATTAAAAGCGTATTATGCATTTTAATTTGCAGTATTTTTTTCTGCTTTATAACATGGGATATGTTTCTTCTAGTCATTAAATGTGTCCCTTAGTGAAGGTAGGTAGCTTTCCTCTTGGTTTTGCATACTTGTTTAGCATTACAATTATTCCTGGATATTTTGCATTTGAATGGCTATTGTGAAAACGATTTATCTACCACATTATTGGTCATGTACAGAAAAGCTATTGATATATTTTTTTCTATTGATGTTCATGGGGGCAAAGAGTGTTGAATTTGTGTCTTTCTGTTCCCTTGTGGAACTGGTACAGCTGCCACCAGGTGGCTTCAGCATTCCTGCCTGTCTCAGTGCTTCTGCCCGTTGACTAATCATAGTGTTGGTTATGGAGCTGAGATGTACAAGTGGGTAAAAACTTGCCTTTGCCATAAGCGTGGATGTTAACCTTATCAAGTCCATTGCTGAGGCAGTGTGGACAGTAATATGTGCAGATTTCTATCATGTCCATGTGTGCCTTTGTCTCTGGTTCACCATTAGTAGGTGTTTTCATTGTGCCTGGTAACGAATATCTACAATGAGGTTGGTTGTAATGTTCTTGTTCTGCAGCCTCATTTTCAGATTTTTGTGTTATTATTATACTTACTAAAACCTCTTTTCCATTACTTCTGTGCTGGAGCATCACCTGCATATCAGCCAAGAAGCTACTGCATGGGGGCCAGATCCCCCCATCTGCTGTTCTTATCTGTATTTTTTTACTGGAATGTTAATTTGATGTTAAAACTCAACCACACTGATTTGTTTACAATCATCTTTGGCTGCTTTCTTGCCAAAGTGGTGTGGCTGAGAACCTGTGATGAGGACGGGAGGACCTTCAAGCCTGAATTATTTATGGAGCAGCCTTTTAAGGAGAAGGTTCTTCCACCGTCTACTTGCCTCTCCCTCTCCACTCTCTGAAGGGCACTTGCTTCAGCAATTTTATTACCTGGCAAAATTCCTGCCCTTACAGAGTTTATACTTCAGTGGGGGATATAGGCAAAAAGAATAAGTAAAGTGTACAGTAAATTAGAAAATGCAAGAGTCATCAAGATGGGAGTGATGAGCAGAAGTGGAAGGCTCACACAGGCTGCACTGAGGTGTTTTGGATTTGTGCCCAACCTGGCTGCCCTTCCACCTATGTGCTGACCCCACCTTTCCTTTCACACAGGGACCTTCCAGAGTAATGGACTGTCTTCACACATTTTCTCATCAGTGCCTTCCTTGGGGGCCTGTGGATCCCCAGAGAAAGTCTCCTGAACTGAGCACACAGGCACAGTCACCACAGGGCCATGTGGCCAGGGTGTTGAGAGGCTGGGAGGGGAAGCTGGAGGGGGAGCAGTGGGAGGCAGGGTGGGCAGGGCACCACTTCCTTTCTGCACAGTCTCTTTCTTAAGAGTTTGCACCTGTTGTGTGGGCAATGAATGCAAATTCAGGGTTATGAGAATTGTGGTCATTTGTGCATTTTTTTAAAAAGATGGCAGTTATAGGACCTTCTTCCAGGGCTGCGACTGATTGCTGTGAGCAACAACATAATGGGATTTATAAATGTGAGTACAACAGCTGGCATCACTGTATTCCTGCCTGGGCTGTGTGGGGGTGCATCCTCACCCATTGCACTAGGCAGTAAACAGATCCTGTTTGTGAGGTGTCTTCTGAATGTTCTACATATTCCGCTGCCACAGGGATGAGGAGTAGCTTCGGCTCCACCCTTCTCCACCAATGAGTAAAGCCAATTCCCTACCCAAGGCAGGGAACGCCTCCTACTTGCAGTCCCTGACCATGTGTGGTTTACAAAGTGTTCCTTCATTCGTAAGTTGTCATGATGAAGAAAGAAGTCAGTAGCAAAATGACCCTTTTACAGAGTTATGAAATGGGGTTGTCATGGAGAACAATGATCTGCAGGGGACATGGGGTCTGGCATGGTCTTGACATTGAGCAAGTGAGAAGGCAGCTGTCCTTTGACAGCTACTATTTTGTTTGTCCAGCATGCAGGTAAGTTACTCCCATGCAGGTAAGTTACTACAGTAGACAATGACAAGGAGCACTAACTTGAAAAAATGGCCATGTGCTGAACTAAGAACTTCATAGATACCCAGACTAATGTTCAGAGACAGGGAGCATCCCCCCGAGAGTAGAAGAAGCTGAAGATGAGGAGCTGATCCCCTCACAGGTACAGTAGTCCCCTCTCATCCTCTGAATGTGTTCCAAGAGTTGACATTATCAATCTGGCCTTAACCTCCTGGCCTTTCTCATCCAGTCTTCATGACTTTGCCTAAAAATCCTGCCCTTCCCCAACTGGCTATAACTTCCCACCATGTCTACCTGTTCTTACTCACCTGGTTGCAATTTGCCAGCCTCAATCTCCCTTCAACACCCACCTGCCTTATGACCTTATGAAGCTTCTGTCATTGCTCCCCTGCCCTTGCTCCCTGGTCTTATTCACCTCAAGAGTCTGGACAGATTCAATTAGCCTTCCCCACCTGGCCTAACCCTACAGGCCTTAACCTGATGGCCTGAATTAGACACCTAGTTTTCCCAACTACTCTTACTGATTCTACGTTACTCACATGGCCTCCACACTGGGTTTTCACAACTGTCCTTAGCCTTCTGATTTTATCTAACAGGACTTAAGCCCCTGGATTTACCTCCCTAGGCTTTATTCCTTGGTTTTATCATCTCTCTGCCCTTTTTCCCTAACTTTACCAGCAATTCCATGCCCCCGCCCCAGCCCCATATTTACACATCTTGCATTACCCACGTGGCCTTAACGTCATGATCTTCACAACCTGGATGACCAACATAGCGTACCAACCTGGCAGTCACACCTGGCCTTAACCTTTCATTCTAACTCACATGGCCTTAACCTCCTGGCCTAGTCTGCCTAGTATTAACTTCTTGGCATTACCCAGGTGGAGTTAGCCACCTACCTCTATTTGGGAAGGCATTAACTTACTGGTATAAGCCCCGCCAGATGTTTCAGTCATTTGGCTTCCTGATCTGGTCTTAACCTCATGGGTTTGCCAAGTTAGATGTACCCACCTATCTTATGAACCTCCTGGCCTTATTCACCCATTATGAGTCCCTTGGCTTTATGCACCTAGCATACCCACCTGACCTTATTCAGCTCATCTTACGGCCCTGACCAGATCCTATTAGCCTTCCTCATCTGTCCTAAACCTAAGGGCCTTAACTTCATGGCCTAACAACTTGTAAAAGTGACCTAATTTTCCTATATAGTCTTAAAGACCATATGCTATCCACATGGCCTTGACACTTGATTGATAAAAATGTCCTTAACTTTCTGGTTTTATCTACCAGGAGTTACCCCTGGATGTATCTCCCTAGGTGTACTCCCCTGCCTTATTTCCTATATTTACACTCCTCCTTCCCTGTTCCTTTTGGATTCAAACACCTCCCATTAGCCACAAAATGCAAGAATATACCAAGTAGGCAGCTGTTACCCACCTCCCACTAATTGTAAACTAAAAGGTATCCTCCACAAAGGAGCCATGGGGGCAGGATAAACTTAATGTTTATCAACAATACTCACCTGCCCTTTTCAGCTGCCTTGCCTCAGCCTGGAAAACTGAATCTGCTGGCTTCATATCCTACTGGTGTTTACCACCTGTTTCATTCGGCTGGCCTCCACCTCCTAGCCTTCACTCCAGTCATACCCACCTAGTATTTACCTACAGTTATTATTTGACTGGCTGGGCAACTTGCCCTTATTCCTAATGGGTGTTTTCCCTGTTGATTTCACAGCCTGAGGTTACTGAAATAGTCCTTTATTGAGCTGGATTTAGATACCTGGTTTTAACAACCTGGCCAAATTCAGCTAACCTTATTGATCTGTTTACATTCGTCACCTTATTTTATCCTCATGCTATGACGAACTTGACATTACCCATCTGACCTTATTCACCTCCTTGCCCTACTCGCCCACTCTTCATGATTTTGCCTAAAATTCCTGGCCTTACCAAACTGGCCATAACTTCCTGCCTTTGTCCACGTATTCTTAGTCACCTGGATGTAATTTGCTGGCCTCAATATCCAATCAAACTCAGCTGATTTTACCCACTATGATTTACCACCTGCCTTATGAAGTGCCTGCCACTGCTCCCCTGCCCTTGCCTTGTTGCCTTACCCACCTCATTTTACAGCCCTGGCCCGACCACATTCACCTTTCCCAGCTGATATAACCGTGTGGGTTTTAACCTCATGCCCTTAAAAACTTATATTAGCCACCTAGTTTTCCCACCTCACAGATCACACATAACCCACATAGCCTCCACAGCTAGTTTTCACAACTGTCCTTAGCCTTCTGGTTTTATCTAACAAGCTCTGGGTTTACCTTCATTGGTTTTGTCCCCTGGTATCAACACCACCCTGCCCTTTTCCCTTAGCTTCATGCCCAACTCCATGTCCCAGGCCCAGGCCCCGGCCCAGCCCCAGTCTCAGCCTTAGCGTTACCCTCAACTCCATATCCCAACTCCAGTCCCATCCACAGCTTTGCCTCTAGCTCCATGGCCCAGCCCTAGGTTTACCCATAACTCCATGTCCCAGGCCCAGGCCAAGCTTTATATCCAACTCCATGCCCTAGGCAGAGCCCCAGGTCCAGCACCAGCCTCAGGCCTAAAGGAAGCATCTGCCCCAGCCCCATCCCCAGGCTTTACCTCCAACTGCTTGGCCCAGCCCCAGCCCCAGCCCCATCCCCATCCCCAGACTTTACCTCCTACTGCATGGCCCAGCCCCAGTCCCAACCCAGATTTACCCTCAATTCCATGGCCCAGCCCCAGCCCCAACCCAGATTTACCCCCAATTCCATGGCCCAGCCCCAGCCTGAGCCCAACCCTGGTCCAAGTCCAGCTCCAGCCCCAGCCCCAGCCCCAGCCCCAGCCGGAGGGTTCTCCCCAACTCCATGTCTCTGGCTGAGGCCCTTAATCCTACCGGGTGTTTTCCCTGTTGATATCACAACCTGGGGTTACTGAAATATTCCTTAACTGAGCCAGATTTAGATACCTGGTTTTAACAACCTGGCCAAACTCAGCCAACCTTATTGACCTGTTTGCATTCGTCACCTTATTTTATCCTCATGGTATGACGAACTTGATATTGCCCAACTGGCCTTATTCACCTCCTTGCCCTATTCACCCAGTCTTTATGACTTTGGGGAAAAATACTGGACTTACCGGATTGCCCATAACTTCCTGCCTTTGTTCAGGTGTTCTTAGTCACCTGGATGTAATTTGCTGGCCTCAATCTCCCATCAGACTTAGCTGATTTTACCCAATAAGATTTGCCCACCTGCCTTCTGAAGCTCCTGACACTGCTCCCCTGCCCTTGCCTTGTTGCCTTACCCATCTCATTTTACAGCCCTGGCCCAAACCCATTCGCCTTTCACAGCTGATACAACCCTGTAGGTCTTGACTTTATGGCCTTAAAAACTTGTATTAACCACCTAGGTTTCCGACCTCTTACTGATTATACATGGCCCACATGGCTCCACACTTAGATTTCACAACTGTCCTTAGCATTCTGGTTTTCTCTAACAGGCTTTAAGCCACTGCCTAGGTTAACCAAACTCCATGGCCCCCCCCAGCCCCAGCCCAAGGTTTACCCCACACACCATGGTTCAGGCCCAGCCGGAAGCCCGAGCCCCAGGCCCAACCCTAGCTATACCCCGAACTCCATGTCCCAGGCCCATGCCCCAGCCCCAGGCTTACACGCAACTCCATGTACCAGCCCCAAGCCCACCCCTGGCCTTAGCATTACCCAAACTCCATTGCCCAGCCTCAGCCCCAACCCTAGCTTTACACCCAACTCCATATCCCAGGCCATGCCCCAGCCCCATCTTTACCTGCAACTCCATGTACCAGCCCCAAGAACAGGCCCAGCCATAGCTTTACGCCAACTCCATGGCACAGGCTCAGCCCCAGCCCCAGCTTTAGCCCCAGCTGCACGTTCCAGCCCATGCCCCTGCCCCAGGCCCTGCTCCTGCCCCAGCTCCAGCTTTACCCCCAACTCCACGTCTCAGTCCCAGTCCCAGCCCCAGCACCAGCCCCAGCCCCAGCTCCAGGACCATACCCCAGCCTAGCTATACCTTTCTCCCCAAACTCCATGTCCCTGGCCCAACCCCTTAATCCTACTGGCTGATTTCACTGGTTTTTTTTTTTTTTTTTCCTTTTTAAAGGTGGGGTTTCACCATGATGGCCAGGCTGGTCTTGGACCCCTCACCTCAGGTGATCCACCCACCTCAGCCTCCCAAAGTGCTAGGATTATAGGCGTGAGCCACCGCGCCCAGCCGATTTCCCTGTTGATATTACAACCTGGGGTTACTGAAATATTCCTTAACTTAGCTGGATTTAGATACCTGTTTTTAACAACCTGGACAAACTTACTGATTAAACTCCAGGCCCAGCCCCAGCCACAACTCTAGCTTTACCACCAACTCCATGTCCCAGACCCATGCCCCAGCTTTACCCGCAACTCCATGTACCAGCCCCAGCCCTAGCTTTACCCCAATAACTGCATGGCACAGGCCCAGCGGCAGCCCCAGCTTTACCCACAACTGCACGTCCAAGCCCATGCCCCTGCCCCAGGCCCAGGTCCAGCCCCAGTCCCAGCTTTACCCCCAAATCCATGTCCCAGGCCCATGCCTGAGCCCCAGCTTTACACACAATTCCATGCCCCAGCCCCAGCCCGAGGTTTACCCCTAACTCCATGTCCCAGCCCCAGCGCCAACCCCTTGTTCAGGACCTTAATCCTACTGGGTGGTTTCCCTGTTGATTTCACAACCTGATGTTACTGAAATAGTCCTTTATTGAGCTGGATTTATATATCTGGTTTTAACAACCTGGCCAAACTCAGACAACCTTATTGACCGGTTTACATTTGTCATCTTATTTTATCCTCATGGTATGATGAACTTGATATTACCCATCTAACTTAATTAACCTCCTAGCCCTACTCACCCAGTCTTCATGAATTTGCAAAAAAATCCTGGCCTTACCGGACTGGCCATAACTTCCTGCCATTGTCCACATGTTCTTAGTCACCTGGATGTAATTTGCTGGCAACAATCTCCCATCAGACTCAGCTGATTTTACCAAATAAGATTTAGCCACCTCCCTTCTGAGGCTCCTGACACTGCTCCCCAGACCTTGCCTTGTTGCCTTACCCATCTCATTTTAGAGACCTGGCCCGACCCCATTCGCCTTTCCCAGCTGATATAGCCCTGTCGGTCTTAACTTCATGGCCTTCAAAATCTGTATCAGCCACCTAGGTTTCCCACCTCTTACTGATATACATGACCCACATGGCTCCACACTTAGCTTTCACAACTGTTCTTAATGGTCTGGTTTTATCTAAGCCAGGCTTTAAGCCACTGCCTGGGTTAACCAAACTCCATGGCCTCGCCCTAGCCCCAGCCCAAGGCTTGTCCCAAACAAAATGGCCCAGGCCCAGCCCCAGCCCTAAGCCCATTCCCACTCCCAAGCCCAGGCCCAGGCCCAGGCCCAGGCCAAGCCATAGCTTTCTCCCCAACTCCGTGTCCCTGGTCCAGGCCCTTAATCCTATTGGGTGTTTTCCCTGTTGATTTCTCAACTTGAGGTTACTGAAATAGTCCTTTATGGAGCTGAATTTGGATACCTGGTTTTAACAGCCTGGCCAAACTTACCGATTAAAGGCCAGCCCTAAGCCCATACCCAGGCCCAGACCCAGCTATAGCTTTCTGCCACACTCCATGTCTCTGGCCCAGGCCCTTAATCCTACTGGGTGTTTTCCCTGTTGATATCACAACCTGGGGTTACTGAAATATTCCTTAACTTAGCTGGATTTAGATACCTGGTTTTAACAACCTGGCCTAACTAACTGATTAAACCCCAGGCCCAGCCCCAGCCCCAGCCCCAACCCTAGCTTTACCCCAACTCCATGCCTCAGGCCCAGCTTTACCACCAACTCCACATCCAAGCGCAAACCCCAGCTTTACCCCTAACTCCAGATCCCAGCCCCAGCCCCAGCCTCAGGCCCAGGCCCAGGCCCAGGCCCAACCCCGGAACCAACCCCAGCCCTAGGCTCATTCCCATGCCCATGCTCAGGCCAAGGCCAAGTCCCAGCCCAAGGCCCAGCTATAGCTTTCTCCCCAACTCCGTGTCACTGGCCCAGGCCCTTAATCCTACTGGATGTTTTCCCTGTTGACTTCTCAACTTGAGGTTACTGAAATAGTCCTGTATTGAACTGGATTTAGATACCTGGTTTTAACAACCTGGCCAAACTTACTGATTAAACCCCAGAGCCAGCCCCAGCCCCTGACCCAGGCCCAGCCTGAAGCCCATGCCCAGGTCCAGCTATAGCTTTCTCCCAAACTCCATGTCCCTGGGCCAGGCCCTTAATCCTATTGGGTGTTTTCCCTGTTGATATCACAACCTGGTGATACTAAAATATTCTTTAACTTAGCTGGATTTAGATAAGCTGTGGTTTTAACAACCTGGCCAAACTTACTGATTAAACCCCAGGCCCAGCCCCAGCTCCAACTCTAGCTTTACCACCAACTCCATGTCCCAGGCCCATGCCCCAGCTTTACCCGCAACTCCATGTACCAGCCCCAAGCCCAGCCCCAGCCCTAGCTTTACCCCAACTCCAAGGCCTAGGCCCAGCTTTCCTACCAACTCCATGTCAAAGCCCAAGCCCCAGCTGTACCCCTAACTACAGATCCCAGCCCAAGCCCCAGGCCGAGGCCCAGGCCCAGAACCAGCGCGGGCCCTAAGCCCATTCCCAGGACCAGGACCAGGCCCAGGCCCAGCCAAAGCTTTCCCCTCAACTCCGTGTCCCTGGCCCAGGCCCTTAATCCTACTGGGTGTTTTCCCTGTGGATTTCTCAACTCGAGATTACTGAAATAGTCCTTTATTGAGCTGGATTTGGATACTTGGTTTTAACAACCTGGCCAAACTTACTGATTAAACCCAGGCCCACCCCAGCTCTAAACCTAGCTTTACCCCAACTCCATGCCCCAGGCCCAGCTCTACCCCCAAATCCATGTCAGAGGCCAAATCCCAGCTTTACCCCTAACGCCAGATCCCAGCCCTGGCCCCAGGCCTAGGCCTAAGCACAGGCCAAACTTCATAACCAGCCCCAGCTCTAAGCCCAACCCCAAGCCCATGCCCATGCCCATGCCCAGGCCCAGGCCCAGCTATAGCCGTAGCTTTCTCCCCAACTCCGAGTCCCAGGCCAAGGCCCTTAATGCTACTGAGTGTTTTCCCTGTTGATTTCTCAACTTGAGGTTACGGAAACAGTCCTTTATTGAGCTGGATTTGGATACCTGGTTTTAATAATCGGGCCAAATTTACTGAATAAATGCCAGGCCCAGACACAGCCCTAGCACCAGCACCATCTCGAAGCCCAGCCCCAGGCCTACCCCACCTCCAAACCTAGCTTTACCCCAATGCCATGCCCCAGGCCGAGCTTTACCCCCAACTCCACATCAAAACCGAAGCCCAGCTTTACCCCTAACTCCAGATCCCAGCCCTAGCACCAGCCCCAGGCCCAGGCCCTGGCCCTGGCCCAATCCCAGAACCACCCCAACCCTAAGCCAATACCAGGCCCAGGCCCAGCCGTACCTTTCTCCCCAACTCCGTGTCCCTGGCCAAGGCCCTTATCCCACTGGGAGATTTCCCTGTTGATTTCTCAAGTTGAGGTTACTGAAATAGTTCTTTATTGAACTGGATTTGGAAACCTGGTTTTAAAAACCTGGCCCAACTTACTGATTAAAGCCCAGGTCCAGCCCCAGCCCCAGGCCAAGGCCCATGCCCAGGTCCACCCCAGCCGCAGCCCAATCCCTAAGCCCATGCCCAGGCCCAGACCAGGGCCCAGCAGAAGCTTTCCCCTCAACTCCCTGTCCCTGGCCCAGGTGGTTAATCCTACTGGGTGTTTTCCCTGTTGATATCACAACCTGGTGTTACTGAAATATTCCTTGCCGGGCGCGGTGGCTCAAGCCTGTAATCCCAGCACTTTGGGAGGCCAAGGCGGGTGGATCACAAGGTCAAGAGATAGAGACCATCCTGGTCAACATGGTGAAACCCCGTCTCTAATAAAAATACAAAAAATTAGCTGGGCATGGTGGTGCGTGCCTGTAATCCCAGCTACTCAGGAGGCTGAGGCAGGAAAATTGCCTGAACCCAGGAGGCAGAGGTTGCAGTGAGCCGAGATTGCGCCATTGTACTCCAGCCTGGGTAACATGAGTGAAACTCCGTCTCAAAAAAAAAAAAAAAAAAAAAAAAATATTCCTTAACTTAGCTGGATTTAGATACCTGGTTTTAACAACCTTGCCAAACGTATTAATTAAACCCCAGGCCCAGCCCTAGCTCCAACAATAGCTGTAACCCACCTCCATGCCCCAGGCCCAGATTAACACCCAACTCCACATCCAAGTCCAAACCCCAGCTTTACCCCTAACTCCAGATCCTGGCCCCAGCCAGAGGCCTGGCCCAAAGCCCAGGCCCAAACCCATAACTGGTTCCAGCCCGAAGCCCATTCCCATGCCCACGCCCACGCCCACGCCCATGCCCATGACCATGTCCATGTCCAGGCCCAGGCCCAGAAATAGCCATAGCTTTCTCCCCAACTCCGTGTCCCTGGCCCAAGCCCTTAATGATACTGCGTGCTGTCCCTGCTGATTTTTCAATTTCAGGTTAATGAAATAGTCCTTTCTTAAGCTGGATTTGGATACGTGGTTTTAACAACTTGGCCAAACTTCCTGACTGATTAAAGCCCAGCGCTAACCCTGGCCCAGGCAAAGCTATAGCATTCTCCCAAACTCCATGTCCGTGGCCCAGGACCTTAATCCTACAGGTGTTTTCCCTGTCGATATCACAACCTGGGGTTACTGAAACATTCCTTAACTTAGCTGGATTTAGATACCTTGTCTAAACAACCTGGCCAAACTTACTGATTAAACCCCAGGCCCATCCCCATCCCCAACCCTAGCTTTACCTCAAATCCATGCCCTTGGTCCAGCTTTACCCCCAACTCCACGTCTAAGCACAAACCCCAGCTTTACCCCTAACTCCAGATCCCAGCCCCAGCCCCAGGCCCAGGCCCAAGCCCAGGCCCAACCACATAACCAGCCCCAGCTCTAAGCCCATTCCCATGCCCACCACTATGAACATGCCCAAGCCCAGGCCAAGGCCTAGGCCTAGATCTAGGCCCAGGCCCAGCCATACCCGGAGCTTTCTCCCCAACTCCGAGTCCCTTGCCAAGGCCCTTAATGACACTGAGTGATTTCCTTGTTGATTTCTCAACTTGAAGTTATTGAAATAGTCCTTTATTGAGTTGGATTTGGATACCTGGTTTTAACAATTGGACCAAACTTACTGATTAAATCCCAGGCCCAGCCAAAGCCCCAGCTCCATCTCGAGGCCTAGCCAGAGTCCCAGAAGCAGCCCCAGCCCCAGCCCCTGGCCCAGGGAAGGCCCAGGCCCAGCCCCAGCCCTAAGCCGATATCCAGGCCCAGGCCCAACTATAGCTTTCTCCCAAACTCCGAGTCTGTGGCCCAGGCCCTTATACCTACAGGGTGTTTTCCCTGTTGATATCACAACATGGGGTTACTGAAATATTCCTTAACTTAGCTGGATTTAGATACCTTCTCTAAACAACCTGGCCAAACTTACTGATTAAACTCCAGGCCCATCCCCATTGGCAACCCTAGCTTTACCTCAAATCCATGCCCCTGGCCCTGCTTTACCCTCAACTCCACGTCCAAGCCAAAACCCCAGCTTTACCGCTAACTCCAGATCCCAGCCCCAGCCCCAGCCCGAACTGCAGCCCCAACCCTAAGCCCATTCCCAAGACCAGGCCCGGCCAAAACTTTCTCCCCSACTCAGTGTCCCTGGCCCAGGCCCTTAATACTACTGGGTGTTTTCCCTATTGATATCACACCCTGGGGTTACTGAAATATTCCTTAACTTAGCTGGAGTTATTTACCTGGTTTTAACAACCTGGCCAAACTTAATGATTAATCGCCAGGCCCAATGCCTACTCCAGCCCCAACCCCAGCCCCAGCCGTAAGCCCATTCCCAAGACCAGGCCCGGCCGAAACTTTCTCCCCCACTCGGTGTCCCTGGCCCAGGCCCTTAATGCTATTGGGTGCTTTCTCTGTTGATTTCTCAACTTCAGGTTAATGAAATAGTCCTTTCTTGAGCTGGATTTGGATAACTGGTTTTAACAACTTGGCCAAACTTACTGATTAACGCCCAGACCCAACCCAGCCCCAGCCCCAGCCCCAGGCCCAGGTCCACCCCAGCCCAGCCTAAGCCCTAAGCCCATGCCCACCCAGGCCCAGACCCGGGCCCAGCAGAAGCTTTCCCCCCAACTCCGTGTCCCTGCCCCAACCCAAGGACCAGGCCCAGGCTGAGGCCCAGACCCTGCCCCAGCCCCAGCCCCAACACCAGCCCCAGCTCCAGGCCCCGGCCCAGCCCCAGCCCCAGCCCCAGGCATAGCCCAAGCCCCAGGCCTAGCCCCAGCCCCAGTCCCAGTCCCAGCCCTAGCCCCATGCCCAGGCCCAGGCCTTGCCCCAGGCCCTGGCCCAGGCCCAGCTACATGGTTCTCCCAAACTCCATGTCCCTGGCCCAGGCCCTTAATACTACTGGGTTTTTTCCCTATTGATATCACACCCTGGGGTTACTGAAATATTCCTTAACTTAGCTCGTGTTAGATACCTGGTTCTAACAACCTGGCCAAACTTAATGGTTAAACCCCAGGCCCAGCCCCAACCTTAGCTTTACCCCAACTCCATGCCCCAGGCCTAGCTTTACCTCCAACTCCACGTCCAAGCCCAAACCCCAGCATTACCCCTAACTTCATATCCCAACCCCAAACACAGCCCTAGCCCCTGCCCTAGCCCCAAGCCCATTCCCATGCCCATGCCTGGCCAAAACTTTCTCCCTGACTCGGTGTCCCTGGCCCAGGCCCTTAATCCCACTGGGAGATTTCCCTGTTGATTTCTCAAGATGAGGTTACTGAAATAGTCCTTTATTGAGCTGGATTTTCATACCTGGTTTCAACAACCTGGCGAAACTTACTGATTATATCCCAGGTGCAGCCTCAGCCCAGTCGCATACCAAGGCCCAGACCCTGGGCCCAGGCCCTGACCCTGCCCCAGCCCCAGCCCCGGACCCTGCCCCACCTCAGGCCCAGCGCCAGCCCTAACCCTAGCTTTATTCCAACTCCATGCTCCAGGTCCAGCTTTACCCTCAACTCCACGTCGAAGCCCAAACCCCAGCTTTACCCCTAACTTCATATCACAGCCCCAGCCCCAGCCCTAAGTCCATTCCTATGCCCAGGCTCAGGCCCAGACCCGGCCAAAACTTTCTCACCAATTCTGTGTCCTTGGCCCAGGCCCTTAATCACACTGGTGATTTCGCTATTGATTTCTCAAGTTTAGGTAACTGAAATAGTCCTTTATTGAGCTGGATTTGGATACCTGGTTTTAGCAACCTGGCCCAACTTACTGATTAAAGCCCAGGCCCATTCCCAGCCCCAGCCTCAACCCTTGTTCCAGGCCCAGACCCACGTATAGCTTTCTCCCAAACTCCATGTCCCCGGCCCAGGCCCTTAATCATACTGGGTGTTTTCCCTATTGATATCATAACCTGTGGTTACTGAAATATTCCTTAAAATAGCTGGATTTGGATACCTGGTTCTAACAACCCGGCCAAACTTACTGATTAAAGCTCAGGCTCCGCCCCAGCCCCAGCCCCATTCAGAGGCCCAGGCCCAGGCCCAGGCCCGGGCCCGGACCCTGGCTCAGACCTAGCCCCAGACCCAGGCCCAGCCTCAGCCCCAGCCCCAGCCCTAGCCCCAGCCCTGAGCCCATGCCCCGGCCCAGGCAAAGCTATAGCATCCTCTCAAACTCCATGTCCATGGCCCAGACCCTTAATCCTACTGAGTGTTTCCCCTGTTGATATCACAACCTGGGGTTACTGAAATATTCCTTAACTTAGCTGGATTTAGATACCTGGTTTAAACAACTTGGCCAACCTTACTGATGCAACCCCAGGCCCAGCCACATCCGCAACCCTAGCTTTACCCCAACTCCATGCCCCAGGCCCAGCTTTACCCTCAACTCTACGTTCAAGCCCAAATCCCAGCTTTACCACTAACTCCAGATCCCAGCCACAGCCCCAGCCCTAAGCCCATACCCATGCCCATGCCCAGGCCCAGGCCCAGGCCCAGATCCGGCCAAAGCTTTCTCCCCTACTCCGTGTCCCTGGCCCAGGACCTTAATCCTACTGGGTGTTTTCCCTGTTGATTTCTCAACTTGAGTTTACTGAAATAGTCCTTTATAGAGCATAGAGCTGGATTTGGATATCTGGTTTCAACAACCTGTCCAAACTTACTGATTAAATCCCAGGCCCAGCCCCAGTCCCAACCCAACCGAAGGCCAAGGCCCAGGCTCAGGCCCAGACCCTGCCCCAGCCCCAGCCCCAGGCCCAGGCCCAGGCCCTGGCTCAGCCCTAAGCCCATTCCCAGGCCCAGGTGTAGCTATAGCTTTCTCCTAAACTCCATGTCCCTGGCCCAGGCCCTTAATTCTACTGGGTGTTTTCCTTGCTGATATCAGATCCTGGGGTTACTAAAATATTCCTTAATTTAGCTTGATTTAGATACCTGGTTTTAACAACTTGGCCAAACTTACTCATTAAGTGCCAGGCCCAGGCCCAGCCCTCACCCTAGCTTTAACCCAACTCCATCCCCCAGGCACAGCTTTTCTCCCAACTCCAGGTCCAAGACCAAACCCCAGCTTTACCCCTAACTTCATATCCCAGCCCCAGCCCTAGCCCCCACCCTAAGCCCATTCCCATGCCCAGGCCTGGGCCCAGGCCTGGCTGAAACTTTCTCTCCAACTCCATATCCCTGGCCCAGGACATGAATCACATTGGGTGATTTCCCTGTTGATTTCTCAAGTTGAGGTTACTGAAATAGTCCTTTATTGAGCTGGATTTGGATACCTGGTTTTAACAACCTGGCCAACTTACTGATTAACCCCCAGCCCCTGCCCCAGCCCCAGACCCAGCCCCAGCCGTAAGGCAATGCCCAGGCCCAGGCCCAGCTATAGCTTTCTCCCTAACTCCATGTCCGTGGCCCAGGCCCTTAATCCTACTGGGTGTTTTCCCTGTTGATATCACAACCTGGGGTTACTGAAATATTCCTTAACTTAGCTGCATTTAGATACCTTGTTTAAACAACCTGGCCAAACTTAATCATTAAACCCCCAGCCCAGCCAGAGCTCGAACCCTAGCTTTACCCCAACTCCATGCCCCAGGACCAGGTTTACCCCCAACTCCACGTCCAAGCCCAAACCTCCGCTTTACCGCTAACTCCAGATCCCAGCCCGAGCACCAGCCCCAGGCCCAGGCCCAACTCCAGAACCAGCCCCAGCCCTAAGCCCATTACCAGGCCCATGCCCGGGCCGAGGCCCATGCCCAGGCCCAGCCGTATCTTCTTCCCCCCACTCCATGTCCCTGGCCCAGGCCCTTAATGCTACTGGGTGTTTTCCCTGCTGATTTCCCAACTTCAGTTTACTGAAATACTCCCTCATAGAGCTGGATTTGGATACCTGGTTTCAATAACCTGGCCAAACTTACTGATTAAATCCCAGGCCCAGCCTCAGCCCCAGCCCCATTCCGAGGCCCGGGCCCAGGCCCCCACCCTGCCCCCATCCCAGCACCATCCCCAGCCCCAGGCCCAGGCCCAGACCCAGACCCTGCCCCAGCCCTAACCCTAGCTTTACTCCAACTCCATGCCCAGGCCCAGCTTTACCTCCAACTCCACGACCAAGCCGAGTCCCAGTCCGAAGCCCATTCCCATGCCCAAGCCCATGACCATGCCCAGGGCCAGCTGTAGCTGTAGCCGTAGCCTTCTCCCCAATTCAGTTTCCCTGGCCCAGGCCCTTAATCCCAGTGGGTGATTTCCCTGTTAATTTCTCAAGTTGAGTTTACTGAAATAGTCCTTTATTGAGCTAGATTTGGATACCTGGTTTTAACAACCTGGCCAAACTTACTGATTAAAGTCCAGGCCCAGCCCCAGACTCAGGCCCAGACTCAGGCCTGGGGCCAGGCCCAGCCCTAAGCCCATGCCAAAGCCCAGGCCCAGGTATATAGTTCTTCCAAGCTCCAGGTCCCTGGCCCAGGCCCTTAATCCTACTGGGTGTTTTCCCTGTTGATATCACAATCTGGAGTTACTGCAGTATTCCTTAACTTAGCTGGATTTATACACCTGGTTCTAACAACATGGCCAAACTTACTGATTAAACCCCAGGCCCAGCCCCAGTCCCAGCCCCAACCCTAGCTTTACCCCAACGCCATGCCCTAGGCCCAGCTTCACCCCCAACTCCACGTCTAAGCACAAACCCCAGCTTTATCCCTAGCTCCAGATCACAGCCCCAGCCCCAGCCCCAAGCCCATTCCCGGCCCATGTCCTGGCCCAGGCCCAGGGCCAGCTATAGCTTTCTCCCAATCTCCATGTCCCTGGCCTAGGCCGTTCATTCTGCTGGGTGATTTCACTGTTGTTATCACAACCTGGGTTTACTGAAATATTCCTTAACTTAGCTGGATTTAGATACCTGGTTTTAACAAACTTGCCAAACTTACTGATTAATCCCCAGGCCCAGCCCCAGGTCCAAACATAGCTTTACCTCAACTCCATGACCCAGGCCCAGCTTTACCCCCAAGTCCACATCCAAACCCAACCCCAGCTATACCTCTAGCTCCAGATCCCAGCCCCAGCCCCAGGCCCGGGCCGGGCCCAAGTCCAGGCCCAACCCCACAACCAGCCCCAGCCCTAAGCCCATTCCCATGCCCATACCCATGACCATGGCCAGGCCTGGGCCCAGGACCAGGCCCCGCCGTAGCTGTAGCCGTAGCCGTAGCCATAGCTTTCTCCCCAAATCCGTGTCCCTGGCCCAGGCCGTTAATGCTACTGTTTTCCCTGTTGATTTCTCAACTTGAGGTTACTAAAATAGTCCTTTATTGAGCTGGATTTGGATACCTGGTTTTAACAACCTGGCCAAAATTACTGATTAAATCCAAGGCCCAGCCGCAGCCGCAGCCGCAGCCGCAGCCCCAGCCCCGTCCCCAGGCCCAGGCCCAACCCCAGAACCAGCCCCAGCTCCAGCCCTAAGCCCATTTTCATGACCATGCCCAGGCCCAGGCAGAGGCCGAGGCCGACGCCCAGCCATAGCCATAGCTTTCTCCCCAACTCCGTGTCCCTCGCTCAGGCCCTTAATCCTCTGGGTGTTTTCCCTGTTGATTTCTCAACTTGAAATACTGAAATAGTCCTTTATTGAGCTGGATTTGGATACCTGGTTTTAACAACCTGGCCAAAGTTACTGATTAATGCCCAGGCCCAGCCCCAGCCATAAGCTCATGCCCAGGCCAAGGCCCAGCTGTAGCTTTCTCCCAAACTCCATGTCCCTGGCCCAGGCCCTTAATCCTACTGGGTGTTTTCCATGTTGATGTCACAATCTGGGGTTACTGAAATATTCTTTAACTTAGCTGGATTTAGATACCTGGTTTTAACAACCCGACCAAACTTACTGATTAAACCCCAGGCCCAGTCCCAGCCCTAGCTTTACCGAAACAACTGCATGGCACAGGCCTAGCGCCAGCCCCAGCTTTACGCCCAACTGCATGTCCCAGCCATGTCCCTGCCCCAGGCCCAGCCCCAGCCCCAGCCCCAACTTTACCCTGAACTCCACATCACAGCCCCAGCCCCACCCCCAGCCCCAGCCCCAGCCCCAGGACCAGGCTCTGGCCCAGGTCCAGTCCCAGGCCTAGACCAAGGTATAGCTTTCTCCCCAACTCCTGTCCCTGGCCCAGACCCTTAATCCTACTGGGTGTTTTCCCTGTTGATTTCTCAACTTGAGGTTGCTGAAATAGTCCTTTATTTAGCTGTATTTGGATACCTGGTTTAACAACCTGGCCAAACTTACTAATTAAAGCCCAGTCCATGCCCTAGCCCCAGCCCCAGCCCTAAGCCTATGCCAAGGCCCAAGCCAGCTATAGCTTTCTCCCAAACTTCATGTCCCTGTCCCAGGCCCTTAATCCTACTGGGTGTTTTCCCTGTTGATATCACAACCTGGGGTTACTGAAATATTCCTTAACTTAGCTGGATTTAGATACCTGGTTTTAACAACCTGGACAAACTTACTGATTAAACCCCAGGCCCATCCCCATCCCCAACCCTAGCTTTACCACCAACACCATGTCCCAGGCCCATGCCCCAGCTTTACCCGCACTTCCATGTACCAGCCCCAAGCCCAGCCCCAGCCCTAGCTTTACCCCAACAACTGCATGGCACAGGCCTAGCCCCAGCCCCAGCTTTATCCCCAACTGCACGTCGCAGCCCAGGCCCAGGCCCAGGCCCAGCCACAGCCACAGCCCCAGCCCCAGGACCAGGACCAGGACCAGGCTCTGGCACAGGCCCAGGCCTAGACCTAGGTGTAGCTTTCTCCCCTAGTCCATGTCCTGGCCCATGCCCCGGCCCTAGCTTTACCCGCAATGCCTTGTACCAGCCCCCAGCCCAGCCCCAGCCCTAGCTTTATCTGAACTGCATGGCACAGGCCCAGACCCAGCTTTACCCCCAACTTTAAAACCCAGCCCTAACCCAAGCCCCAGCCCCAACCCCAGCCCCAAACCCAGGACCAGGATCAGGCCCAGGTCCAGTTGTAGCTTTCTCCCCAACTTCATGTCCCTGACCCAGTCCCTTAACCCTACTGGGTGTTCTCCCTGTTGATACCACAACCTAGGGTTACTGAAATATTCCTTAACTTAGCTGGATTTAGATACCTGGTTTTAGCAATCTGGCCAAACTCAGCCAACCTTATTGACCTGTTTGCATTCGTCACCTTATTTTATCCTCATGGTATGACGAACTTGACATTACCCAGCTGACCTTATTCACCTCCTTGCCCTACTCGCCCAGTCTTCATGACTTTGCCTAAAATTCCTGGCCTTATCGACTGGCCATAACTTCCTGCCATTGTCCTCGTGTTCTTAGTCACCTGGATGTAATTTGCTGGCCTCAACCTCCCATCAGACTCAGCTGACTTTTCCCACTATGATTTACCCACCTGCCTTATGAAGCTCTTGCCACTGCTGTCCTGCCCTTGGCTTGTTGCCTTACCCACCTCATTTTACAGCCCTGGCCCAACCCCCATTTGCCTTTCCCTGCTGATATAACCCTGTGGGTCCTTTTTTTTTTTTTTTTTTGAGACGGAGTTTCACTCTTGTTACCCAGGCTGGAGTGCAATGGCGCGATCTCGGCTCACCGCAACCTCCGCCTCCTGGGTTCAAGCAATTCTCCTGCCTCAGCCTCCCGAGTAGCTGGGACTATACGCGTGCGCCACCATGCCCAGCTAATTTTTGTATTTTTAGTAGAGACGGGGTTTCACCATGTTGACCAGGATGGTCTTGATCTCTTGACCTCGTGATCCACCCGCCTCGGCCTCCCAAAGTGCTGGGATTACAAGCGTGAGCCACCGCGCCCAGCCTAACCCTGTGGGTCTTAACTTCATGGCCTTCGAAATCTGTATCAGCCACCTAGGTTTCCCACCTCTTACTGATATACATGACCCACATGACTCCACGCTTAGGTTTCACAACTGTCCTTAGTGTTCTGGTTTTATCTAAGCCAGGCTTTAAGCCACTGCCTGGGTTTACCAAACTCCTTGGCCCTGCCCTAGCCCCAGCCCTAGGCTTACCCCAAACAAAATGGCCCAGCCCCAGCCCCAGCCCCAGCCCCAACCTTAGATTTACCCACAACTCCATGTCCCAGGCCCATGACCCAGCCCCAGCTTTACCCACAAGTCCATGTACCAGCCCCAAGCCCAGCTCCAGCCCTAGCTTTACGCCAACTCCATGGCATAGACCCAGCCCCAGCTTTACCCCCAAATGCACGTCCCAGCCCATGCCCCTGCCTGAGGCCCTGGCCCAGCCCCAGCACTAGCCCAGCTTTATCCCTAACTCCATGTCTCAGCCCAAGCCCCGTCCCCATCCTGAGCCCCAGCCCCAGGCCCAGGTGCAGCTATAGCTTTCTCCCCAACTCCATGTCCCTGGCCCAGGCTCTTAACTGTACTGGGTGTTCTCCCTGTTGACATCACAAACTGGGGTTACTGAAGTATTCCTTAACTTACCTGGACTTAGATACCTGTTCTTATCAACCTGGCCAATTTCAGCCAACCTTTTTGACCTGTTTGCAGTCGTCACCTTATTTTATCCTCATAGTATGATGAACTTGACATTACCCATCTGACCTTATTCACCTCCTTGCCCTACTCGCCCAGTCTTCATGACTATGCCTAAAATTCCTGGACTTACTGGACTGACCATAACTTCTTGCCATTGTCCACGTGTTCTTAGTCACCTGGATGTAATTTGCTGGCCTCAACCTCCCATCACACTCAGCTGACTTTTCCCACTATGATTTACCCACCTGCCTTATGAAGCTCCTGCCACTGCTCTCCTACCCTTGCCTTGTTGCCTCATTTTACAGCGCTGGCCCGACCCCATTAACCCTGGGGGTCTTAACATCATGGCCTTAAAAACCTGTATTAGCCACCTAGATTTCCCACCTCTTATTGATCATGCATGACCCCCATGGCCTCCACACTTACATTTCACAACTGTCCTTAGCCCTCCAGTTTTATCTAACAGGCGTTAAGCCCCTGGGTTTACCTCCCTTGGTTTTGTCCCTTGGTGTTATCATCACCCTGCCATTTTCCCATAGCTTTACCCCCAACTCCATTTCCCAGCTCCAGACCCAGACCCAGCCCCTGCCTCAGCCCTAGCTTTACCCTCAACTCCATTTCCCAGCTCCAGCCCCATCCCTAGCTTTATCCCAAACTCCATGGCCCTGTCCCAGCCCCAGCCCTAGGTTTACCCCCAGCTCCATGGTCCAGACCCAGGCCCAGGTCCAGGCTCAGGCTCAGTCTCAGTCCCAGCTCATCCCCAGCCTCAGCTCCAGCCCCAGCCCAGCACCAGGCCCATCACTAGCTTTGCCCTGAACTCCGTGGCCCAGTCCCAGTCCCAGTTCCAGTTCCAGCCCCAGCCCCTAGCTTGACCCCTAACTCCATATCCAGCCCAAGCCCCATCCCCATTACCGAATGAAGTTTTGGTTCATCATTTGGCTGGCTTGCAGAATTGCCCTTAATCCAGCTGGGTGTTTCCCTCATTTATTTCTTGGCCTGGGAATAGTCTTTTATTCTGCTGGATTTAAACACCTGGTTTTAACAACCTGACTGGGCTTTGCAGAACTTCCTAAGCTCATTGGCTTCATCATGTCACCTTATCCTCATGGTATTCCAAACCTGGCATTATCCATCCGGCTTTATTAACCCCCTGGTCATACTCACCAAGTCTTAATTTTATGTCCTAATAGTTCTGGCCTTACCCACCTGGCCATAACTTCTTGCTCACCATTATCCACCTGTTCTTACCCACCTGGCTTCAATTTGCGGGCCTCGATCTCTGTTCAAGACGCACGTGATCTTGCCCTTGAGGTCTTACTCCAGTGCCATTACTTCAGAGGCATTTCCCATCTTATTTTATGGCCTTGGCCAAGCCCCATTAGCCCCACCCACCAGGCCTAACACTATGGACCTTAACCCCATGGCCCTAAAAACCTGGATTAGCCACCTAGTGTTCCCAGTCTTACTAACCTTAGATGACCCACATGGCCTCCACACTTGGTTTACACAAGTGTCCGTAAACTTCTGGTTTTATCTATCAGGTCTAAACCACTGGATTTACCTCCCTAGGCTTACTTCCCTGGACTTAACCCCTGCCCTCATTCCCCAGATTTACCACTGCTTCCCCACCCCACCCCCAGACTTAGATACCTCCCATTAGCCACCTGGACTTACCCCACCTGGCCTTAACCTCACAGCCTTACTTATCTAGCTGACAAATATAGCTTACCAACCTGGCATTCCCACCTGTCCTTAAGCTTTCGTTCTAACTTACATGGCCTTACCCATCACGCCTTAGCCACTGGCCTTCTTGCCCGGCCTTAACATCCTAGTCTTACCCACCTGGGTTCATCTCCTTGCCCATAACTACATTGTTGTAATGTCTTATGCTGCTGCCCTGGCCATCCCCCATAGCCCTTAACCCCCAGTGCCTACCATTCTTCATGTAGGCCTCTGGCATTCCCATCTTTACCCACCGAGCAGCCTTACCTTCCTTGCTTTAACTCACTGGCTTTACTCACCTGCCCATATCTTGGCCTTAGCACGTTTGGCTTCTCTTCTTACCATTACCCGACCTGGCCCACCTCCAGACCTTTACAGCCTGGTCTTGGTTGCCCAGCATTAATCTCATGGCCTATGTCCTTTGCCTTAGCCCCCTGGTTTTATACACCTGACCCTAACCTCTTGTCCTTCAGGTATGAACTGCCTAGTGTTACTCAGCTGGTCTCCACCTCATGGCCTTACCCACCTTGTCTACCAATCTGGCTATATCTCTTTGTCCTTGTCCCCTTTCCCTACACCCCTGGCCTTACTCCCCTGGGCTAAGCCACCAGGTCTTACATAACCTCCTGGCATTACTCACCTGCTCATAATCTTCTGGCATTCATTTTCTACCCTTATCCCTGTGGGCTCCTGGGCACAGCAGAGCCTGCATTTCTGTGACTCGGCTGAGGCCAGCATGAGGGAGACTTCCTGGCAGCCTCCTGGACCTGGTCTCTCCAAGGTCAGATCTTGAAAGTTCTGAGTGTTCATTCAAGTTCCCTGTGTATTTGCCTGGGCTGGGGTGATGGCTCACCCTTGGTCTGTGTAGCCAGTGACCACATGGTCAACATAAAGCCACCTTAACCCACCTCTGATGAGGTCTCATGAGGCAGGGGGCAGTACCTGCAGCACTGAGAGGCTCAGAAAAGGGCAGTTTAACTGGTTTCACCCTTGTGGATTCTTCATGGAGGTATTTTGAGCCCAGACTGCTTCCCTCCTATTCTATGGGAATGTGGAGTTTTTAAGAAGTCCAGAAAACTGCCCAGCGGCCTTGTCAGTCTTTGAGTCTTGCCCACCTGACTTCTTGGTAGTTCCCCTCACCCTTGGTGACCCCTCACGTTTATCTGGGGTCTCATCATGGGCCAGCATTTTGTTGAACACCTCAATTTGTTCTCTGCAAGAGTGTATTTAAGTTGTTTTTACTTTTATACTCTGAAGTCACTAAACCCATTCCTGTCTCCCAACCCACTGCCTGAGCTAAGGGACCTTCTACAGTTGACTTGACTTGGAGTGTTCAAGTGCACTGCACTTGAGTGTGCTCCTGGCTTGAAGCTGCCACCAGGTACTCGCAGAGCCTTGCGCCTCTGAGGCTTCCTCTTGGGTTGTGGATCCATGGAAGAGCCTTGCCTCTAGGACTTGACCTTTCCCTTAAATGGAGAGAGAATGGAAGGTCTGGACTGGCTTCCTGGAGAAACAGGATGATTTGACAGTTGTGGTAAGATTTCTTCTTGAGATGTTGACCTCAGTGTGTATACTCAGTGTGATAACTAAATGTACCTTTGAGTATTGTGAGTATTTTCCTCTGTCATGAAAATCCTCCTGATTTTTAATAATTGCATGAATTCTGTAAGTCGTAACTGCTTCTTAGAAGCTGCGGCATTTTGTTCACTGGAAGTATCCACAGCTTCAGCATTTTTCCAAAGATGTAGGTGTCCTCCTGGTTGTTGCTGGAGTCCACTGTCTGACAGTGACCTTTCTGTCTTTTTGTGATGTCATTTTGTAGAATTCTTTAACAAGAATAATTTTGGTAAAAAAGTTTGCTTTATAATTCTTATAGAAGTTGTATTTATTACTATTATTTTCTGGAGGTTCATCTAATGGAAGGCAATAGAGAAGTCTCTTTTTTTTTTTTTCAGATGAGGTCTTGCTTTGTCACCCAGGCTGAAGTATAGTGGCACAATCTTGGCTCCCTGTAGCCTCACTCACCTGGGCTCAAGCAACCCTCTCATCTCAGCCTCCCAAGCAGCTGGGACTGTAGGTATGTGCCACCCTGCTTGGCTAATTTTTTGTATTTACTGGTAAAGATGGAGTTTCAGCATGTTGCCCTGGCTGGTCTTGAACTCCTGAGTTCAAACCATCCACCTTCCTCCAAAAGTGATAGGATTACAGGCATGAGCCGCTGTGTCCCACTGAGAAATACGTCTTTATAGACCAAAATCTTAGTCCCAGAAAAGGTAAGTGAGTATATATGCATTAAGTTTGTTGTGTTTATCAATTTGATGATGTTGTAGCCTCTTGTTCACTATGGAAACTCCCACTGGAGGAGGTTTCTTGCTCTGCAAACCCTCACGGGTGATGTTGGGACCTCATAACATTTAGGAGACACCTGCAGATGCACACCAGTAGCTGTGTTTATTCTCCTTTCTAAGTTAAGTATACTATTTGCAAAAGTTCAGAAAATGAAGAGAAATGTAGAGAAGAAAAGATCACTTGTTTTCCTTCCCCTGAATGATTATAATAGCTCACCGATGCTGTGGACTCTTCCAGGAGGATTCTGTATGGCCAGCGACAGCAATGCCATTTAAAATGAAAGAAGGATCCACCATGGGGCCTTAGTGCACAGCTCATTCAAAGTGGGTATCTTCTTTATCAATGAATCTTCCCTGTAGCAGATATTAAGGAGTTGATATTTTTCTTTCCCTTGAGGAATCTGAGGAGGAAGTGAGCTGGAGAGGGTAAAGTCACAGCTCATCAATGATCTATAATTTGCAGAATTTTCATTTTAGACTTGAAAGTGCCACTGCCATGAGTATGTTTGTGTGTGTCTGTTCTTATGCTTGCTTCCTCAGGTAAACTCTTAGAAGAACTGCTGGATGGAAAGGACAATGTTGGAAGCACGGACATGCAACACCTCACCCATTGTAAGACTGCAGCGGTATCAAGCTGTGATGATTTGCACCAGAAAACTGGAGTGCGCTGTTATAATATTGGTAAAAGATCAGTCTGTGGACAAGCCTACCTTTCCTGAGAAGAACTGTCTTGCAGAAGGCAAGGTGATGTCAGTGTGAGTGTTTCGAGTCATCTCATCCACCTCATATGTGTCAGGTAGACTAGGAGTCCAATGGCCTTAAAGTGTTACAGTTTTAAGTTCTGTTTAAGCATTATGATTTCTGATTTTTCTAGTTATTTGTAGCCCCTCCTAAGTTGTTTCTTGACTTTGGAGAGGTTCAAAAGTTATGACCAGGTCCCCCATCTGGTCTTCTGCCACATCTGTGCACCTGCTCGTCCATTCTTTTCTGCTCGGCACTCGTATGGAAACCAAAGCTCGGTATGTACCTGCAGCCACCACTGTCCACATGAAATCAGGTGCACATGCTTCCTTGGGCCCTTTCCCGTGTCCTGGTCTGATTTCTTCCCTCAGGCAGAGAAGAGCAGCTGCTAGGACTTGACTTGATGACCTGAACAAAGGTCTTGGCCTTCGAGGAGCTTCCAGTGCCTTGCAGAGGTCAGGAGTTGCAGGCTCAGCAGAGTACAGTCCACACTGTACTCCGTTGGGCCTGCAAATGCTTCCATGGGCCCTTTCCTGCATCCTGGTCACGTCTTCCCTCAGGCAAAGAAGAGAGGCTTCAAGGACTTGATTTCATGAACTGACCAAGGTCTTGGCCTTTGAGGAGCTTCCGGTGCCTTGCAGAGGTCAGGAGTTGCAGGCCCAGCAGAGTGCGGTCCAAACTGCACTCCGCTGGGCCTGCAATGTGGCCAGAGATCTGTGCAGCACAGATCTCTCTGGCCACTTTGTCCCCCTGGACTTGAATCTCCAGGCTGTGGGCAGCCCTCCCTGTGTGCCCCCTTCATGGGAGAAGTGGGGGTGGTGTGGTAGATCCTGCTTTTTTGCTCAGGCTGATCCTTGATCCTTCACTGCTTGTTTTCCAAGGATAGAGATTACATTTAAAGAGTCCTCTTGGGATGAAGGTACAGTATTTTTGAGCTTCTCACTGTAATCTGTAGCATTCACAGATTGCTTGAGAGAAATTTCTGTTTCAGTGTAACTAATTGAACATTTGACATTTTCAGAAATTTCAAACATCTTGTATTGAAGTCATGAAGATGAAATAATAATGAAAAAGATCACTGCATTTCCTTGGAAATGATAGTCTCATCTGGTGTTGATTTTGAATTCCTCTGTTACCTAGATCTACCCAAGTGAGCTTTCTTCTGATTGTATACTGGTTATCTCCTTTGAAATTCTTATAACAAATCTGTGTTTAAACCTATAGTGAATTCAGTTGTGAACCAGAGATGGTTCCTTGCATCGTGGAAAACCTTCTGTTCTCCACATCTCATCTCCCTTTTTGTTTATCCAGAGTGTTTCTGTAGCCTCAGTTATGGGTTATTGTTGTTCTGCCTCCACGTGTGCTTTGGGACAGGTCGGCTGTGCTCCTAAGGTCAGTGGGCAGTGACTGCCTCAGCCCCTGTGGCTCACCTCGCAGGGCCCTCCTGCTTCTTTCCAGGCACCAGGACTCCTGCCGGAGCACTCCATCTCATCTGACTTCCAGCTCAGAAGCTGCTATGTTAAACTTATTTTAAAACAGTAAGTGACATGCTCATGTTGCTTGAACATTTTGAAGTTTGTAAAGGTGCAGTGGCATACCCCCTTTGCTCCATTCCCTGTACTCTCCTACCAAGCAGATGAACACTATTATTACTTTGGTGTGTTCATTCCAGAGGATTATTTTTAACAAATTTGAGGGTGTGTGTATTGGTTGAGTGTGTGGTCCTCACTTCCCCAACAGATTCTGTTCTGGGCAATGGTGACATGGGTGCCAGAGGGAGCTTCTCACCCCCAAGTGCACTCTGTGCATGGACCTGTGAGGATGCCTTGAGGTGGGAGCTGAAGTGCTACTGTCAGCACAGCCATTGCCTGCCATGGACTCAGGAGCCATTGTACTTCCTAATCATAAGTTATAGCTTTTCCTTGTGTTCTGGCCCCAAGTGCCCTCCACCCTGTGTGCTCATCTGTCCCCTTGTCCTCAGGCACCTGACCTTGGGCTGTGCCTGGGCTGGTTTCAGCCTCCTGTGCTGACTTCACGAGTAGATTCTTTTTATTTCTAGTCCAGGAGTTATGAGCATGACTTTAGGGTGTGTTCTAGCTCCTGTGAGCTGTTTGCTTCGGTTATTTATTAGTATTTCCTTAGATGAAGGGTCCAGTGGGCTCCTGCTGGTTGTCCACACTAGAATGTCCTTTGATGGGTCTCTCTCATGCTCACAGGTACTTCCTATGTGGCACACAGCCAACAGTTTAAGTGCACAGGACCTGGCCATCATCACCATCTGCCCTGGGTGCCCTGGCTTGGTAAGTAAAGTTCAAAAAGGTGAAGAAGCACTTATTGAGTCAGACTATTTTTTCTTTCTTTCTTTCTTTTTTTTTGAGATGGAGTCTTGCTCTGTTGCCCAGGCAGGAATGCAGGGCTGCAGTCTCGGCTCACTACAACCTCCACCTCCAGGTTCAAGTGATTCTCCTGCCTCAGCCTCCTGAGTAGCTGGCACTACAGGCATACTCACCACCATGCTCAGGTAAGGTGTTGTTTTTTTTTTTGTTTTGTTTTTTTTTTTGTATTTTTAGTAGAGACAGGGTTTCACCATGTTGTTCAGGCTGGTCTCAAACTCCAGATCTCATGATCTGTCCGCTCTAGCCTCCCAAAGTGCTGCGATTACAGGAATGAGCCACGGCACCAGCCACTGAGTCAGATCTTAAAGGTGAAACAGAAGCTGTCCAGGTCAAAAGGCTGAGGAAAGCATAGGCCCGAGTAAGACTGGAGCCCAGGGACAGGGCTGGCAAGGGGTGGGGCCTCACAGTGTGTTGCTTTCTGTCTTTTTACCTCCTCCACCTGGTCCCTTGAGTGTTGCTTTCCAGCCGTCAGGACCGATGGATTCACAAGTCCTCCAGAGAATTCCAGGAAGAGTTCAGTCCCCAAAAAACCAGCATAACATCACCATCCTGCCTTCATCTGAGAGTGGTGACTGTGCTGAGAAGACGCCAGAACTGCCTCCTTCATCCCTTCTCTAGGAAACTGGGTCCTCTTCTGCTACTGCTGGGAACTTGGGCTAGATGTAGAGCACCTTTTTATATACCTGTTTGCCATTTTTATGTTCTCTTTGGAGATTCAGGTATTTCGTCCATTTTCGAAATCAGATTATTAAAATTTTTCCTGTAAAGTTGTTTGAGCTCTTATATATTCTGGTTATCAATCTGTTGTCAGATATAGATAGTTTCTCTAGACCTGGTTCTCCTGATGTTTTTGCACATCACAGCCTCCCAGAAGCACGTTCAGCTTAGGGACTGTTGTGTCTCTCATCCTCCTTTTGCTGCTTCTGTGAATGATCCATTTCCAAGATTTCTCCTGTGTCTATCAAGGTTCTCCAAAGAAACAGAGCCATTGAGAAAGATGTGATATGTATAAAAGATCCATTTCAAAGAATCAGTCTGTGTGATTGGGTGGGGCTGGCTCGGCTCAAATCTTGATGCTGATGTCTTAAAACAGAATTCCTTGTTCTAGAAACCTCAGTTTTTGTTCTAAAAATCTTCAACTGGTTATGTGAGCCACACCAACATTATTGAGATAATGTGAGGTATGTGTATGTATTCTGTATACACACATACAAATACATGTGAATTTACTTATATGTAAACCAGTAAATATATCTAAAAGGATGAATATATCATTAGTGCCCAGCATATAGCGGGTAATCAAGAAATCTGCTATATCCTCATGGAGTGGTTTCTGCCAATACTCCCAGTTACTTGGAATGCTGAGGAGGGAAGTTGCTTGAGACCAGGTGTTCGAGTCCAGCCTGGGCAACATAATGAGACCCTACTCCAGGGGGGATAGGGTGCACCTTCTGCACCCTCTTTTTTTTTTTTTTTTTTGAGATGGAATTTAACTCTGTCTCCCAGGGTGGAGTGCAATTGCATGATCTTGACCCACTGCAGCCTCCGCCTTCTACATTCAAGTGATTGTCTGTCTCAGTCTCCCAAGTAGCTGGGATTACAGGCATGCACTACCTCTCCCAGCTAGTTTTTGTATTTTAGTAGAGACAGGATTTTGTCATGTTAGCCAGGCTGGTCTCAAACTCCTGACATCAAGTAATCTGCCTGCCTCGGCCTCCCAAAGTGCCAGAGTTACAGTTATGAGCCACTGTGCCCCACCCTCCCTTCTGTTTTCTAAAAGCCACTATTTGCTGTGAGTATTACTGGTCTCATCATTATTCACAAATCTTTTTGTTCTTCTATGCGTCTCCTCCTGTTTCTTGGTTCTGGTTGTCTACTATGTCGAGGGAGGGAAGGATTTGAGAATAGTGCTGATATCTTTCTTGCATTTCCTCACTTAATCCTGAGCCTGATTTTTGTATGAGGTCATGTTAGCGAAAAAGGGCAGCATGGGAGTGAGGCCATTAGCTTACGCTGAACAGCAGTATATCTGGGGCACATCTGTGATGTTGGCTAGGAGAAATCACAGATGCTTCTAGAAGTGGAGGTCCTACTCACCCATTGGGAAGGTTAGATGCCCTCCCTGGGCTCTCAAGGTGGAAATGAGGCTGAGAGTAGGCAGTGGGGCCTGGGGTGGTTGGGAAAGGGGTAACAGAAAGGAGCAAGTAGGGCAATGGAGAAATGTCATTCCTGCTGTAGCTTTCTGCACTGTTTTATGATTGACTTGTACATGTGAACCTTTTTGATGTGCAGGCACAGAGTAAGACTGGTGGAGCAGGGCCAAGTCAAGGCTGGATAGGATTTTGGTGGCATGAAAAGAAACTAGTATTAAAGGTCAGGCATGGTGGCTGATGCATGTAATCCCAGCACCTTAGGAGGCCGAGGTTGTCAGATCACCTGAGGTCAAGAGTTTGAGACCAGCCTGGCCAACACGGTGAA
The DNA here is from genome assembly GCF_009761245.1 of Sapajus apella. Taxonomy (NCBI): domain Eukaryota; kingdom Metazoa; phylum Chordata; class Mammalia; order Primates; family Cebidae; genus Sapajus; species Sapajus apella. The sequence continues at coordinate 8,593,686 of NW_022436944.1, read as the reverse complement.
ACCTCATCTCTATTAAAAATACAAAAAAAAAAAAAAAAAAAAAAAAAAAGTTAGCTGGGTGTGTTGGTGTGCGCCTGTAGTTCCAGCTCCTCAGGGAGGCCAAGGCAGGAGAATTGCATGAACCCAGGAGGCGGAGGTTGCAGTGAGTCAAGATCAGGCCACTGCACTCCAGCCTGGGCAACAGAGGGAGACTCCATTTCAAATAAATAAATAAATAGGTATTAAAGCCAGACTTGTGATTTGCACTCAAATTCAAACAATTTAAGTTTCTCCCACATTTCCAAAGAAGTAAAGACTCTTGATGTGAAATAGGCTCGTTGTGGACTCAAGGAAAATTGATGATGTAAGGAAATTTAGAGAGTTTGGAACTGTTTTACCAAAAACATATGATTTGTAAACAATCATTTTATCTTTTTTTTAATCAATGTGTGCATCTCCTGTCCTGTGTTTTCATTTAGAATATGACTAATTCTGAGAGCAATTCTCAAGGGGAATGTGGTTAAACACATACAAATTTTATTAACTACAAAAATAAGAAAGGAATCTTTGTTTTCATTTTAAAGTAATACACATGTGACTTACCGTTTCAGGATATATTAGTTACTAGCATCAGTGTGGACAGCAGTGAAAGAAGACTTACGTGGTAAATCATTTAGAGTTGGTAAAGAATGTGGAAAGAGGATGAGTTAAAAAGCAAGACAAATCTTGAGTCAGTATTTCAAAACCTTCATCTCTAGCCTAGAATCTTCTGAGACAAGGGTTCTGAAGACTTCAGTCTTTACTTGCTATTTTATCTTTGTTTTTTGGGGTTTTTTTTTTTTTTTGATTTGTTATTTTTTGAGAAGGAGTTTTAGTCTTGTTGCCCATTCTCGAGCGTAGTGGCATAATCTCTGCTCATTGCAACCTCTGCCTCATGGGCCCAAGCAATTCTACTGCCATAGCTTTCTCAGTAGCTGATGTCACTTTTGCCACCTCGGCTGGCCATTTTTTTATATTTTTAGTAGAGGCGGGGTTTCACCATACTGGTCAGGCTGGTCTCAAACTCCCGATCTCAGATAATCTGCACATTTCAGCCTCTGAAAGTTCTGTGATTACAGGTGTGAGCCACCGCACCTGGCCTTCAATGCTGTTTTTAAAAGCTGGTTCTCTTGCAACCCTAGACACTGCCCTGATAGGTCAGTAGTCAAGACACCCTGTGTGGAAGTGCCTTGAACCGCCTGTACTTTCTGGGCCCTAGAAGTGGCATAAGAATCTTGTCAATCATGCTGAGCAGGAGTGCCTAGCTTCTCCTCAGGTGACTCTCCCAAAGGTGGCTCCGATCGGGAAGATCCAAAGCTTTCTTGTGACACATTAGGTGTGACCCTCCAAGTGAGAGGGTTGTCTACTTTGGAAGCCTTGCATTTTTACATGGTCCCCACCCATCTCCATAGCAAAATAATAGTTAATCTTAGTTAGCTAACAGTCACCGAGTGCTTGCTGCCTGCCAGGCACAATCCCCACCTGTGATCCTCTCTGTGCCTCATCTGTTAATTGGGAATTACAATAATATCACCCCCACAGTCATGGAAATTAAATCACACAGGGAGAGGGACATGCTTATGTAACATGTGGCCAGTGCATATAACAGTACAATTCCCTACTGTTCCCTTTCATAATACACGTAAATATTATGCAAATGTGGTCCTTGAAGAAGTGGTCATTGAGCACTTACCAGGCCCTAGGGATACGGTTTCCCTGCAACTTACATTCTAGTGCGGAGAGGCAGGAACAAATGCTAAAATATGCAGGATGCCAGGAGGGGTCCATGCCCTGAAAGAAAAGGGAGAGGGTGAGCAGTTGTGTCAGGAGTCTCTCTCTGATAGCACAGCAAGTGAGCAGAGACCAGAAGATATGAGGGAGGAAGCACCAGTGCTATTTGTGAGGGAAGACAGTAACTGTAAAGGCTCTGAAGGTGGAGCATTCCCTGAGGATAAATGGCAAGGGAGACATGGAGGAAAGGACATCTCCCTAGATGGAGAGCCTAGAGGGCCCTGGTCACATGGAAAGAGGCTCCTGCAAGATGGAGGCTCTCAGAATTGTTCTCTTTTGCTTACATCCAAACACATGTCTCTGACCTGCATAAGGAGCTCAGATGGCTGATGGTAGTCCGGACCACAAGTGCACACAACCACACTCAGCTACTTTTTGTATTTTTTTTTTTTTTTTGTAGAGACAGGGTTTCACCACGTTCCCCAGGCTGGTCTTGAGCTCCAGAGGCAATCCAACCAGCCTCAGCTTCCCAAACGGCTGGGATTATACATTTTTACCTCTGCGTCTTGCCCGCTAAGGTTTAATTTGTGGGCATGTGCATGTGTGGGAGCAGGTACACTCGCACAGTTTACACCCAATACAAAGCCTGTAACACTTAATTATCTTTTTTTTTTTTTTCTTTTTTGAGATAGACTGTCAGTCTGTCACCCAGGCTGGAGTGCAGTGGCATGATCTTGGGTCACTGCAACCTCCACCTCCTGGGTTCAAGCAATTCTCATGCCTCAGCCTCCTAAATAGCTGGGCCCACAGGCACCCAACAGCATGACCTGCTAATATTTGTATTTTCATTAGTGATGGGAGTTCACCATGTTGCCAGGGCCAGTCTTGAACTCCTGACCTTAAGCAATCTATCAACCTCAGCCTCCCAGTATGCTGGGAGGCCCAGCCAATTATCATCATATTTTAATGACCATGTTGCCAACGTGATGCTCAATGTCTTCCCTTTTGAAAAGTTAAAGATACTGTGGTTCCCTCTGCAACCCACATCAACTGGTACAGGAGCTCTCTTTCTCCTCTGGGATTGGATGGAATAGGCGAAGAAACACTGCACCTCTGTGGGCTCCTAATTCTGTACAACATTATCTACCTTTAGCCATTTTTTACTCTTCACGTGTATGTAACAACCAATAACAACACTTTTAAGAAGGTAACGCCAGTGGAAATGACTAAGAAATGTTGAAGACTTTATGGTCCAACATTCATGTTCATTGAAATATGTCTCTCGTCCCTGTAGATTTAAGTTCCCTTCCTAGTAAGCAGCTAGCTAAGACTGCAGTTGGGTGCCACCACTGTGGGGACCTAACTCAGAGCTTGCTGCAGAAAATCCCATGTGCCCCACCCTCAGATCCATGGACCGGGGTTATTTTATTTTCACATAGAGAAAAAATAGGAGGTAGAGCTACCAAAGATGAGGTGAATCCAGACAGCAGGCGTGGCCATGGAACGGGGTGCCCCACATTTAGCCTAGGCCACCTATTTTCTGTAGTCTTGCTACTCAAATTGCAGGCTCTGCAAACTAGGAGACCATAAGGATCAGCATCAGTGGATGGTGAACTGGGAGCTTGTCAAAAAGCAAAATCATAGCCCTACCCCAGACCTGCAGCATCAGAACTTATACTACACAGGAATCCCAAATGACTCCTTTGCCTTGTTGAAGATTTGAGAAGCAAGTGCCCTAGAATACACTGGGAGGCCATTTGAGGTGTTTGGGTCAAATAGAGTGATTTGAGGTTTCTCCTTAGCTTAGAGTTTCTCAAATAAGACATCCCTTCCAGGTTAATGCATTTTACATTACTTGTTTAAGATAAAAATCACCTAGGGCTCATGAGTTCAACATTCTGGGTCTTGTCACAGTAAATATTTATGAAGCACCTCTTTTGTGCAAGGCAGTGTGGCCTGAGTGAAGATGGTTTGGATATTCCATAATGGAACCAGAATATGGAAGAAAGCTTCACTGTTTACATCTTATAAACTTCTGTGTAAATTAGCATAGGGGTTTTTGAAACTGCTTTCATACCTGTACTGATCATCAGTATAACTGTAATGTTTGCAGCAGTGGATGGTGAACTGAAAAAAGCAAAACAGACAGATTCAATTGTCACCGAAAATCTCACATTCAGATTCACAATGAATGTTTGGTTTTAAAGAAGCATTAGATTTATAATAATTCTTTTTTTTTTTTTTTTTTTTTTTATGACGGAGTTTCACCATGTTGGTCAGGTTGGTCTTGAGCTCCCGACCTCAGGTGATCCGCCCGTCTTGGCCTCCAAAGTACTTGGATTACAGGCGTAAGCCACTACGCCCAGCCATAATTCTTAATTAATTGTAGTTTGGTGTCAAATCTGTAACTCAACGTACTCCTAATGTTTTCTACCTTATACTGTTTTTAATGCTCTTCAAATATGTTATCATCCTTATAATTAGCAGTAAATATTAAACACTTTTAAAATAGTTTTTCATTTGTTCCCAAGAAGGTAAAGCATGATTCCTGTAATCTCATTCACGTAGTACTTTCAGCTGGAAAATGCTCTTCAACACGGTATAAAAATAATCCCATTTAAGTATAATTAGCACAAATTCAGAAGAAGTGCTATTATTTAATGAGTTTTAGATTTTTAAAAGTAAATTAATTAGAAAGTCTTATGTATACTTCCTGGGAACCTGGGAGAGCTGTTCATATTAGCTATTGTGGAGGGTTTTCCCCATCCCCACCCATGAAATGCAGGGACAGTGACATGGCAACGGCTGGCCATCCTTCTTGGATGACATTTTACTTTTATGCCTTTCTTTTTTTTTTTCCTATGTAGAAAAATATTTCCTTGGGAACTGATTTAAGGAAACCTAAATTTCATGTTCACCTTTACCAAGGGAGCCTGTATCAGTGGTTATATCAACCTCTTTGTGGCACTTGCACACAAGGGACAGGGTCTCCCTCTGTCACCCAGGATGGAGTACTGTGATGGGATCATTGCTCACTGCAACCTTGAACTCTTGGGTTCCAGCGATCCTCCCACCTTCGTTTCTTTGTTACCTTGATGTGACTCCATTTGTCCATTTTTTGCTTTGGTTGCATTTGATTATGCAAGAATTCTTTGCCCAGACCAATGTCTTAAGTGGGTTCCCCAGTATTTTCTTGTAGTGGTTTCATAGTTTGATGTCTTATATTTAAGTCCGTAAATACATTTAGAAAATTATCTTAGTTCCTCATTTATTTGGAATTAAGCTATGTCTTTGGGAATAGCAAATATGTAGTTTAGAATGTGTTGCTTGGTTATTTAAAGCTTGGGATCAGAGAGTTATACAAATAAAATAACAAGCAAAGTGCTGCCATCCTCTTTGTAAGGACCATATGTGCAACTGGGTCAGAGGAAGGGTTGGAAGCCCAGCCCCAGTGCTGGCTAGCTTTCTGACTGTAAGCAAAGTCTTAATACAGCTTGAAGACTCTGTGTTCCTATTTGCCAATTGGATGCAAACCCCCCTGTGTCTTAGGTTCTGATGAGAATGAAAGGAGTCAAGGCAGGTGGCCAAGCTCAGTAAGGGGTCCATCATGTCACTCTGGTACTCTGGTACTGGGAGCATTGAGTCTTCTGGGTCTTCCGTAGCGCTGAAGCAGGGGTCATAGGGCCACTGGGTGGCGCCAGCGATGCTCAAATGGCAAAGAGGGGAGGACAGAAAGCAGAGACCAGGGAGGGCTGGAGGGAGTCATTCTGGTCTTCATCCAGAAAACCGCAGTATTCCCGCTTGGTTTGTAAGCACTTCTCTTTTTGTGGCTGGACTTAGTACATTGTTAAAACTGAACTCAAATAAATTCAAAACTTTGGTTATTATATGTTGTTAACACAGTTAACAAATGTCATGTTCCTTCTGAGAATCCTCATACATTTGGAGAGGTTTCTTTGAAAATTCTATTAGATTTTTAATTCCTTAAATTATGTAAGACTGTGAAAACACCCCCTGAAGATTGTAGCAGAAGTCAAACCTTATCATCTCTCCGGACACTTTGTAAACATGGTGGGCAAGCATTAGGAACTCCCGAGGACCACTTTGCCAGGAGGGCCACTGAAGTTTTCTTTCCTACTCTCCAGTCTTTGGATGCTGATGCCTCCAGAGATTAGAAATGAATGCAGTTCTCCCACACCTTGCAATGTTGGTATGTAAGCTCACAGGTGATTACTGCACTGGAGAAGTCACCCCATCTTCAATGAGTCTCTTCAAGTCTCATCCACCTTCCAGAAGTCACTAGGCAAAGGACACAGTTATGGACTTTCACTCTGGGATCATTTACTTTGGGGGGAAGAATTCTAATCAGAAATAGTTTTCCCTTGGTTTTTCTAAAGTGATCATGTCGTCTTCAAGAGTACTTTACCAGGGGAAAAATGGGCCATGTTGGCTCTTATTATCTGGAGAAATGGTTTTATTCGTTTGTATATAGGCTGCCACTATCCTGGCATCGTGCATGTGGTAATTCACAACTTGGCGATATCTTCTCTCAGTTATTGGAAGAATCCCTAAATTATGGATGATTGGAAGGAAAATAAATCTGCCTTTTAATACCTCTCCTCTGTCTTTGTATTATTTACTTACAGGCCATATTTTTAATCATCCTATCCTTGGTTATTATTCCTTTGCCTTTTTGCCAAAAGTTGGATCCTTGGGTTTTGGTCTGAGGCTGAGTGAGAATAAACCAGGGCAAGTCAGTTCACTAGGTCAACCTGCATAACCCCCTTCCTCTTTCGCCACATAAATGATTATAGTTTTCTCCCTTCTATGGGTGGTAAAGTTTGTTTTAATTTAAAACCATTCAGATTCCTATTAGTTCCTTGCCTGTGCATCTCTTGTGTAAGTCTTATTTTCCGCACATCATGGGGTTCTTTTGCTCTACTGCTTTACAGGAAAAGTTTTCTCCTGCTTTTTTCATACTGAAGCTTGCTTCACTCCATTCTCTACAGAGAACACAGCCATTGATGCTTTTTAAAATGTGTTCCCATTAGGGCAGTGGTTTCCAGTAGTTGGCCTAGCCCACTGCCCATTTTCCGGGGGTCCTTGGGTTGATGCAGGAGACTGCTTGCTAAAGAGCTTGATCCCAGGTGGGTAAGGGATTCACTGCTGGGACTGTGTGTTTTCAGGTGACCAGTTCTTCACCTTCCTGCCTACTTTCCTGGTGTTGATTAGTCCTAATAATGGCTCTGCAGCCACTGATGCTAACGTGGAGACCCTGGGGTTGGATTCCAGGCTCTGAGTTCCATTGTTCTTCCTGCTTCTTAGCTGGGACCTCAGCTCTACCCTGGAGCCCACTGTAGATTTAGATCTAATTTGTTCCCATTGTGATGTAAGTCCACAGTTAGAAGTCCACAGTTAGCAACAGAAGTCTATTGCTCAGCCACCTTTATTCCACACAATCCCCTTCTTAATGTTTGCTTTTTCCTTTGGCACAAGTTTTCAGAGGGGAGGATGTTCTATGCTTTTACAGCAGTGTTTTCACAATAAGGTCCTGTTACTTATAAAAAACACTGTAGAGGGGGGCTTGGACTAATTCAGTGAGCATGCAATTTTTTCTTTGCCATGGAAACAGCTATGAAAAGAACTCTCAGCTGGCATCTGGATTGGTAAAGCATTCAAAAGTGGGTCTGCTCTGAAGAGGCAGTGGGTCATTGAGGAGAGAGGGTTTTTGAAGGGCTGCTCAGGGACCCTCCAGGTACCTGACCTGCTTCTAGCCAGGCAACCTGGAAGTCAGCAGATGAGGTGATTTCTTGGGTCTCTTGAAACTGTGGTCTAGGACTGTGTTTCTAAGACATCTGCAACCTGTTGGGAGTAAACAGGGTTCCCATCCACAGCTGTGGTAGTGTTTCTGAAGCATAGACATATTAATACTCTAGCCACAGAGATTTATTGGTAGTAAATCAAGACCTCTGTGAAATTTGAATTTTTTTCCTATTCCAAGCATGTATAATTATTTTGCACCAAGGAAGCATCTGATTTTTAAGGTTTTATCCTTTTGTAATTTGGACTAATATTCATTTCAAACACTAAGGACTTTTTTTTTTTTTTTTAATATATTAGAATCAGAGCCCAGGGTTGGGGATACCGACAGGGCTCAGCGGGTACCGTCACAGGGACTTAGAGCCCAGCCGCCCTTCGCCGTCTGCCTTTTCTCTGACCGGAGTCCCCAGGCTAACTGCACCTTCTTTCTTTGACCCAGGGAATGGCTCCCGGGGAGCCTTGGCGCTCTCTGCCCAGGATGCCTGCAGGATGTTTGCAGGGTGCAGGGTGGTTTGCTGTGCACCCTGAGGCCAACACTGCCAGGAACACAACTGGGGCAGGCGGGTGCTGGGCAATGGTTGCACTCTAGGGCCGGCTGGGGGACTGTCAGTGCTCCTGGACTGGAAATGCCTGCCGGCTTGAAGCCAGTATTACCCACGCCGTGCCTCTTGTGAATGTCTTGACTCTGCAGAAACTGGCTTAGTGTCACTTACCATGGATCTTGTGTGAAGCAGAAAAGTGCTTTGGTTTGATGAATGTTTGTGTCCGTGCCAACACCCTAGTGAAATAGTAGCCAGTACAACAGCATCAGTGGCGGAGGCTTGAGGAGAGATGGGGTCTAAGGGCTGGGAGGCTCTTAGTGCTGCACCAGTGCCCTCCTCAAAAGCACTTAAGGGAGGGATGTGGTCTCTTTTGTGCATGTGAAGATACCTAAACTTCACCTTAATATTTAATTTGAAGCCTCCAAAAACTGAGAAATATGTTACTGTGTTTTAATAATTACCCAGTCTCCAGTGTTTTCATCCAAAAAAAGGACTTAAAGAGAAAGGGCCGCTGTCAATCTGGAGAGGCAGAGAGCTCCTCTCCCTACTGACTGGGATGAGTTACTCCTGTATGAGTGGATTTTTCACCTGTGGATCATGAGACACCCCCAAGGGTACCTCATTTACTTCTTGGGATCTGTAAAACAACTGAAATTCTATTCCAGGTTTACAATACACACTACTGCTGGCAACAGGGGTTTGTGTCCAGAACTGACACTCTCCTAATGCTGAAACCAAATTACTCATATCAAAGACTCTTTAGCTGTTGTTATGGACCCAATGTTTGCATCCCACAAAAATTCTTACGTGGAAGACCTGTTGCTGTAAAGAGTCAAACTCTAAAACGTTTGAAGAGATTCTGCATGAAATATGAGTGGCCAACAGCCCAAGACACAGCCTCAGGAGATCCTCAGAACATGTGCCCAAGGTGGGTGGGTTACAGCTTGGGTTTATACACACTGAGAGACATAAGACATCAACACATATAAACGATGATGGACTGGACAAGGAAAATGTGGCATATATATACCATGGAATATTATGCAGCCATAAAAAATGATGAATTTGTGTCCTTTGTAGGGACATGGATGAATCTGGAAACCATCATTCTTAGCAAACTGACACAAGAACAGGAAATCAAACACCTCATGTTCTCACTCATGGGTGGGTATTGAACAATGAGAACACATGGACATAGGGAGGAGAGCATTACACACTGGGGTCTGTTGGGGGTAATGGGGGAGGGACATGGCGGGTAGGGAGGTTGGGGAGGAATAGCATGTGGAGAAATGCCAGATATAGGTGACGGGGGGATGGAGGCAGCAAACCACATTGCCATGTATGTACCTAAGCAACAATCCTGCATGATCTGCACATGTACCCCAGAACCTAAAGTACAATTATATATGAGATACATGGGTTCTGTCCAGAAAGGCAGGACAATTTGGAATGGTGGGCTTCATGGTAATAGGTAGATTCAATGATTTTCTGAGTGGCAATGGGTTAAAAGAGTTATCATCTACAAACCTGGAATCAATATAAAGGAATAAGTTAAGAGGTTGTGGACACCAAGGTTTTATCATGGAGATGAAACCTCAAGGTAGCAGGCTTTAGAGCTCCTATCTGACCCAAAAGGATGCCAGACTCTCAGTTTATTCTCTTCTGGATTAGGGAAAAGACATGGAAAGGAATGGGGATTCTCTACAGAATGTAGATTTCCCCACAAGAGACAGCTTTGCAGAATTATTTCAAAACATGTCAAAGAAATATATTGAGATAAAATACTTAGATGTATGTCAGGCCCTGCTGTAAGTCATGTGATACTATACTAGAGTCAGGTTGAAATTTGATGTCTTTTTGCTACAGAAAGTCTGTTTGGTCAGTGTTAAAATCTCTGTTTTAATGTTAATACTGGTCAGCTGTACCTGAATTCCAACCAGAGGAGGGTATAATGAAGCATGTTTGATCCCCACCTCTTATCATGACCTGAGCTATTTTTTCAGGTTGATTTTGGAATGCCCTTGGCTCTGAGGAGGAGTACATTCAGTTAGTCAGAAGGCTGAGAATTTTATTTTTTGTTTATAAGTTCTGATCCCCAATATGATGAATTAGGAGGTAGGTCCTCTGGCAGGTAATCAGGTTTAGTTGAGGTCTTTTTTTTTTTTGAGACGAAGTTTCACTCTCGTTACCCAGGCTGGAGTGCAATGGCGCAATCTCGGCTCGGCGCAATCTCGGCTCACCGCAACCTCCGCATCCTGGGTTCAGGCAATTCTCCTGCCTCAGCCTCCTGAGTAGCTGGGATTACAGGCATGTGCCACCATGCCCAGCTGATTTTTTGTATTTTTAGTAGAGACGGGGTTTCACCATGTTGACCAGGATGGTCTCGATCTCTTGACCTCATGATCCACCCGCCTCGGCCTCCCAAAGTGCTGGGATTACAGGCGTGAGCCACCGCGCCCGGCCCAGTTGAGGTCTTATAGATGGAACCCCCACAATGAGAGTAGTGCTGTTATAAAAAGAAGAAAGACCAGAGCTGTCTATCCACCAAGAAGGAGTCATGAGCACCCAAAGAGATGGCAAAGGCCATCTGCAAACCAGAAAGCGAACCCTGAGCAGAAACTGAATCTGTCCCCACGTTGATCTTGGACTTCCCAGTATCCAAAACTATGAAAAATAAATTTCTGTCATTTAAAGCACCTGGTCCTGGTGATATATTGTTATGGCAGCCCCAGATGACTTTAAGACACTAAACCTCCATTGCGAATGAACCTTGCCAGTTTCTGATGGGAGGACTACTCTGCTTCTGCTTTATGTCTAGCTAAATTTTATCTCTTTGGCTCAGTTACTTAAAGAGATTGGGAGTATGTGAATAAGTGATTTTAAGAAAGTTCTTTTAGCCAGGGAGTCATCATTCCTGCCACCTATGTTCCATCTAATCCTGCATCTCAAGATGTTACTACCTTATACAGTGATTGCCAAATCTCCTTTGATGAGATATCACTGTGTCTCCAATTACCTCCAGGACTCTTACAGAATAATAAAATATCTATCAGCATACTTTTAACTTGTTTTTGTTTTTTTGTTTAGATTGGTCTTGCACTATCACTCAGGCTGAAATACAGTGGTGTGATCTCAGCTCATTGCAGACCTGACGTCCAATGCTCAAGGTAATCCTCTCACTTCAGCTTCCTTAGTAGTTGGGACTACAGACATGTGCCACCATGCCAGCCCATTTTAAAATTTTATTTTATATTTATTTATTGAGACTAAGTCTCACTCTGTCGCCCAGGCTGGAGTGCAGTGGCATGATTTCAGCTCACTGCAACCTCTGCTTACCAGGCTCAAGTGATTCTCGTGCCTTGGTCTCCTGACTAGCTGGGATTACAGGCACATGCCAGCATGCCTGGCTAATTTTTGTATCTGTAGAAGAGATACAGTTTCACCAGGTTGGCCATGCTGTGCTGGTCTTGAACTCCCAACCTGAAGTGATCCACCTGCCTTGGCCTCCCAAAGTGCTGAGACTACAGGAGTAAACCACCACACCCAGCCGTAATTTTTTTTATTGTTTGTAGAAATGAGGTCTAGCTATGCTGCCCAAGCTGGTCACCAACTCTTGGGCTCAAGCAATCTGCCTGCCTCTGTCTCCTAAAGTCTAGGACTACAAACATGAGCCACCGCCCAGCTTCTAACTTGTTTTGATTTTACGAATTAAATACCATCTGAACTTTTTCACCAAGGATGACATAGGGTATTATAAGTCCAGAAAAACTGGAGAATGTCCTTTAGTGTGCTTCGGTAATGGATGTGTAAATGCTGCCTTTCCATACATTTTAAGTTTTTAGACGTTGGAATCTATAGCTATCAGTCAGAATGTTAGTTTAAGCCAGAAATAAATAGAGTGAAACCTCGCTGTGCAAAATGAGGGACCTCAGGCCAAGGGTGGCATCACCTGGGAGCTTTTTAAAAATGCAGAGTCTCAGCTGTGTGTAGTGGCTCACTCCTGTAATCCCAGCACTTTGGGAGGCAAAGTTGTTGGGAGAATCGCTAAAACGCAGCGGGCGGAGGTTGCAGTGAGTCAAGATCACATCACTGCATTCCAGCTGGATGATAAGAACGTGACTCCATCTCCAAAAATAAAAAATAAAATAAATGCAGAGGCTCAGCTGGGCACAATAGCTCACACCTGTAATTTCATCATTTTGGGAGACCAAGTTTGGTGGATTGCTTGAGGACAGGAGTTTGAGACCATCCTGGCCAACATGGCAAAACCCTGTCTCTACTAAAAATACAAAAAAAAAAGGCCGGGCACGGTGGCTCAAGCCTGTAATTCCAGCACTTTGGGAGGCCGAGGCAGGTGGATCACGAGGTCAAGAGATCGAGACCATCCTGGTCAACATGGTGAAACCCCGTCTCTACTAAAAATACAAAAAATTAGCTGGGCATGGTGGCGCGTGCCTGTAATCCCAGCTACGCAGGAGGCTGAGGCAGGAGAGTTGCCTGAACCCAGGAGGCGTAGGTTGCAGTGAGCCGAGATCGCGCCATTGCACTCCAGCCTGGGTAACAAGAGCGAAACTCTGTCTCAAAAAAAAAAAGAAAAGAAAAAATAGCTGGGGTGTGCTGATGCATGCCTGTAGTCCCAGCTCCTTAGGAGGCTGAGGAAGGAGGACTGCTTGAACTTGAAAGGTGGAGGTTGCAGTGAATCGAGATTGTGCTACTGCACTCCAACCTGGGTGACAGGCCAAGACTCTGTCTCAAAAAAAACAAAAAGGAAAAAAGAAATGCAGAGTCTCTCTTATACTGGACTACAGCCTAAAGAAGAAATTAATTTAAAAATAAATACAGAGTTTGATGCCCACCCAGACCTACTGAATCTGAACCTACATTTCGATATAACCTTCCAGGGATTTGTATGTTTCATGTTTGAGAAGAAGTAATTTTATAGCTCACAGACTCTTCAGAAAGCTCCAGCGCCAGATTTGGTGATGTTACCATCAGGTACAACACCCACATTATGCCACAGAGGGGATGATCCCAGTGCTTGGGTCACCAGGCACCGGGCAAGACCAGAAGGCTGCACCACTAACAGTGGGGAGCTGGCTTCACAGCAGAGCTGCCATCTCCTCTCCCCTCCCCCTGGAGGCCATGTGGGTCCAGCCCCTTCTTCATTCTCTAGCTTCAAACCCAAGGCAGATACAGAAGGCTGCTGAGGCCCAGGCCTCAGCCCATCCCTCAGCTCAGGGGATACCAGGAGAGGGAGTGACATATTCAGTTAAGTAATGAGAGCAGAGGTGTGCCTAAGGAGGCGAGGAGACTTCAAAATGCAGGCAAGGGAGTTCAGCTGCTGTGTCGCCAAAGACATAACAGACTCTACTTTCTGCATATTTTGGGGGCAGAAGAGTTGTGGAGTCCAGCTCTGCCACTACCGATCCACTTGCCTTTACCAAGGACAGGAATATCTTATACCCTCTGTTTCCTCCTCATACAAATCACTGGAAGATTGTGTTGAAATGTAGGTTCAGATTCAGTAGGTCTGGGTGGGCATAACACTCTGCATTTATTTTTAAATTAATTTCTTCTTTAGGCTCTAATCCAGTATGAGATTAACATCAACAGGATTTCTTCTGTTCCCACAAGTAAGTCGTCTTTGTAGCCAGTGGGAAGAGGAGAAAAGAACAAAAGCACATGCCCCTTTTATATAAGAGCATGAATACCTTCTGTTCCCATCCCATTTGTCAAAACTTAGTTTTGCAGACTATCCTGTGGAGGTTTGGGAATGCTGATTATAAATTAGGCAGCCATGTGCTCAGCCAAAATTTACAGATTTTACTAATAAATAAAGGGAAGAATAGATATTAGGACAACCAGGCAACCCGGAGCCTTTTCCTCCCTGAGTTTTGGTACTCTGTGACCTTGGACAAGTTTCTTATCTTGTCTGAGCCTCAGTTTTGACATGTGCAACAGCAGGATAATAGTATCTTGCCTGTAATCCCAGCACCTTAGGAAGCTCATGCAGGTGGATTGCTTGAGCCTGGGAGTTGGAGACCAGCCTGAATAACGTGATGAAATTCTGTCTGTACAAAAAAAACCCAAAATCAGTGAGTCACAGTGTGGTGTGTCTGTTGTCCCAGCTACTCGGGAGCCTGCGGTGGGAGGATCATTTGTGCCTAAGTGGTTGAGGCTACAGTAAGCCATAATCACACCACTGCACTCCAGCCTGGGTGACAGATCAAGACCCTGTCTCAAAAAAGAAAAAGATAAAAGAGTCTCTGAAGGAAGGCTGTATTTGAATAGGACTCTACACAACAGCCAACTGTCTGAATTGCAAGAATCGATGGCTAAATCGATATTGGGCCCTTAAAATACATATTTTGACTTTGGAAGTATCTGCAACTTACACTTCTACAGGCTGAAGCTAAAATACGCATAAGTGGGCTGGGCACAGTGGCTCACGCTTTTAATCTCAGCACTTTGGTAGGCTGAGTCGGGCAGATCATCTGAGGTCAGGAATTTGAGACCAGCCTGGCCAACATGGTGAAACCCCATCTCTGCTAAAAAAAAAAAAACAATTAGCTGGGCGTGGTGGTACTAATTTTTTCTGTAATCCCACCTATTCAGAAGGTTGAGGCATGAGAATCGCTTGAACTCCGGAGGTGGAGGTTGCAGTGAGCCAAGATGGCACCACTGTACTCCCGCTTGGGTGACAGAGTGAGACTCCATCTCAAAAAAAAAAAAAAAAAGTGCATAAGTGCTGCCTGATGATGACCACTGGAATTGGGATCCAAAAAATTTCCAGATGTGATAGTATAGTACATGTCATTAGAGAGACAATTATTGTGTTGCTACTTCTTGGGCATTAATTGAAACTGCCACTATGACTGAAAGACATTCAATAATCTTAAAATATGATATAACTATTATGTCTTGGGTGATGTCAGAGAAAAATTCTGACGAGGAAGCCCTTGACCAGAAGAGCTGACTCTGTAATAAAATGGAAATGGTTTATACAGGAACATGCTACTGAAGGAATACAAGAAGGTTCTCATCACATGCATGAATGGGCAGTCTCATTTCCTCTAGGACACACTTTGGAATTTCTGAGGAACTACCAGATTGTATAGCTACTTGGCAGGGGAGCATGGAGGTTCCTTATAAACAGCCCTTGGCTGATCAACAAAAAGCTGCTTGGTTTGCAGATAACAGTTTCACAGTGGATGGTCAGCATCCTGTTTGGAAGGCTGTGTACTATGACCAAATAATGCAAAAATTTTAATTGAAGAAGTTGAGAACAAATAATCTCAGCGGCTGGATTGCATGCTGGTTTCCTTGCAGTGATGTAAGAATTGAATTCCCCAAAGTCTGGGTGCATTCCAACTCTTGGGCACTGACCAATGGATAGCTACATGGTCAGGAAGATGGGCAATGGAAAACTGGATTTTTAAGGGAATGCCCATGTGGATCATGGTCCTATGAACATCAATAAGAATTTAAGGGATGTGGCTGTGCACAGTAGCTCATGCCTGTAATCCCAGTATTTTGGGAGTCCGAGGCAGGTGGATTGCCTGAGGTCAGGAGTTCAAGACCAGCCTGGCCAACATGGTTAAACCCCATCTCTACTAAAAATATAAAAATTAGCCAAGTGTGGTGGTGGGCACCTGTAATCCCAGCTACTTGGGAGGCTGAGGCAGGAGAATTGCTTGAACCAAGGAGGCAGAGGTGGTGGTGAGCTGAGATCACACCTCTGCACTCCAGCCTGGGTGACACATGAGACTTCATCTCAAAAAAAATATATATATATATATTTTAAGGGATGCATTAAATAAGACACATCAATGCTCATGAGAAAAACCTCTTTCCCAGCCTGAAAGGTGATTGCAACTTTAACTCAAAATCTTGTTGCACTTACTTGAGGTGGCCAACTGGGTTCATGGAGTGAGTGCACATGGGGGAGTGGCCGCAATGAAGAGAGGGGTAATCATAGACACATATTCCTCTGTACCCTCAGAAGCACAAAATGCCAGGAACTGTCCCGTCTGCCAGCAAGAAAGACAAATTCAGGAAAGACAAAGGAAAGCAGGCGGTAATGGGGCAGAGTTCCTTAGGGTGGGTCCCTGGTACAGAGCTGACAGAGAGACTTTATTATACCATCCAGTGTCAGTTGCCTTGGAATGGGTCCTGACAGGAATAGACACTGTGGACCATACTTTGTATACCCAGTGGTAAATGCAAATGCTCAAAACACCATAAAAGGATTGGAGCAAAAATACTATACTATGTAAAGCCACCAAGTTACATTTCTTTAAACCAAAGAACATACTCTATGGCCCACATAATGTCCAACAGTGGAAAAAGAGATTTCACACCAAATGGATACATCATATTGCTTATTATCCTCAGAGGAACAGCTTGATAGAGAATTGGTAGGGGTACCAGAAACACTTGTTGTCTCAAACATGAGGAGATAAAGTATGAGGGGCTGGCTTAGGTGCTTTCATGCTTGGGTGCTCAGATTCAACATGATGGGGGCAAGAGGAGAGTCTCTAGTCAGATTTCTCTGCTTTTCTGGTGGATTTGGGGGAAAGAGGGTGAAAAGAATGCTAGTATGACTGTACAATTATTCCCATATCACTTTAACTTCCTCTTTTCCTAGCTGACACAGTGTTCCTGCCACCAGGGCTGCAACTCTAGTGCCAGAAACAGGATAAAGTAGGGATGATCTGTAAGCAAAAATTGTAACTAAGCCTTTAAATATCTACACCAGAATTCCGAAGGGCCTAATGGGTTGGATGGTACTTTCACCCTATCTGGCATAATTGGGGTTGACAGTGAATGCAGCTATACTGCATGGTGGTTGAGAGAGCCCACTGGTCTGTACCTATGTATTCCTACTCTATATGAATACTAGTGGTCTAAGAGGTAGGTACTTGCTAGAGTGGTGTTGCTTCCTGTAGTCTGGACCAGCTCAGTGGTTGAACCTAATATCTCTTCCACAGGTGGAAAAGTCTGATTAAAAACCAATGACAAGTGGAGAGAAGGAACAATAGTATAGTTGGAAGGAAGAGAATAAAAAAGTGGGTTATGCAGCAAGGGAAATTCAGTATTACAATTGTGCCTCTAGAGAGGCTTGGAGCAATAGAAAGATTTTGCTTAGAACAATTTTGCTAGATGCCAGAAAGAGTAAAGCTATATATTTGCCAAGATTACCCCTCCTTTTGGAACCCTACAAGGTCAAATGGAAATCTGCATACCTGAATGGCAGTGCCCTGGGAGACACTTCAGCCATAGGATAGTTAAGTTGAGTGAATTGTTAGTGACTGAGTGGGATTCTAGTAATTTTCCAGTATTTTTGACTTTTAGTTTTCAGGTTACATCTCCTACAAAAGATATCATTAAGGTAGGAATTTTCAGGAACTACATCCTGCTGGGCCACTGGGGAGATCTGTCTTAAGACCTCCAGTCTTAAGAACATTCTCTAACATTGTCACATTAAGAATAAAACATTGTCCCATTTAGTTTCTGGTAATGGATGCTTAAATAGATACGGTATTACTACCTTCACCCCAAGAACACTTATAGCTTAAATAGATACAGTATTACTACCTTCACCCCAAGAATAGATCAGAATAAGTATTCACATGGAATACTTAGCAAGGACTGTTAGTACAGTTAGCCTACCTTCAGAATTGGCCATTGGCCAGCTCCCAGGAGACAATCTCTGAGCCCTAAGAATATTCTGCCAGATGAGAGTGCATTTGTATGACTGAGGTCTTGGGCCATGCTAGACTTATTTAACCACATAAGTTTATGCTAATAGTGTTATATACAGAGAATGCCTATTTTTGCTCTGGGAAAAGGGCTGGTCTCTGGTATCTGAGGCCAGTCACACTAGGGCTACATGGCTGATCCACAACAAAAACCCCAGTCCAATGCCTGCATGTGCCTCCCTGGTTGACAACACTTTCCACATGTTGTCACACATTGTTGCTGGGAGAATTAAGCACACTCTTGTGCAACTCCACTGGGAGGGGACACCTGGAAGCTTGTGCCTGCTGTCATCTGGATTTTGCTGCATGCACCTTTTCCCTTTGCTGATTTTAATCTATGTCCTTTCACTGTACTAAAACATGTTTCACAAGCCATATATATTTAGTAAACTATAACCATGAGTATAATAGCTTTTCTGAGTCCCATGAGTCCAAGTCAAAGTCACATCAATAAAAGGAGTTTTAACTTCATATGAGGAAGCGGGTAGGAGGGCCTCCCTCACTTTCTCCCACAAACCGTAGCAGTGCCCGAGACCATGGACGTCACTGCACATCAGTGTCACCAGTGGTTTTCTCTCCACCCATTGGCTTCTTCAGAAACACTGGGCTCCTTGAGAACAGGGACTGTCTCTTATCTCTGCTTCTATAGTTTCTGGTGCAGCACTTGGGATATAGTAGATATTGGAAATGTTTATAGTATAGATGCTTTTGAAAAATATGCTTCACTCTTACATAGTTTGTGAATGTCAACCTCAAAGAGACTTACATATAACTTTATAAGTTAATATTATTTTACTTAAAGAATGCTTCCAGTCACAAGTCTGAAGTACATACAGAGAGATGCATGATAGAGTTTTCTCACTACTAGCATTCAAGGTAGCACTACTAAGGTTTATTGCGTAGTACGCAGGACAAAAGTCATCCATATCCCTATTAATAAAATACATATTTTTATTAGAGGCTGAAGGCAACTTCAAAATTAAAATCCCACTTTTTATTGGGCAAGAGTCAAGGAAAGGCACTGTGTAAATTTATAAAATGAGTACCCAATTAAACTCACCTACTGTTTTTAGAGTCTGAGTCCATAACATTCTTTATAAATCCTTGAACATATTTGTGTGCATTTTGATTTTCTGGGTCATGTTTTTATGTCCAAAACACTAAAGCTCAACATAAATAAGAGAAGATTTCTATCATAAAAGTCAAAGCCTCCTGTATGTCAACTCCAGCCCCAAAACTCTACAGCATGGGCTCAGGAGTCAGAAACGTTCATCTTATATTAGGCCTTAGAATGTTATGCTGACCCTCTTGTTTCAGAAGACCCAAACCATTGCTGTCCCTTTTTTCAGAAGACCTCATCCCCCTCATTTCCTGAGCTGCTGCTTAGACTATAGGGTTTTATTGGGCTGGGAGGAAGACAGCAAGAGTTCCAATCCATGGAGTAAATGGCAAACAATAAAATATTGATGGTACCAAAAAGAACCTGAGGGAATGGCAGAGGGCTCGCATTTCTCAATAGCCCTGTGGATCTTATAAAACTGCTTAGCCATATGTCCAAGAGTAATAAAACACAAACAAATCTCATAAACTCCAATTATGAAAGATCCCAAGTCTTTCAAACAATAGCAAAATTAAATCTTTAATTTTAAAATGTTGTCACGTTCGCCTGTTAGGAGCTATAGGCCGGTAAATGTTAAAATATTTAGATTTGGAAAGAAATACTAAAAACATCCAAACTGAGAACTGCACACTATAACACATAGCCTCAAATATATCATTGTTGTTTTGAAGCTTATAAGCTTCTGATAAAAGAAAAAGGATAGGTTTGAGATCATCTTTTGGAGAACATAGTATCTTGAAGGAAATTTAAAATTCATTCCTTGGTGATTTTAAGTAGCTGAGTTGAGAATAAAACATTGTCACATTTAGTTCTGGTAATGGATGTTTGAAAAGTATTTTTATTTCTTCAGAAAGTTCAAAGCCCAGTAGTTTTGGGTAGTTGATTAAGCATCTGGTAATACCAACTCTCAATATTGTGGTCTGATCTGAGAGAGAAGCAAACATACACTGGAATGTTTCATCAATGTTTCCTTTGTTTATGTATCCAAACTTAGCAAAAGAAAGTAGATTGGGCCGGGCGCGGTGGCTCAAGCCTGTAATCCCAGCACTTTGGGAGGCCGAGGCGGGTGGATCACGAGGTCAAGAGATCGAGACCATCCTGGTCAACATGGTGAAACCCCGTCTCTACTAAAAATACAAAAAATTAGCTGGGCATGGTGGCGTGTGCCTGTAATCCCAGCGACTCAGGAGGCTCAGGCAGGAGAATTGCCTGAACCCAGGAGACGGAGGTTGCGGTGAGCCGAGATCGCGCCATTGCACTCCAGCCTGGGTAACAAGAGCGAAACTCCGTCTCAAAAAAAAAAAAAAAAAAAAAAAGAAAGTAGATTGATTTACTGAGATAAATAAAACATTTACGGACAGTTTTTTTTTTTTTTTTCCCTGATTGATGTTAATATTGCTACTGTTATCATGGTTTTACTACTTCATTTTCACAAATGTTTCCTGTGCAGTGCTTCCTCTAGGGCCAAGACAAAGTCCTCTTTGGGGCAAGTATGTCCTCACTCTGATTTTCTGCATATTCCCTCTAAAGTCCAAAATAAGAGCCCAGAATTTTAAGGGATCTTAAGGTAAAGACAATGACTCCTAGCAAAACCCAAACAACTGATAAGTTTATAAATAAGTAAAAAGTTAAAGTAGCACATAAATCATTGGATCTCGAATCTAGGCTCACATCAGAATCACCTCTACAGTTTTTAAAACACAGCTGCTCACATTCTTAGGTACTGTGATTCAGCTCTGGGTAAGTGACCAGAAATCTGTATTTTTCTTATATACCTTCACAGATTGCAGTCAGGAATGAGAACCTCTGTCTTGTATAAAATAGACACGTTCTCAACAGCTACAGCCAAAATGGGGAAGTTATCTTCATTTTATATCCAAATGTATGTTTTTATTTTTTAAAAAACACGTGGATGTATTATTATCATAGGCCGGGCATTGTGGCTCATGCCTGTAATCCCAACCCTTTGTGAGGCCAAGGCAAGAGGACCACTTGAGCCTAGGAATTCAAGATCAGCCTGGGCAACAATTCTTCAAAAAAATTTTAAAAACTGGCCAGGTATAGCTGTGCCCACCTGTAATCTCAGCTACTCGAGAGGCTGAGATGGGAGCATCCATCTAGACTGGGAGGTCGAGGCTGCAGTGAACTGTGATTGTGCCACTGTACTCCAGCCTGGGTGACGAAGACCCTGTCTCAAAAAAAAGGAAAAATTGTCATAAAAACAGTTTAATTTGCAATTGGCATGAATATACGATTGCAAACTGTGTATATACCAAGATCATGTGTAAAACATCCCTTCTCCTTTCACAGACTCCCAAGTTATAAAATACAGTAAACTCCGTTGCCCTTCAACCATTTTGGTCTTTGGGACTTTTTTCAAATAAATAATATATGCAAATGTCACGATAGTACAGTGAGAGGCAGAGCATACTAAATTGTAAGTTTCTAATGGCAAAGGGTTGGTGCTCTAATTTTTCCCAGTTCCAGTTGTTCTTACTGAGGGCCTGGCAATTGCACAGTGGAGGTCAGTTGCCTACGAAAAGTTCAGTGAGCCTCGTGTGTGTGTGTGTGTGTGTGTGTGTGTGTGTATTTTGTTGTTGTTGTTTTTTGTGGTTTTTGTTTTTTTTTTTTTTTTTTTGAGACACAGTCTTGCTCTGTCACCCAGGCTGGAGTACAGTGGCATGATCTTGGCTCACTCAACCTCTGCCGCTGGGTTCAAGTGACTCTCCCGCCTCAGCCTCCCAAGTAGCTGGGACTACAGGCATGTGCCACCATGCCTGGCTAATTTTTATATTTTTAGTAGAGACAGAGACTCAACACATTGGCCAGGCTGGTCTCGAACTCCTGATCTTAGGTGGTTTGCCCACATCAGCCTCCCAAAATGCTGGGACTATAAGCATGAGCCACTGCACCTGGCCACCTCCTGGTTTTTATTTCTGGCTTTCCTCCTAAAAATCTAGCGCCCATTCATTCAGGGCCTCAGTCTTTTTTCTGGCAAATCCACATGAATTTTGGAGGGAAAACTTGAGACTAGATCCCCTAAATGAAATTTTCTAGAAAAAGAAAAATTTTGTTAAGTACAAGGAGAATCAATTCTAGATAACATCAGAGTAGAGTAAGATATGATGAATCTATAAAAAATAAAGTAGAAGGGGCCAGGAGCGGTGGCTCACACCTATAATCCCAGCACTTTGGGAGGCCAAGGCAGGTGGATCACAAGGTCAGGAGATCAAGACCATCCTGGCTAACACAATGAAACCCTGCCTTTACTAAAAATACAAAATAGCCAGGTGTGGTGGCACACACCTGTAGTCCCAGCTACTTGGGAGGCTGAGGCAGCAGAATTGCTTGAACCCAGGAAGCAGGGGTTACGGTGAGCAACGATCGCGCCACTGCACTCCAGCCCATCAACAGAGCGAGACTCTGTCTGAAAATAATAATAATAATAATAAAATTTAAAAAATCAATACAGTTTTACAAAATCCAAGATAATTTGTTTTCATTGGGCATGAAAGATATTTAATTATTATGCAAAGAGCTAATGAATGTGTTCACAATTGCAATATGATAAGTAACAAGATAGTGTGAAAGCTTAGAGGATTTTTAAACCAATATTTTAAAGAAATATTTAATTGTTCAGGCATATTTTGATCCATAATTATATATTCAAACAAGATTCATGAAATCATCTGTATGAAGGTCACACTAAAATGACGTTTACTTTTGCTTTTGAAATGGGGATCTCTCCTTCTTTAGGCAGCATGTCTTCATTCCCAGCAACATTTTTTCTTTCAAACCCATTCTCTTTGTTTAATTTTTTAAAGTGCCTTTTTCAACTAGCTTTCAAATAAATCATTTAGCCCTCTGAAAAGATTTTAAACATGAATTCAGCCAAAGCTGATGAAGTGAACCCAGAGGAATTGACAACCCGAAACCAAAGTTTTTTTCTTAAATGGGGCTATGAAAACATGTGGAAAAAATTGATGGAAGAAGAGCTTCAATTTTCAGCTGCCAAAGAGGAGAAATGAGTCCAAGACAACATGGGACAAGATGATACTTCCTAGACTTTTCCTTTTCTATCCGGAAGCAATAATTAGCATATCAGTGCCCATCATAAATGGACAAGTTGCTAGCTTGTAAAAGTTAATTGTTACATGGGTACAAGGGTGCTTTGTCAAAAACAGAAATATTGCAACAGGCTACAGTAAATGTTTACTGGTACTTAGTTAATATATAAGATGTGCCGGGCGCGGTGGCTCAAGCCTGTAATCCCAGCACTTTGGGAGGCCGAGGCGGGTGGATCACGAGGTCAAGAGATCGAGACCATCCTGGTCAACATGGTGAAACCCCGTCTCTACTAAAAATACAAAAAATTAGCTGGGCATGGTGGTGCGTGCCTGTAATCCCAGCTACTCAGGAGGCTGAGGCAGGAGAATTGCCTGAACCCAGGAGGCGGAGGTTGCGGTGAGCCGAGATCGCGCCATTGCACTCCAGCCTGGGTAACATGAGTGAAACTCCGTCTCAAAAAAAAAAAAAAAAAAAAATATATATATAAGATGTAATTAAAGAAACAAAAAGTTGTTATCAGGAGGCATAAATTTCACAGGAAAAGTTTCATTTTGTGGCAAATGGCCAAGGATAGAGAAAAAGTAACTGTAATTTTTCTCAAGTTCACAAAAGCAAAAATGAAAATGTTTGTACTCTGACTCTTATTCTAAATAAATGTAGAAATGGGAGCAGCTTTTGGCCAAAATGGCCAAATTAAATACCATTCATGCCTAATCTGAGTGAGATCCCACCTGGGTTTACAAAAATGCTCCCAGAGGATAAATAAGAAGTCTTACAAGTCTGTCTTACCACAGCTGACAGTAAAACACAAGAAAGATAGTAGGAAACACAACAGGGACAAGAAGAAACAGGGCAGGGCTGCTTCAAGGAAGCAAGTGTGAGCAAAGCAATCAGCTGAGATCTGTTTCCACAAGAATTGTTTATATCTTCATTAAATCAGAGACTCCAGCCAAGGAAATATCCACAGGGACTCTGAGCCAGGATTCTTGCTAATGCTTTAGCATGTAATGAACTGTTAAAGTTGGTACAGGAAGAGAACCAGTCTTATTTGCCTACCTACAGACTCCAGATTCCTAGTCCCAGAGTGGGAAGGGACCTTAGCATTCACAATCTTACTATTTTACCATTGAGAAAACTGAAACCCAGGAATTTTTTTCTAAACTTCATCTCCCCTCAGTGTCTCAGTCTAGGTACCTCCCAAGTGCCCTCTGCTTTCTACTGCTTGGACATAGTGCTAGAGCCCTCTTAGACTCTATGTTTTTGGCCAGCAGAGTCCTTAGAATAAAAGTTTTCCAACAAGCTACCTGCTCCCTTTTACACATGCACACAAACACACATCACACACACATGCACACACACATGCACATACATATATACATGCACACAAACACACACAGGACAAAAGCAAGAACAAATCTCTCACTGAAATAGCAGAATGACAAGCAGTACCCATGATACACTGACAGTGGGATGATGTGGAATTATTGTAAAAGTACAAGTTCAGAGATTGCTACTATCTAGAAATGTGAAAATGAAGCAAGACCAAGAAGAAAACAGACAGACAAAAAAATTATATTAATTCATAGTAAAGAAACATGTACACGCTATCTCAGAGAGATGATCAAAAGCCAACATCAACAGTGGTAACTCATGGAGGCAGTGTGTTATCCTTGGTATAATGTGATGAAAATGGCACTTTACTCTGTGGTCTTCCTTTCAAAACATGTAATCTCAGTCTTATCACGAGAAAATGTTAGATAAATTCCAATTGAGGAGCATTCTATAAACTACTTGACCAGTATTCCTCAAAATTGCCATCAAAACTGAGGAAAGTCTGTTAAATTTTCACAACCAAGAGGAAGCTGAAGAGACACAACAGGGAAATGTAATATGGTTTCTTGGATGGGATCATTGAACAGAAAAAGAATATTCAATGAACATCAAGGAAATTGCCATAAAGTATGGACTTTAGTTAATAATAATGTATCAGTATTGGTTCATTATTTGTACAGATGTGCCACAGTAATGTGAGATGTTAATAACAGGTGAACTTAGGTGTGGAGTACATAGGAACTTTCTGAGCTATCTCTATAGTTTTTCTATAAATCTAAAACTGTTGTGAAATAAAATGGTAATTTTAAAGGAAACTTTATTTACATGGTACACATGCCAGTAGATTTTTTCTTTTCTTTTTTTTTTGAGACAGTCTTGCTCTGTCACCCAGGCTGGAGTACAGTGCCTCCCAGGTTCAAGCGATTTTCCTGCCTCAGCCTCCCAAGTAGCTGGGACCACAGGTGCGTGCCACTGCATCTGGCTAATTTTGGTATTTTTAGTAGACACGGGTTTTCAGCATGTTAGCCAGGATGGTCTTGATCTCCTGACCTTGTGATCTTCCCTCCTCAGTCTTCCAAAGTGCTGGGATTACAGGCATGAGCCACCACACCCAGCTATGCTAGTAGTTTTGAAGTCATAGACACTGGCTTATAATTTAGTTTCTGTTTATTAACCTTGTAACCCTTAGTAACACTTGGCTTTATTTTTCATCTCTAAAATGAGGCAGAAGCAGGGAGGTGGAACAAGATAGTGGAATAGAAGGCACCATGGATCCTTTCCCCCACAAAGACAACAATTTAACAATTATCTACACAGGGAAAACACCTGTGTAAGAACCAACTATCAGGTTAGGCCTCATAGTAACAGGTTTTATCTTCATCTCTCTGGAAGTGGCACTGAAGAGATAGAAAAAAAGTCTTGAACTGCCAGTGCTACCCCTCCCCGGTCAACAGCAGCAGCATGGTGCAGAGAACATGTCTTTGTGCAGGGAGAACAAGAACATAGTAACTAAGAGGCATTGAAGTCAGTGCTGCCCTGTTATAGAAGAAGGGGAAACTGGACCATACTCAGCTGCCCATCCATGAAGGGAATGTTTAAACCAGCCCTAGGCAGAAGGGAATCGCTGATTCCAGCGGTCTGAACTTGAATTCCTACAGACCTCACCACCAAGGACTAAACTACTCTGGGTCTCTAAGTAAATTGAAAAGGCAGTCTTGGCCATGAGGACTGTAACTCTTAGGCAAGACCTAGTGCTGAAATGGGCCCAGAGACAGAGGACCTGGGATATGGGGGGCGCATGGCATACTGAGACTCCAGCTGGAGTGTTACCCTTCCCCTACCCCAGGCTACACAGCTTGTGGCTCCAAAAGAGACTCCTTCCTTCTGCCTGAGGAGAGGAGAAAGAGAAGTGGGGAGAACTTTGTCTTGCATCTTGGATATGAGCTCAGCAACAGCAGGATAGGGGACCAGTCAGAGTTGTGAGGCCCCCTTTCCAGACCCTAGTTCCTGGATAACATTTCTAGACACACCCTGGCGCAGAAGAGAACCTGCTGCCTTGAAGGGAAGGACACAGTCTTGGCAGCATTTATCACCTGCTAACTGAAGAGCCCTTGGGCCCTGAATAACAAGCAGTGATACCCAAGTACTACATAGAGTGCCTTGAGTGAGCTTCTGAGACTTGCTGGCTTCAGGTGAGACTCAGCACATTATCAGCTTTGGTGGCTACAGGGTGAAACTCCTTCTGCTTCAGAAAAGCAGGGAGAAAAGTAAAGGGGACTTTATCTTGCACCCTAGGTGCCAGCACAGCCACAGTGGGGGAAAGCACCAAGGAGGCTCTGGAGCACCTCAATTCCAGGGCTTGACTTGGATGGCATCTCTGCACCTGCCCTGGGCCAGAAGGAAGCCCACTGCCCTGAAGGGTGAGCCCTAGGCCAGGCAGTATTCACCACAAGCTGAAATCAGAGCCCTTAGGCCTTAAGGGACTATCAGTGCTAGTCTGGCGGTAGTACTACTGCTCATGGCCTGTGGTGTTGTACTTGGGATGAGGCCCCTTTGCCTTTAAAAAGAAGAGGTAAGAGTGGGAAGGACCGTGTGTTGTGTTTTGAGTACAGCTTAGCTGCAGTATGATAGAACAGTAGCTAGACTCCTAAGGTTTTTGATTCTAGTCCCTGACACATGGTTGGGACCTCTGGACCCACCCAGGTTCTAGGGGAATCCACTGCTCTAAAGGGAAGGACACAGTCCTGGCTGGCTTTACCACCTGCTGATTACAGAGCCACTGGACCTTCAGCAAACATAAGCAGTTGCTAGGGAGAGGTTACAGTAGGCTTTGGGCAAGACCCAGTGCTGTGCTGGCACTAGGTCTGACCACTTCAGGGTCAGACCAGTGGTGGTGGCAACAGGAGTGCTTATGTCACTCTTCCCTAAGCTTTAGGTGGCTCAGAACAGAAAGACTTCATTTGTTTTGTAGAAAGTAAAGGAAGAGAAAACGAATCTCTGCCTGGTAATACAGAAAATTCTCTTGGATCTTGTCCAAGGCTGTCAAGGTAGCACTTCCACAAGTCTTCAAGAACCACAGTATTACTGGGTTTGGGGAGCCCTCTAAATTTAGCAGATACAGCTTAGATCACAACACCCAAGTCCTTTAAAATATCTGGAAAGTCTTCCCAAGAAAAATGAGTACAAAGAAGCTTAGACAGTGCCAACTACAATAAATACCTAATTCTTCAATGTGTAGACACCAAAGAACAATTATTAGCACCAACAACATCCTGGAAAGCATGACCTCACCAAATGAACTAAATGATCTGCAATGGACCAATCCTGGAGAAACAGAGATGTGTGACCTTTCAGATACAGAATTCAAAGTAGCTACGTTGAAGAACCTCAAAGAAATTCAAGATAACACAGAGCAGGAATTTAGAATTCTATCAGAAAAATATAAGAAAGAGATTGAAATAATTAAAAGGAATCAAGCAGAAATTCTGGAGCTGAAAAATGCAAATGGCATACTTATGAATGCATAAGAGTCTTTTTATAGCAGAATTCATCAAGCAGAAGAAAGAATTAGCGAGCTTGATGACAGGCTATTTGAAAGTAGAGGAGACAAAAGAAAAAAAGAATAAAAAACAATGGGCGTACCTACAGGATATAGGAAATAGCCTCAAAAAGGAAAATCTAAGACTGTTCCTTTTTAGCTTGGTGTTTGGCTCTCTTATCCAGTCTGGAATGCAGCGGTACGATCTTAGCTCACTGCAACCTCTGCCTCCCAGGTTCATTTCCTGCCTCAGCTTTCCAAGTAGCTGGGATTACAGATGCGCACCACCACACCCAGCTAATTTTTATATTTTCAGTAGAGACGGTGTTTCACCATGTTGGCCAGGCTGATCTCAAACTCCTGACCTCAAGTGATCTGCCCACAGAAAATCTACAACTTACTGGCTTTATAGAGGAGGTAAGGAAAGAGATAGGTATAGAAAGTTTATTCAAAGGAATAATAACAGGGAACTTCTCAACCCTAACAAAAAAATCAACAACCAAGAAAAAGAAGGTTATAGAACATCAAGCAAATTTAACCCCAAAAAAACTACCTCAAGGCATTTAAAAATCAAACTCCCAAAGATCAAGGATAAAAATGGATCCTAAAAGCAGCAAGAGAAGATAAATAAATAACACACAATGGAGCTCCAATATGTCTGGCAGCAGACTTTTCAATGGAAATTTTATGGGCCAGGAGAGAGTAGCATAACATATTTAAACTGCTGAAGGAGAAAAGTTTACCCTAGAGTAGTATATCTGGTAAAAATATCCTTCAAGCATGAAGGAGAAATAAAAACTTTCCTAGACAAACAAAAGCTGAAGGATTTCATCAATACCAGACCTGTCCTACAATAATGCTTAAGTGGGGAGTACTTCAATCAGAGAGAAAAGGATGTTAATCAGCAATATGTAATCACCTGAAGATAGAAAACTCACTGGAAATAGTAAGTACAGAGAAAAACACAGAATATAATAACCCTGTAACTGTAATGTGTAAACTATTTTTATCCTAAGTAGAAAGACTAAATGATGAACAATCCAAAAATAAGAACTATAATAACTTTTCAAGACATACATAGTACAATAAAATATAAATAGAAACTGTAAGAAGTTAAAAAGTAGAGAGACAAAGTTAAGGCACAGAATTTTTATTTTCTTTTTGCTGGTTTGTTTATGCAAATGGTGTTAAGTTGTTATCAGGTTAAAATACAGATTTATAAAGTAGTATTTGCCAGTCTCATGGTAACCTCAAACTCCTGACTTCGTGACCACCCACCCGCCTTGACCTCCCAAAATGCTGGGACTACAGGAGTGAGCCACTGCACCTGGCTGAGGAACTCTAGATTCTATGACTCAATTCAGAGAAGAATGAGGTATGGGAGACAGGAGGGCAGGAGGAGGTCAGAGAAAATGAACCTGATAGAATCTACTTATTACTTATATGAGTGCTGAAGGAGCCTTTCTGGAAACTAAAATTTATTCTATCTGCAGCCATCTACAATTTGGCTTTTATCTTAATTTTAAGAGAAAAGACAGCTCAATTAGTTAAAAGCTATTGTTATTTATAATTGAATTTTTCTTGCTTCTTGGCCAAGAGATCAATAGAACAATTATTATTAGTATTCTGTCTTTTCTTCACCTTCATGTCGCTTAAGGTCCTGATTGTCATTTTGATTCTTCACTGTGGGATACCATGGCTTTTAAAAACTCAACCAGCTAGAGAGTGAATATAATCACCCATTTTCTAAAATAAGTAAGCAAGGATGTAACTTACAAACCTGATAGATTCCTCTGTGGAATTGCAAATAAAACTAGAGAACCTACCTGGAATTTTAGAATTGGAAAATAAAATGATGACTGTTCTACTTTTCTATTAACAGAAGAGGAGACTTGGGACCAGCCTCTAGGATGTCTGTGTGGTAATAAGCAAGAGCAGCTGCAGTCATGGAGAGCTGGTTTCCCACTCAGGTGAGGCAGTGTGTCAGCCACGTGACCCTAGCAATTCCTTCAACCCCTCTGCAACTGTCTCTCCTCCTGCAAAATATAACAATTGCTGCTGTGCCCTCCTTATGGGATGTTGAAAAGAGTTAAGTGAGATCATAGGTATGGGCAAGGACTTCACGGCTAAAACACCAAAAGCAATGGCAACAAAAGCCAAAATAGACAAATGGGATTAATGAAACTTAAGAGCTTCTGCACAGCAAAATAAACTATCATTAGAGTGAATCAGCAACCAACAGAACGGGAAAAAAAATTTTGCAATCTACCCATCTGACAAAGGGCTAATATCCAGAATCTACAAAGAAATTAAACAAATGTACAAGAAAAAAACAACCCCATCAAAAAGTGGGGGAAGGATATGAACAGAGACTTTTCAAAACAAGACATGCAGCCAACAAACATATGAAAAAAAGCTCATCATCACTGGTCATTAGAGAAATGCAAATCAAAACCACATTGAGATACCATCTCACACCAGTTACAATGGTAATCATTAAAAGAGACAACAGGTGCTGGAGAGGATGCGAAGAAACAGGAATGTTTTTACACTGTTGGTGGGAGTGTAAATTAGTTCAATCATTGTGGAAGACAGTGTGGCGATTCCTCAAGGATCTAGAACTAGAAATACCATTTGACCCAGCAATCCCATTACTGAGTAAATACCCAAAGGATATAAATCATTCCATTAAAAAGACAAATGCACATGTATGTTTATTGCAGCACTGTTCACAATAGCAAAGACTTGGAACTAACCCAAACGCCCATCAATTATAGACTAGATAAAGAAAATCTGGCACATATATACCATGGAATAATATGTAGCCATAAAATAGGATGAGTTCATGTCCTTTGTAGGGACATGGATGAAGCTGGAAAACATTCTCAGCAAACTGACACAAGAACAGAAAACCAAACGCTGCATGTTCTCACTCATAAGTGGGAGTTGAACAATAAGAACACATGGACACAGGGAGGGGAACATCACACATTGGGGCCTATTAGGGGGTGGGTAGCTACGAGAGGGATAGTAGGATGGTGGGGGGCTAGGTGAGGGATAGCATTAGGAGAAACACCTAATGTAGATGATGGGGTGACGGATGCAGCAAACCACCATGGCACATGTATACCTATGCAACGAACCTGCACATTCTGCAAATGTACCCCAGAAATTAAAGTATTTAAAAAAAGAGTTAAGTAAGATCAAATGAGTTTATATCTGGAAAACATCATGATGGGAGGTTGAAATTGATGGCATAAGGGTAGAAAAGTATGATATCTTTCCTCCCTGTAGGAGGGAGACGGCTAACACTCTTAAAGCACAAGGCAGGTTAACAAGAGAAAAGCATAACCAATTTATTTAATCAAGGCTTTGTGAGACACAAGAGACTTCAGAAATGGTCTAAAGTTCCAGGAGAAAATGTTTTTATGCTTAGGTTCGATAAAGAATGGATAGCCATGTAGAAATGCGATTGGACAGAAGGCTAATGGTAATAGACTAAGGGAGAAACACGGAAGGCCTATGTGTTCAGGTTAGGACACCTGTTACATAAAGGTCTTCGAGAAGGGAAAATGTCATCCTTCTAGGTTTTATGACTTGCCGTGGGGAAGAGGAGTTTTAGTTTCTATGACCCACCTTGGTGAAGAAGAATTCTGGTTTCTATGACTCACTTTGCAGAGGATGGTGGGGAAGACAGGAGACTGGGAGGAGATCAAGATGTTGAAGAGGTCTTGTTTCCAGTCTCCTCCCATTCAAATACTTTGGGATAGCATTTTCTGAGCCTGACAATGGCTTGTCAATTTTCTGACATGATTTCCTAAAATTTACTTTAGTTTCAATGTTTTGTTGTTGTTTGGCTTTGATTTTGTGTTTTGGGTTTCTGTTTGTGGTGTCTGTTTGTTTGTTTGTTTTGAGACAAAGTCTTGCTTCATTATCCAGGCTTGAAAGCAGTGGCACGATCACAGCTCACGACAGCCTCCACCTCCTAGCCTCAAGTGATCCTCCTCACTCGGACTCCCTAGTAGCTGAGAATACAGGCAGAAGCTACCACACTAATTTTTAAAAAATTTTTTGTAGAGATGGGTCTTCCTATGTGGCCCAAGCTGGTTGCAAAATCCTTTCTGGGCTCAAGCAATCCTCCTGCCTCCACCTCCCAAAGTGTTGGGATTACAGGCATGAACCACCACACCCAGCCATTTTAGCTTCAATGTTTTAATTTGGAGATTTTGCTTAAAAATCTGGTTTACCATCTTTTCTGGAAAAAAAAAAAATGGAAGTAAGTCCTTTCAATATTGGGCCCACATTCGCACATATGGAGGTGAGGAGCATTTTCCAACTTTCTTTTTTTTTGAGACAGAGTCTCACTCTGTGACCCAAGCTGGAATGCGGTGGCATGATCTTAGCTCACTGCAACCTCAGCCTCCTGGGTTCCAGCGATTCTTGTGCCTCAACCTTCCAAGTTGCTGGGATTACAGGTGTGTGCCACTATGCCTGGCTAAGTTTTGTATTTTTAGTAAAGACAGGATTTTTCTGTGTTGGCCACGCTGGTCTTGAACTCTTTTTTTTTTTTTAAATATTTTATTGCATTTTAGGTTTTGGGGTACATGTGAAGAACATGCAGGATTGTTGCATAGGTACATACATGGCAATGTGGTTTGCTGCCTTCCTCCCCATCATCTATTTCTGGCATTTCTCCCCATGTTATCCCTCCCCAACTCCCCACCCTCCGCTGTCCCTCCCCTAGCTTCCCACAACAGACCTCAGTGTGTGATACTCCCCTCCCTGTGTCCATGTGTTCTCATCATTCAACACCCGCCTATGAGTGAGAACATCAAACTCTTGATCTCAAGTGATCCACCTGCTTTGGCTTCTCAAAGTGCTGGGATTGCAGGCGTGAGCCACCACACCCAGCCTAATTTCCCCAATTTCAATGGAGCACTTGCTTTCCATGTTACCCTGGTGCCCAGCACTATCCATTCATTAATGGAACCTGTCTGGTGCAGACAGGCATTTGATGTCTTTATCCCTGTAAAGGAGTGAGTTACAATATTGGGAGCGGGGTTATCTGCCCTCCAACTTCTTCCTAGTGCAACCAAAAAATAAAATCCTAAGCACTCCCCCACCTACTGAATGGACCCTGCCTTTTGGCCTACCTCTCGGCCAAGGGGATTCTAATATTAACCTGAAAATCTAGTTCAGGCTATGATGGAAAGTGAGGGTCAGACATGCCTCATTACATCCTCCTCCCTTTGGAATTCAGGCACAGCTGACCAGCATTAGCATTAAAACAGGGACCTTAAAACTGACAGAATAGGCTCTAAGTCTGGTTAGAAATGTTTATAGTCTATTTTCTCTGAAACCTGCTGCCTGGAGGCTTCATCTGCATAATGAGAACCTTGGTCTCTAAACCCCTTATGTTAACCCAAACACTCCTTTCTATTGATTCCAGGTCTTCAGATAAACTCTTTCAACGAACTGCCAATCAGAAAATCTTTGAATCTGCCTATGACATGGAAGCCCTACTTCCCACCGCCCTCAACCCCACCTTCAAGTTGTCCCATCCTTCTGGATGGAACCAATGTGCATCTTAAATGTACTAACTGATGTCTTAAGTCTTCCAAAAATGTACAAAACCAAGCTGTAGCCCAACCATCTTGGGCTCATGTTCTCAGGACCTCCTGAGGGCTGTGTTATGGGCCATGATCACTCATATTTGGCTCAGAATAAATCTCTTCAAATATTTTACAGACTTTCACTCTTCATCAACACTGAACATTTGCCTTCTTTTCTTCACACTGGGTTTGGATGTATAAATCCATAATAACTGACAATATTGAACTTTGCCTGAGTCCAGTGCTTTTGAAAAACAGGGAGGATTAATTTGCTGGACTTCTTATTTTCTCTCTTTATTTCCTCCCCCTGCCCCCCAACCGATAGATGAGGTCTTTTTCTGTTGCTCAGGCTGGAATGCACTAGCATGACCATAGCTCAATGTAACCTTGAACTTCTGGGCTCAAGCCATCCTCCCTCCTCATTCTCCCAAGTAGCTGGGACTAAAGGCATGTGCTACCATGCCTGGCTAATTTCACTTTCTGTAGAGACAGGGTCTCACTATGGTCTCAAACTCCTGGCCTCAAACCATCCTCCCACCTTAGCCACCCAAAGTGCTAGGATTACAGATGTGAGTCACCATGCCCAGTCCTGGATTTTTGTTTTCTAAAATCTTCTGTCTTCCCCAATATGACTTAGGTAAGATCTGCATCCCCTTGTTTACCTATGAAAGGTCTAAATACAAACCCTCTGAATTCCCATTCTTCTTAGAAATGATTAGCTGAATTGTCTCCTGCTGTCTCTCTTAGAAACAAAATTTAAAAACTAGCTAAACACAGAGATAAATGTTTCTTGTTCAACTGATAGACTGGGACTTCCTCTGATGACAAAACAACCCCTATTGTCAGATCACCATCCCTGTAACTTGTCTACTCCTTCCTATCAAAGTCTACGAAGAAACAACCCTGCTAAGACCCTCTGATCTTCACACCTGGAGAATTATCTCTATTCCAATAGCCTGAATAAAAATAATTTCCTTACTTTGTCCCACTTTTTTGCCTTTGACATCCCCTGACCCTCTTCCTGAAGACATATACAATCTTTACACAGAGCATGAGCCCTTTCAAGCATTTCAGGTACAACTGAGGATGAGGATGAGGCTGAATGTTCTCCTTGCTTAGGAACTGTTAGAAAGAAGGGAAGCCCTAAGAAGGCAGGGAAGAATATGGCAGCAAATCTGGAGATATTTTAAAGAGAAGAGGGAAAGGTGTGGGAAAATTCTTTAAAAGACATTTCCGGCCAGGCACAGTGGCTTACGCCTGTAATCCCAGCACTATGGGAGGCAAAGGTGGGCAAATCACCTGAGGTTAGGAGTTCAAGACCAGCCTGGCCAATATGGTGAAACCCCATCTCTACTAAAAATACAAAAATTAGCCGGGCATGGTGGTGGGCATCTGCAATCCCACCTACTTGGGAGTCTGAGGCAGGAGAATCACTTGAACCCAGGAGGCAGAGGTTACAGTGAGCTGAGACCATGCCATTGCACTCTAGCCTGGGCAGTGAGAATGAAACTTTGTCTCAAAAAATCAAACATAAAATAAAATGTATTTCCATTTACTGAAGACAATTCCACAAGCTAATGTCCCTCCATTCCACTGCGCCCCTCCCACGTCCTTAAAAACCTTCAGTTTCCTTACTGGGATATATCCTTCATTATCACCTCCAATTACCTGATTAAAACCCAGTTTG
This sequence comes from Sapajus apella, assembly GCF_009761245.1. NCBI lineage: Eukaryota > Metazoa > Chordata > Mammalia > Primates > Cebidae > Sapajus > Sapajus apella. The sequence goes on along the minus strand of NW_022436944.1, from coordinate 8,558,457 downwards.
CTCACTTAACTGACCTAACCAAAAGCCTGCAGTTGCTCTCCTTTGCCTTTGAGGTCAAGAACAAATAGTTTAGCATGGCACAGAAGGCACTTCATGACTTGACCCTATCCTGACTTCCCTGCAGCCTCCCCTGCTGCAACCAATGAGCCATGTACCCCCTCCCAACATCATACAGCATGTCATTACAGTGAGGGTCCCTGGGAAGGCCTGACCTGTGCGCCTCATATATGATCTCTGGCAGTTTATGGCAGGTATAGAAGACAAGAGAAAGCTTCCCCTCCACACTCTGAAGGTTCACAGAAATGAAACCATGATAGACAGGTAAATAGTAGGGAGAAAGTATACAAATTTATTTAACATGCATAGCATGGGGACTCAGAGGAGAATGATTACCTAATAACCCAATAGGGTACAGATGCCTATACACCCTTCTTCACAGGGGAGGAAAAAATGGGGATGGATGTGGACAATTCTTTTGAGGGGTAATTGATTATTAGGAAAAATGGGCTGGGCACAGTGGCTCACACCTGTAATCCCAGCATTTTTCGAGGCCAAGGTGGACGGACTGCTTGAGGTCAGGAGTTCAAGACCAACCTGGCCAACATGGTGAAACCTATCTTTATCAAAAATGCACAAAATTAGCCGGGTGTGGTGGCAGGCACCTATAGTCCTAGCTACTCAGGAGGCTGAGTCCGGAGAATTGCGTGAACCCAGGAGGCAGAAGTTGCAGTGACCCAAGATCACATCACTGCATTCCAGCCTGGGTGACAGGGTAAGACTCCATCTCAAAAAAAATTTTTTAAAAAGGGGGAGTGAATGAACAGGCCCAACGCTCAGACAATGGCTAGCAAATAATTCCCTTTAGAAATTGAATGGGATCAGAGAACTGACAATAGTTTGGATTGAAGTTCATCTGGGTTCTAGGTGTGATGTACAATTTTCAGTCTCTTCCTCTGTGCTATGAATTTTAATATTCTCTGGTTTTGACATTTCAGGGAGGGGACTGAAGGCAATTATGCTTCCCTTTGGTGATTTGAGTTTCTAGTCTGATAAGGAAATCAGAGAATAGCATCATTCTGTGCTTTTGGAGAGAGATGGTGTGGGGTGGGGGTTGAGGGGTGATCAGAGAGTCTGTTTCTTTAGTTCAACATGTCAAGGTGCCATATTTGGGGTATTATTTCCTGAGCCTCAATGCAGGACACCAGGAGCCTAGTTTACATAAGGACCAAATCATCCTGAGAGAAACAAGGAATAAAAGAGCATTTAGTGGTAATCTCAGGAACACTGCATCAAGGTTATCCCAGTGAGGTTAGGGACCTGGGGTGCCTTGCTTGGCTGTCAAAGAAAAGAGATGTTTTGGGACTTACGGTAAAAGAATTGTACTTGAATGGAAAATGAGACACTGTCCAAAGGATAGTCCTCCAGTTTATAGTATTACAACCTTTTATTGCCTTTGAACTATTTCAAGTTGTAGTTCATTGATAGCAATGATTCCCTTCAACATGCAAAACTGTCCTGTCTAGTAGAGGTCCAGTTGATTCTACAATATCTCCAATATCTGTGGGAAAACCAATTTGTCTCCATTTATGCATTCATATATATTCATTTCCTTTTCTTCTTCTTTTTTTTTTTTTTTTTTTTTTTGATATAAAGGCTCCCTGTCTTGCCCTATAGCCCAGGCTGGAGTGCAGTGGTGCAATCATAACTCACTGCAACCTTGAACTCCTGGGCTCAAGTGATCCTCCCACTTCAGTCTCCCAAGTAGCTGGTATTACAGGTGTGCCACCATGCCCAGCTAATGAAAACAATTAAAAAAAATTTTTTTTTGTCTCACTGTGTTGCTTAGCCTAGTCTCAAACTCCCAGTCTTAAGCAATCCTACTGCCTCAGTCTCCCAAAATGCTGGGATTATAGGTATGAGCATCCAAGGCTAGCCAATTTCACTGTTCCTGATCTATATATAAATCTCTGTTCTTCAGGTTGTAATGTCCACCTGATCCAGTCCCTCACTGATCAATGAGTAAAATCTTTATCATGTACTTATCTTTATGAATATATAGATATATGACAGTGATAATTTTAATTTTCACAGAGGATAAGTAAGACCCTGCCTGGTTCCTTCCAAATTTCTTCATAGTCTAAGCGTCTTCATGTAATCACAAAAGACTGAGGGAATAATGTTACCACTTCAGGATTTAAAAAGGAATTGTGACATATTCATAGAGTAGACCTTCATCCACATAAAGACAGCAGCACCGGCTGCTTAACAGACAGCCCTTGGTGAACAACAGATAGAGGCTCTCCATGTAAGTCACAAGCAGGACTGAATCTGCAGTCAGGTTCTGTGGGCAGCCACAGAGGGACCTAAAGCAGCAGCAGTGGCTCGAGGAGAGCTGCATCTAAAGCTGACACTGAAGAATTTTGATGGGCATCAGACCCAGCTATAGACAGAGGGGTAACCTGAAGGACGGAGGGATGCATGGGCCTGAGTGTGCCTCAAGCCTACAGATCTTTCTTGTTGCCATTATTAATGGTATCAATGTTCTTTGAATATCCTCCTTAGGATATTCAAAGGAAGATGTGGGACTGAGGGGAATTAAGGATTAGGTTACTGTGTACTATATTCAAGAAGTTTTTATTGTCAACTTAAATAAAGACAGAGAAAATTATGTCTAAATGTGTTTACTCAGGATTATATCTGGAATGCACAGAATGGCAAGCCACCAGCCCATTTGGTGACAGAAGGATAAGGAGAGCTTTTTATAAGCAAAAGAGATTTACATAAGCTGCCTAGAACAGAGTTTATTGGTTCCAGAGTTTCAAAGTCAGAGTTGTTGTCAGTTATTGGTAGAGATTCCACTACTGGGCAAGCATTCTTCTAAGAACACTGCCAATCCTAAAGCATGTCTAATGATAAGCCTTATCAAAGCAGGAGGTATGAAAGGGCTTGCAGAAAGTCGTTGGTTTTTGTTTTGTTTTGTTTTGTTTTTGTTTTTTTGAGACGGGGTTTTACTCTTGTCCCTTAGGTTGGAGTGCAATGGTGCAATCTCAGCTTACTGCAACCTCTGCCTCCCTGGTTCAAGCAATTCTCCTACCTTAGCCTCCTAGCAGCTGGGATTACAGGCACATGCCACCAAGGCCCAGCTAATTTTTGTAATTTTAGTAGAGACAGGGTTTCACCATGTTGGCCGGGCTGTTCTCACCTCAGATGATCCACCCACCTCAACCTCCCAAAGTGCTAGGATTACAGGCGAGAGCTACCGCGCTGGCTGAAAGTCCTTTGACTTTCTTATCTCAAATATGTAAGCATGGGCCTCCTCTCTTTCACGTTTTTCTGGCCCTATTTTGTCTGGGTCTGACAAAAGTGATTTCATCCTGCCATCTGCAAATTTCACATGATAATCCTAGTATTCATTATACAAGAACTTGGGTTACCAGGTTATGTAGGAAAGTAAATATGTTATTAAAATGCCCTCCTGAACTATCCATGTATTTAAATCATTCCCCACTGAAACATCCCTGCCCAAGCACACTAGTGTCTATACCAGCTATCAATCAAAGATGTGGGGTCAGTCTCTCATAGGCTGTCAGATACTATAAATGTACCTGCCATTTTCAGATGATATTCATGACTACAAAGACTACAATGCAATCAATTGCAAAGTGAAATTGCAAGTCTCATAAAAGATGTGGTTCGTGAAGCAATGAGTGTGACATTAGAGAATTATTTAAATCACATACAAAGCCACAACAGACAGGAATAAATAATTAACAGCAGGGGAAGAGGAAACTGACCAGACAGATTCAGCAGACATCATAGTTGACTCATTCAGTATCTCTCAACTTTGCTTGCCTTACTCTGCTTTAAAGGCTGGAAAAGTTAAAATAGCCTCTTTCCCTTGTCTTCCCTGCAGCCAGCAGGAACTAAACTGCTCAGGTTCAAATCTGGTTTTTCCTCTTATGAGCTGTGTGACGTTGAGCAAGTCATTTAACCTCTCTTTACCTCAGTTAGCTTGACTGTAAAATGTAACTACCTCATAGAGTTGTTCTGAAGTTTAGATGATTTAGTATATGTAAAGCCCTAACGACAGTTCCTGGCACATAGCAAGTACACAGTAATTGTGACCAGGAGTCTAATCGATGTAGAAGTTGGGTTGCACACATGCACACCTCTTGTGGAGGTGAAGAGATATGGCTGGCATTCACAGACTGCATATTTTGGAGGAGGGCTAGTTCCCTGAAGGACACTCTGGATGCTGAGCAAGCCAAAACCCAGAGGTCCAAAAGCTCTGTGAGATCACCAGGGACAGCTCAGGGTGATTGTCATATGTCATCACCCTGACATAGGAGGCCCCAAGAGAAGGTACATAACTCCCCAACTGTTGAATTCTGGAGTCATTACCACTGCTACCCTTGCAAGACTAGTTCACAATCAGGTTTGCAAGTGTTTTTCTTCCTACCCTGATATTCCCCTTACCTTTCCTTACTCCTACTTTTCTCAGCCCTCTGTCTATTCACATACGATTATGATAAACACTCTTTTTTCCCTCCATAATGTTAATCTGTAACTATTTGCAATGCATCATCTTGTCAATAGTTGGTTGAGAATACATTATAATTATCAAAATAATTAAGCTCCATTTCAGTCATATTTATCAAGTTTCTACTATTCACATAACTTATACTTTTCTCCCTTAATAATTTTTCTTAGAAAACCTCTCAATTTCTTTCAGCTTGCTGGTCATGTTTCCCTAAGAATGCCTCAATTGTCCTGCTTCCTATCCTGGACTCTTCGGGAACTTAGGGTTTTGGTTCCCTGAGTACTGCCTGGCTGAATATCCTTGTCCAATTTCTTGACTACTCTTGATCCCTTGGCTGTTTAGTTTTCCTCCTGAGCATGGTGATGACTAATCACACCCAAGTGTCTAGCAAAAGCAATGCCAAGAACTAATAAAAGGCCCCCTGAGCATAAACTTATAATTTCAAACTAAAGAAATGTTTCCATAATCATTTCCTGCCTTTCCCAACTCCCTCCATGTCATCTATAATCATTCTTCCTAAAAACAAAAATAAAATAAAATGTAATTATAGAATTCTTGAACTTAGAGCAGATTCTGGGCTGGGCACAGTGGCTCACACCTATAATCCCAGTACTTTGGGAGGCCAAGGTGGGGAAATCACTTGAAGTTTGAAACCAGCCTGGCCAACATGGTGAAACCCCATCTCTACTGAAAATATAAAAATTAGCCAGGCATGGTGGTAGGCACCTGTAATTCCAGCTACTTGGGAAGCTGAGGCACGAGAATTGCCTGAACCCGGGATGGGGTTGGGGTGGGGAGAAGGCTGCAGTAAGCCGAGATTGCACCACTAAACGCCAGCCTGGGCAACAGAGTGAGACTCACTCTAAAAAAAAAAAAAAAAAAAAAAAAAAAAGCAGATTCCTAGTAACACAGGTTTGTAAAGCTTCCATTTTGTGTAAATTCTCAGCTTGAAGAGAACATGTGTGCAACCCATGTGTGAAATTAATAAAATAGCATACAAGTTCATTAATAGGCAAGCCAATTTAATGTAGGTATGTAGCAAGAACTGTGAGGAGTACCTCGTGTTATATGTGGAACTTGAAATGGTAGTGTTAGTAGCAACTGAGTTGGCAAAGCAGCACAAACAGATAAGGCACTCTGGCAATTTGGAGAAGGGACATCTCAGTCGTTTTTTGTGTGGTCATGGATATTTTGACAATATTGTTCATCCTGCATTATTTGATTAAACATTCATTTGGAACATAATTTTTTAGTTTATTAATAAAATATTACAGGCAAATTTAAAGAATAATCACTAATCGTAGAGAGCAAAAAACCTTTTTTTTCTTAGCAGATGTCTCTTTAGTTGATCCTAAGTCATTTGTGCTTTCACTACTATGAATAGTAGCAAATAAGGACTGTCAGAACGAGGTTGGTTTTCTTTCTTGAAGTCATCTAGTATCAGCCACTCTTAGACCAACTTTACTCGTAGGCAAGTGGGACATCCCTTCTTGGGTAGTGGGTAGTACTTCTACGCACGTGCCTGTTGTGCCAAATCCCTATCAGCTCCAATGGTGAGGGCACCAGTTTCAAGAGGCCAAAGAAGCAACCCAGAGCCAGCAAATGAGGCATGACTTTTACTGGGAGCTTACATACAGGGGAGAGAGTCCAGTGATGGTGAGCTGTGCAGAAGAACCAAACTGCTTGCAAAAGGCATGTAGTTTATACAGCATTTTCACTTAGAGCCCCTTCCCTAACAACCTCCACCTGGCCACCTTCATTCAAGCCAAAGTTTGGGGCCTTGATGTCCTGTATGGTCCATGTTCCATGGGATGGGGGGCAGGCCCAGATGCTCCCCATAGACAAGGAGCGAATCTCCAGGTTGGCCACTGTAGGATTCCCTAGTTGGGAACATACTCTCAGGTGCATCTGCCCTGCAGAGTATGCTTAAGTTATTGCTACCAGGTGTGTTTACCATATAGTACCCTATGGCACGACTCTTTACCTTGAAGAATAAGACTCAAGCAGGGAGTTGAAATTACTCTATTACCCTTGATTGAGGAAAAGTTCTTTTCTCTCTGGGAATTGAGCTTCTAGATTCAGGAGTAACATCCAAGGAACTATGAAGCAGCAAAATGCCCATCACCTGCACCCTCAGCTTTTCTTCCATCTCTGCTGCTCCTCTCCCTCAGACAGCCAAATAAGCCCACAACAGTGACTGCCATTGGGCATACATTGTGTGCCAGGCACAGGCTAGGCACTTCACATGTATTAACTCGTTTAATTCTCTCTAACAACTACATAAGGCAGGTGTTGGTGAGATGCTTATTCTACAGATGAGAAAACTGAGGCTCAGTGAATTTATGTAATTAACCCAAGATACATGGCCAATAAGATGCAGACCTGGGATTCTAAACCTGGCATTCTGACCCCAGATCCAAACCGTACTCCATAATACAGAAATCTCTGGAGTTGCCAATTGCTTGGTTAAAATGACCCTCACCTTCACTTAATATAACACAGGCATTACCTTGGGTTCAATGCCCCACCCCCCACCGCCCTGCTCCCAACTGCCCTGTAACCTCAACAGGGTGGCGTGAACTGTGGAGTACTTGGCATCCCTGGAACCCCTCACAAGGGAGGGAGCTGGTCAAGGGAAGGAAGGCACACGTTTCCACAAAGGCTTTCCTGGCTACCTAAGTCCCCATAGAGGGGATGGCCCAAACCCTCCTGGATAAAGCTAGGTTTATCCAGGATTTGGATTTGTGGATTTGTTTTCCTAGTGACACTGCAGGAAGAAAATGTTTCAGGTTTAAGATCTCAGTCCTGGCCTGGTGTGGTGGTTCACACCTGTTCTCCTAGCACTTTCGGAGGGAAAGTCAGGTGGATTGCCTGAGCTCTGAGTTCAAGACCAGCCTGGGCAACATGATGAAATCCCATCTCTAAATTTTTTTTTAATTAAAAAAATGAGGTGGGGAAGATCTCAGTCCTTAGGAGCACGTCTGTCTCTCACTCTTTGTAGAAGCTACAGACTTATCATAAAGATCTGTGTTAGAGACATTATCAAGTAACCCTTGGGAAGTCTAGCTCCAGGTCAAAATCCTTTGGGTGATTTTTCAGGCCTGTCTATGAGCAATGACAGAGGCTTAGCCTGGCAGGCCTCATGGGGAAGCTGCCCGTGGCTGCCTGCACTGTTACACCTCACTGATTCCTAGCCCAGGTGCCTCCATTTGGAGGGCTCCTTGTCAGGGATCTTCAAAGCCACTTCTCTCTACTCTGACTCAGCACTTCTCCATTCTGAGCACTTACCTTAATATATCTGGCCAGGATCAAATTAAACACTCCAACTGTAACTTCAAGTTGAAACTATCACTCTTGGGTCTGTGGCCACCCAGGACTCGCTGCTAACAGGAACTTCCCTTTGGAGAAAGCCTGTGCTGGTCTCTCTGGCCCCTGCGTGCTGATCTCTGGCCCCACCCTTTTGCTGCAGTAGCTTCTAATCTCTCCAGGGTCAGAGGGTCACAGAAAAGTTCTCAATTGACTTGTTCTATCATCTTCTGGCTCCAAGCTTTCCAGGTCTTGTAGGTGTTTAAAGTGCGGGCTTCCTCCTGTGGGTGTTTTGTGGATTCTTTGGAGAGCTCTGCCCACCTCCACCCTACTCCCCAAAACAAGACCTAGGTTATCCAGCTGGCAGCAATCATGCCCCAGGTGAATTCATCTCTATTCTGTCAGCACCTGACTTTGGATACTAGCCTCTAAAAATCCAGCCAGAACTTCACATCCTCTCAGCTTTGTTTGCCCCCAGCTCTTTCTTATGCTGTAACCTACATTTGGAGCACGCGAAACATATGCTTACAAAGTCTATGAGTGCCATCTGGTCCTATCCCGACCCAACCCCTTTGCTCACAACCAAAGCTGTTGGCCAGTCCACCCTTCAACATTTTGTTTTACTTCTCAGACCAAAGTTGACAGCAGATTGCCATGACCCAGCTGTAGAAGACACCTCTGCCCCCATCTAGCTATCCCAAGATTGTCTTGAAGCCTCTTTCATTGGGTTTGAGATGTGAGGAGGAGTCCTTGCCCTTTTCTGGGGATCAGAATCAGATTCTTTTGTTGTTGTTGTTTTTGAGACAGAGTCTTTCCCTGTCACCCAGGCTGGAGTGCAATGGTGTGACCTCGGCTCACTGCAACCTCGGTTTCCCAGATTCAAACAATGTCCTGCCTCAGCTTCCCGATTAGCTGGAATTACAGATGCCCACCACCACGCTCATTTTTGTAATTTTAGTAGAGACTGGGTTTCACCATGTTGGTCAGGCTGGTCTCGAACTCCTTACCTCATGATCTGCCCACCTTGGTCTTCCAAAGTGCTGGGATTAGAGGCGTGAGCCACCACATCCACTGGGATCAGATTCTTAATGCACCAACAACAATTTCCAAAAATCCACTTCACCAACTCTATGTCTCTACTCTCATCAATGTTTTATGTGCCCCTGACATAGGTAAAGAGTTCAAGAGTCTGTAAGCACTTTTCTGCTAAGTCCCTTGGAAGTTTGTATGTTGGAATGCGGTACCTATTATATCTCTGGTGGCTCAGCAGTTATACATACATCTAAAGGACCTGAAGCATAAATGCTATCAACCTTAACCTAAAATGAATTTGCCTGCTCAGTGAGGTGAGAACTGGGTGAAGAGTTGTCATGATGGAATGCCACTAGTTGACTCACACACATGTCCTGACAGCTTCAAGGGTGCAGAAAGGGTCCCACAATCATGACATCAAGCTTTTTGTAGATAAAGCATCTACATAAAAGAAGAAGGGTTTCCCCCCAGAGTAGTCTCTAATGGCCAAGTCTCAGTGAGAACAACTGGAATGAAATGACAGGCCCCACCCTGCAGCCTTGTATAGTCATGGTCACAGAGAACTTGGGGTCTGCTGAAATAGCCTTTCCCAACGGCCCTGAGGTTTATATTGCCCTTAATGAATGGAAGTGACAAGTCCAAGATAAGGTATCCTGGGAAGGTCAAGGGGTTCGAGGGAGCTTGTGGTTAGCAGGGGCTGGCTTTAGGAACACAAGGGGTCAGCTGTCCTTCTGCTTGTGGCCAAAAAAAATAAAATAAAATACATAAACGGCTTTTAAGGAATTCTGCTGGACTCAGTGTAGGCATGCTAGGATGGATGACCAACAGACTTGGTTGACATTTGTAGGCAACACACAAACATTTGGGTGGTGACCGTGGTTTGGGACAATGGGACAATGCCATGTCATAATGCTTGGTGGGGCTTCATTTAGACGATCATCCCATTATAAGCTGGGAAAACACAAAGGAATTTAGGATCAAAATTAATATCCCCCCAGACCATTGGGCAATGAAAGCCATTACTGCTTCGGATTTCTTGCTCTCCAGCACTACATATAATGCATGGGTCAGGATCCAAAAAACAAAAACCCACAGGAAGATTTAGGGTCAGGCTTTTACCAGAGTCCCTGCCCATTCTCCAGGCTTAGGAAGTGGGTGAGACCATTGAGAAGGAAACCAGGAGGCTTTCTTTATTTCTAGAGCCTAGCACCTAAAAAGCCTGCTCTTGGCTTCTTCCTACCTAAGCCACCAATCAGAGACACCCCAGAGCTCCCCAGTCAAAAACTTTCCATGATCCTTTGGTAAACTCTTTGACTTTAAAGTTCACCAAAAAGCCTCACTAGCTTTCACAATATCTTTATTTTTCAGGTAAAATCGCACCCACCTATCAAACCCTTACCTCCCCCTCTTCTGGACAGAAGAGAGGAAGGAAGGATCCAGCTGCTAGCACTTCTGAGCCCAAAAGCAGCTAGCCCCTCTATTCCCCATCTTAACAGCTAGGATGGGTCCCAAGACCTTATTTGTGAAGATTGACAAAAATGAAAGCAAGAAGAGCAAAAACTTCAAAAGAACTAGAATAAGAAGCCCAAGAACTGATGGAGATAAAGATTCAGGCTGGAGAAACCCTGAAGACCTAGGAGGTCAAGACAGACCAGGCAGGGGACAAATGGCATGGGTGTCAGGAGGTTGCAGAGGAGCACCTAGGATTCGCAGCTCAAGTTGCCAATCAAGGCTCAGGTTAAAAGAGTCAGCTTCCCCACAGGTTAGGGCTAAGACAATGGGTAAAACAGTTCAGACTAACGCATTATCCTGCCAAGCTAAATTCTGTGACGCTGCTGAGTTGCTGTATATGATTCCCAGAGATTCTTCACCCTAAGTATACTGACTTGTATGACTCACCCAGAAGCAAAAACAGGACTGTGGAATGACATGACGTCCCAGCAAGCACTGTAGAGTTGACACTCATCTGTTTGACTAGAGGGTAACTGGGAGGCCTTTAACGGGAGAAGGCCTTAGATAACTGTATGTCCAACTGAGACATTCTCAGAAAAGTAACACAGGAACAAAAAAACAAACACCGCATGTTTTCACTCATAAGTGGGAGTTGAACAATAAGAGCACATGGACACAGGGAGGGGAACATCACACACAGGGGCCTGCTGAGAGGGCACTAGGGGAGGGAGAGCATTAGGACAAATACGTAATGCATGTGGGGCTTAAAACCTAGATGACGGGTTGATAGGTGCAGCAAACCACCATGGCACACGTTTACCTACGTAACAAATCTGCACACTCTGCGTGTGTATTCCAGAACTTAAATTTTTAAAAATTTTTAAAAAAAAAAAGACATTCATTTAGCTATCATAGCTATCATGGGAGAATGGAGGAGCCATATCTATATTTTTTCTTTTGCTGTAACGTAACCCCTACATAAAAATAGATGATTATATGACATGGGACAGGCTGGGTGCAGTGGCTAAGCCCTGTAATGCCAACACTTTGGGAGGCCAAGGCAAATGGATCACTTGAGGCCAGGAGTTCAAGACCAGCTTGGCCAACATGGTGAAACCCTGTTTCCACTAAAAATATTTTAAAAATTAGCCAGGCATGGTAGTGGGTGCCTGTAATCCCAGCTGCTCAGTACACTGAGGCAGGAGAATCACTTGAACCTAGGAGGCAGAGGTTGCAGTGAGCCGAGATCATGCCACTGCACTGCACTTCAGCCTGGACACCAGAGCAAGACTCTGTCTCAAAAACCACAACAACAAAAAATGGGAGTGATAGTGTAATTCCATAAGGGCTTAATTTCACATTAAAATTCAAGTTTACCAATGTTTAAACTAAAATTTACTTGTTCAAATATATTCCCAATTAAAACTACAAATTTTCTCCTTCTAAATTATGATAATTTTAAATATTAAAAACGCAAATACATTTTTAAATTTTCTCATTTTTTGTTTTTAAATTTTCTCCTCATCTTGCCAAAAGCCTCTAGCCATTTGAAATATAATAATTACTCCTTAGATTGTTTATTTTCTTAGTATGGTCTTCATAAGCCTACCCTACTTGTTAAGAGGGAAAAGGAAGCCAGAATTACCTTCTTGTTGGGGATCTGTAATTCACGATAATCTGACAACTAATTTATTTCATAATGTAAATTCTTAAATTTAACTCATCATGTGTGTGTGCACATGTGCGTGTATGTGTAAGTGTGTGTTCATCACATGAGATTTCGCCTCCCTTTGGGTTTGAATTGCAAATTTAGAGCACTTTTAGCAGTGTGTTAAGAATTCTCAGCAGGCCAATTCTTTTAGGAAATTGAGCTCCTTTCATTCAAATGAAAAATGAATCCAATGCCCTTTAATGGAATTTATATTCAATTAGTTAACAAATGGAAGAAAGAATCTACTAGTGAACACATTCAGGTAACAGAATTAAGCTAATTTACCTCAACCTGATACTATTTTTTTTTCCTGCTAGAGCACAGTGTACATTATAGAAAATTCTAAAATTTCCTTTAATCTTCACAGTTCTTTCCAATTTTGTCTGTGCCTGAAAACACAGATATCCCTGAACTATTGTGTTACCAAATGTGATTTTTCTTTCTTAAATTAGAAGATATCTTAATGTAAGAAACTCATTGTTTATCATTAACCTCTAGCTGCTATAGTGTACTTTTCTGCATCTGTGCAGAGCTCTGTCATCAAGGCCAATTTGTTGGTCAAGGTGACTCATGATAGTCTCTATGGACTAAAATAGTTACTTCTTCTAATCAATGATATTTCATGGTTTAAATGAACCTCTATAAAACATACAAGGTCAAATAATAAAATTTAGATAAACCACTATACACACAAAAAAAATTTTTAAACAAGCCATTTACCCTCCCTCTGCACAATGGAGCCATATGCAATGACACAGGGACTTCTGTTGATGGTCCACCTCCACAGATGGACTTTCGTTGCAGTTCCAAATTGTAGAACTTTAAAATGGATTCAGCTTTTGAAAATTACATTAAATACTGAGTAAGGACATTGCCTACCAAAATGGTTGCAACTAAATATATTTAAAAATGCATTTTTGGCAGGGTGTGGTGGCTCACGCCTATAATCCCAGCACTTTGGGAGAACAAGGAGGGTGATAACCTGAGTCAGGAGTTTAAGATCAACTTGGCCAACATGGTGTAACCTAGTCTCTCCTAAAAATACAAAAATTTACCTGGTATGGTGGCGCGTGCCTGTAGTTCCAGCTACTCAGGAGGCTGAGGCACAAGAAATCACTTGAACTTAGAAGGTGGAGGTTGCAATGAGCCGAGATCACACCACTGACTATAGCCTGGGTGACAGAGTGAGAGACTTGGTCTGAAATAAAAATAAAAATAAAAATGCATTTTTACTCAAACGATCATTTTTCCCAGGTTTCCCTTGACAAATGTCATAGCCTTGATAATTTGGCTTTATTACAACAGCAACCAAAATTATAGAAGTGCTTAAGCCGCAAGCAAGCAGGGGTCAGGCCTGGGTTTTCTTCAAGTCTTCCCTCTAGGATAATGTATCAACCAATTATCATTTGTTGTTAGGTTTAGGGGTTTGAGGGAAGTGGGTATATCACCCACTCAGCCACATAAAGTGCCATTTTCTCTGATTTAGGGTAGTGCAGGGTTCTGCCTTTGGCCTTAGTGAGATAAACACCAGCTTTTGTGAGGTCTTGTTAAGTCACCTTGTCTGATCTAGATGAGGCTGACTCGTGTGTCTCACACGAGTGAGACTGAGTGACTCACAAACAACAGAAATTTATTTCTCACAATTCTAGAGGCTGGGAAGTGCAAGCTCAGGGTACCTTCACGTTTGGTATCTGATGAGGGTCTGCTTTCCAGTTCATACACAGTGTGATGGTTAATACTGAGTGTCAACTCGATTGGATTGAAGGATACAAAGTATTGATACTGGGTGTGTCTGTGAGGGTGTTGCCAAAGGAGATTAACATTTGAGTCAGTGGGTTGGGAAAGGCAGACCCACCCTCAATCTGGGTGGGCACAATCTAATCAGCTGCCAGCGCTGCTAGAATATAAGCAGGAAGAAAAACACGAAGAGAGAGCCTGGCCTAGCCTCCCAGCCTACATCCTTCTCCTATGCCAGATGCTTCCTGTCCTTGAACATCAGACTCCCAAGTTCTTCAGTTTTGGAACTCTGTCTGTCTCTCCTTGCTCCTCAGCCTGCAGATGGCCTATTGTGTGACCTTGTGATTGTGTGAGGTAATAAATTCCCATATATATATATAATATGTGTGTATACATATATTATATATGTGTTTGTATATGTGTGCATATATACATATATATGTATGTGTGTATATATATAATAATGTACATATTAGCTCTGTCTCGCTGGAGAACCCTGACTAATACACATGGCATCTTCTTGCTGTGTCCTTACATGATCAAAGGGGCAAGGCAGCTCTCTGGGGCCTCTTTCCTAAGGGTACTAATCCCATTCATGAGGAATCTGCTCTCATGACCTAACCATCTCCCAAAGACTCCCATGCTGATGCACAAAGCCACTGCTATTTATTAACTTCCAGTGAGAAAGGAACTGTTGGGTAGGTCAGATAATATGCCAGCTTGAACAGCCCCTTCTTCCCCACAGGTAAGCAAGGGAAGCCAGTTTAAAGGCTGGTTATCTCATCATGGCATCAGAGCAACAGATGGGAGTTATATGAATCAGGGGTCCCAGAAGATTTTGGTAGCCACTGGACCATGACTACAAGTCATTCCTGTTCTGCATGCTGGCTGGGCACCCCTTTCCCTGAATAATGTTTGAACGGCCCCAGCAACATTTGCTTCAGGAACTGTCCCTTTTCCAATTTCCCTGGCCGACCAACCCCCTCTTCATGATGGTTTCTTTCTTTAGATACTTTAGTACATTCAATCAAATTACCGGCAGTTGGACCACCTGGGAGCCACTCTGTCTCTTTAAGATGACTTTGCATATCTCTGCTCTGAGCCCTTTCAGGTTCAGAGGATTATTTATTTTCTTTTTTTCTGAATATGGCAGGGGAGTAGCACTTAGCTCATGGTTGCCTTCACTTAAAACCTATATGTAACAACAAAGGAAAGTAGAGAAAAGCCCCTGTGGATTGTGTATTCTCAGGAAGGTGTGTTACTCTAGGTAGGAGAGCCTTCAAAGTTAGAGAGATAGACATTAACCTTGTAGAGAGGAGACGGAAGTCATGCCAGATGGTGCGTGGTAGCGGAGGATGGGAGGTGGGTGTTTTGGGTGGTGGTGGTGATACTATCTGGGCAAAGATAAGGAGAGAGGCATGTCTACTTTCTCTGATAGTTTGTAGGGCTGGGACTTTTTTCTCAAACATATCTCCAGCACCTAGTAGTGTCTGACACATAGCAGATGCTCAATAAACATGAGAGAAGAACAGAGATTAAAAAAAGCAATTTATTAAGAGTAAAGGATTAATCCTAGAATTTTATGTTGGGAAATCCTGAATCAATGGAAAGTATAATAGAGCTAGACTCAGAAGATCCGAGTTGTATGAGCCTGTGTGTGACTTGGAGCCTGGCTAACCTCTTTGAGCTCAGTTTCCTCACATGTAAAACGAGGAGGGTAACACTTATTGTATTCATTTCACAGGATTACTGTGAAAAGCAAGTATAATAGTGAGCATGAAAGCTGCCTTGTGAAAGAACTATACTCACAAAAGGTAGTTGCAGTAAGGAAAAATAACCAAGCTCCTCTTATGGTCCAAGGAAAAGCCACTATGGAGGAGAGCATGGGTCTGTCTCTGTTGCATTCCTCATCTGTTATGCAAGATCATGGTGGAAACCTGGAGCTGGAGAAGGAAGAGGGATGGTCGCCAAAGGTTGGCAGACTCACCAAAATTAGGAGAACAAGCAGAGCCACGAGGCAAATGAAAAGCTCAGTACAATAAAACAAAAAGGAGATTTCAAATAGAGCAATGAAAGGAAGGCATTAAAAACAAGCCAGGAATATTAGAACCACACAGAGGAGACCAAAAAGAGGGTCCTAAATGTAAGCATATGCCCAGAAAAGAGTGGCTGCCCATGGCTACTTAAAAACAAACAAACAGGTTTATCAAAGTATCATTCAAACATAATGCAACCATTTGAAGTGTACAATTCAATTCAATGGCTTTTATTAGAGTCACAGTTATGTGTCCATCACCATGACCCATTTTAGAATATTTCATTAGCCCAAGAAGACAACCCATACGCCCTAGCCACCATTCCCCAATCACCCCACCCCACTGTCAACCCTAGGCATCCATTAGCCTACTTTTTATGTCTACAGATTTGCCAATCTTGGATATTTTATATAAATGGAATCATATAATATATGGCCTTTTGTATCTGTTTTCTTTCACTTAACATAACGTTTTCAAGTTTTGTCCAATGTTGCAGCATGTATCACTACTCCTTTTTATTAGTTAATAATATTCCATTTCATGGATATACCATATTTGGTTTATGCACTCATCAGTTGGTGGATAGAATTTTACACCCAGCTAAATTATCATTAAGAGTGAGGACACAATTAATTCTTTTATTTACCACATGCTGGTATTTTCAATCCTGTTAAGATATGCCTAAGTCTTATGCTGAAGAGAAAGACTGAAATTGTAATTGCTTGTTAGCCACATGTTTCATTCATTTCACATTTGAATATGAAAAAACAGTCCATGTTATTCACTTTAAAAAAGCAATGCCTCTGCTTCCTCTAAGGGACAATGTACCACAGAGCAAGTACTCACTTGGGAAGTACAATGAACGACTTAAAAGTGGAATGCTGTTTTCATTGATAGCCATTGAAAAAAAATTAAATGTCTGCCTAACTCTGCTTAAAAGAAAACTGTGGACCACTAGAAATTCCATGCAGTAAGAGACCCTTCCTTTCATTTACATGCCATTAACAGAGCAGTGATATGAACTATTCTTCCAGTTGTAAGAGTTGCAATGTGTCCTCATCTGGTGCCCTTGACTCTGAGTGTGACCTGAGCCACCAAAGCCAGGGATTCTCTGGGACAGAAGGTCTGGAGCTTCCATTGCATAAAACTAATAGATTCATCCTGGCATTTAACCTCTGACTGTTTCCTCACTAGCAGCATGCTAGCCCAGACTCCAGGAAATAACTGTGGTTATGCCAGAGGGTTCCAGAGGTGGGAACCCCAGTCAATGGTACATGCCCCAATCAATGAGATGAGGGAGATTGTATGTGGCCTGCTCAAGAGGAGGACCACAGTCAGCGAAACTGCTTCAGCCTTCCCCAAATGTGAAAGGAACCTAGAAGCAAGTGAGTAAACCTATGAAGGTATTCCTCTTGCAGCTGATGTTTACCTTTGGGTGAAAATTAGTCATACTTGTTAATTTCCGACCTTCAGCCTGGGATTCTCCCTTAGTTCTATAAGATTTTCTCGGCCTGCGATCTGGGCGCGGCAGCCGTGCGGGAGCCATGGTGGCCTTGGAGGTGGCGGTGGGCTGGCAGCGGGTACCCGGGCCGTCCCGGCAGCCACAAGAGGAGCCGCCGCAGCCGCCTTGGGCCCGTAGGTGCCGCCGGGACCCCAACTGAGGGGCGGCCGGCCTCGACCCACAGGGGCGACGCAGCAGTCCACGGCCCCCGCGCTACTGGCGGGGGGAGCTGATCAGCTGTTGGAGAGCCAACTGCCCAGGCGTGCGGATCAGCGTCCTGCGCGCGGATCAGCGTCCTGCGCGCGGATCAGCGTCCAGCGCGCGGACCAGCGTCCTGCGCGCGGACCAGCGACCTGCGCGCGGACCAGCGACCTGCGCGCGGACC
This sequence comes from Sapajus apella, assembly GCF_009761245.1. Taxonomy (NCBI): domain Eukaryota; kingdom Metazoa; phylum Chordata; class Mammalia; order Primates; family Cebidae; genus Sapajus; species Sapajus apella. Next base: position 8,540,757 of record NW_022436944.1, on the reverse strand, counting down.
AGCGACCTGCGCGCCGTGCGCGGGAGCGGCAAGATCCTGCCCAAGAGCCCCGGGCTCAACAGACACCTGGCCAAGAGCCACCGCCTGCAGGATGGCATAGTCAATCCAACAATAAGAAAAGATTTGAAAACTGTACCGAAATTCTACTGATGTCCAATCGAAGGCTGCCCCAGAGGCCCTGACAGACCATTTTCTCAATTTTCTCTCATAAAACAGCACTTTATGAAAATGCATGCTGAGAAGAAGCACAAATGTAGTAAGTGTAGCAATTCACATGGCACAAAATGGGACTTCAAAAGGCACGCAGAGGACTGTGTCAAGATCATCCGGTGCACATGTGGCTGTCCCTAAGCCGGTAGAACAGCAATGCAGTCTCACATCTACCGAATTGGCCACGAGATCCCTGTAGAACACAGGGATCCACCTAGTTAAAAAAAAGGAAAATGGAAAATTGCTTGCAAAACCAGAAGGTATCCAATAAGACCATTGAATCACTGAACAACCAGCCAGTCCCTAGATTAGACACTCAAGAACTAGAAGCTTCAGAAATAAAGCTAGAACCATCTTTTGAAGACTCCTGTGGCTTTAACACTGAAAAGCAGACCTCTTACAACACTGCCGAGATATCCTCAGAAGTGGCTTTGGTTAAACTACCAGTGATGCAGTTTTCTCTTATGCTGGTCTTTGTGCCTACAGCCGACTCCTCAGCCCAGCCCTTGGTGGTAGGTGTCCATCAGGGCTCTGCCACAGGGGCTGTGCACTTGCTGCCTTTGTCGGTAGGAACTCTGATCCTTGGCCTAGATTCAGACGGTTGCTCTCTAAAGGAGAGCAAAACTCTTTTCAAAACTGCGAATCCTGTTGCTGTTGAGCCCATAAGTACAGGTGTTCAAGTGAACTTGTATAAAAGTCTGTCTGCTGCTTTACAAGAACTAGGGAACACATGTCAAAAGAACAGCATTTCTTCCATCAGTGTGCAGACAGATCTGTCTTATGCCTCACAAAACAACTTTATACCTTCTGCACAGTGGGCCGGCACTGATTCCTCTGTGTCATCTTGTTCTCAAACAGATTTGTCGTTTGATTCTCAAGTGTCTCTTCCCATTAGTGTTCACACTCAGACATTTTTGCCCAGCTCTAAGGTAAATTCATCTATAGCTGCTCAGACTGATACATTTATTGACACCTGTTACCAGTCAGGTGGAGTCTCCAGAGAAACTCAAACCAGTGGGATACAAAATCCAACAGAAGACCACGTACAGATGGACCAAGCTGCAATGTGTGGAGACATTTTTGAGAGTGTTCATTCATCATATAATGTTGCTATAGGTAACATTATAAGTAACAGTTTAGTAGCAGAGACAGTAACTCATAGTTTGTTACCTCAGAATGACCCTAAGACTTTAAATCAAGATACTGAGAAATCTGCACCAATTATAAACTTCAGTGCACAGAATAGTATGCTTCCTTCACAGAACATGACAGATAATCAGACCAAAACCATGGATTTATTAAGTGATTTTGAAAACATCTTGTCAAGTAATCTACCTGCTCAGACATTGGATCATCATAGTCTTTTGTTTGATACAAATCCTGGACCTGACACCCAGCTCCCATCTGGCCCAGCCCGGAATCCTGGAATCGATTTTGACATTGAAGAGTTCTTTTCGGCCTCAAATATCCAGACTCAAACTGAAGAGAGTGAACTTAGCACCATGAACACTGTGCCAGTCTTGGAGTCACTGGACATAGAGACTCAAACGGACTTCCTACTTGCAGATACCTCTGCTCAGTCCTACGGGTGTGGGGGAAATTCTAACTTCTTAGGCCTTGAGATGTTTGATGCACAGACACAGACAGACTTAAATTTTTTCTTAGACAGTGGCCCTCATCTGCCTCTGGGAAGTATTCTGAAACACTCCAGCTTTTTCATGAGTACTGATTCATCTGACACAGAGACTCAAACTGAAGGAATCTCCACTGCTAAAAATATACCTGCTCTAGAAAGCAAAGTTCAGTTGAACAGTACAGAAACACAGACCATGAGTTCTGCGTTTGAAACCCTGGGGAACTTGTTCTTCGCCAGCAATGAAACTCAAACAGTGATGGCCGACTTTCTTCTGGCTGATTTGGCATGGAACACGATGGAGTCTCAGTTCAGCTCTGTAGAAACCCGGACCTCTGCTGAACCACACACAGCCTCATAGACAAGGAGCGAGTCTCTGAGTTGACCACTCCCAGATTCCCTAGCACTGTGCACACATTCGGGTGCATCTACCACACAGGGTCATTCTAAGGGTACGTTTCAATTATTGCTGTTGGGTGTATTTATCCTACAATAAAGCTAGGTCTGAAGCAAATATGAAAATCCTGTCCTCCACTGTCCTGTACTTCCTGACCTGGGTGGCCGTGCAGTGAGATCTAAGCAAGGTAGAGGGGTCCAAGAAGCCTTGTTTTCTATTGATAAAGGATGCCATATGTGGCTTACCTGCCTTTTCCCCTCTTGTCACCTAGACTGCTGATATATGGCTGGCACTGCAGCTTGTGACCATGGTGGGAGGAGCCCAAGGATGAGGGCAGCATTGCAAGATGGCAGACAGAAAGAGAAAGCACCTGGGTGCCCATGTGACATCTTGGAACTGCTGAACTAAGACAAAGAACCACCTACTTCTGGATATTTGATTATGTCAAAGGGAAATTGTTTAAGTCATTGTAAATTGGGTTTTCTGCTATGAGCTTCAGAACACATATCTGATAATTTAATAATCCTTTGCCTACACTGAATCACCTGCAGTTGACACCCCAAAGATTTTGCAGCATCCTAAATCAGTAGTGATGTGAGAATCACTACTCTAGAAAACTCTGGAAATAATTCCTCCAATGTGCACTACTCAGCTGGGTGGAACCACCCATATTCTCTCCAGAACACTCTGTTTTGAATGCTTATTTAACTTTATGAATACATCATGATCTGTTGTTTATTGTACTTTGACACCTCTTTAGGTGCCTTCTTAGGAAGACAGTTGGACAGTACTTATGTGGCACAGAACTCTAAATTGCTAAGCCCAAAATTTTCTGTAGAACACCATGTCACCAATGTTCTTTTGTCAGGCAGCACCAGTGACACAGAGGAAATGAAAGCAAATCTATTAACTATGTTACTGTGACCACTTCAAGCTAATTATTTAAGTGAAGTGGTTTTGCCTTAATTATGGAACATTTTTCAATTAAATTGCATTTGACTACTCATAACTTTTGTTCAAGGAGCACTTCATATTCCAACATCTCTAATCACAGCACAAAGCGCTTCAACAAATACTTAATCCAGTTAAATGGAAATGAAAACCATAATGCGTGACATTTCTCCTGCTAAGGGAAATCTCTGGCCATTATGTCTGTGTGAGATGAGGGTTTAAAAATAAAGAGCAGCTTCACTATCCACTTAGAGTATTTCTAGGAGTATGGAAATGGAGCCCAAATTATATTTGTTCTTCAAAACCCCCAAAAAATCCTTGAAAGCATCCTTGTACCAAAATATAAAATAATGGGCATCATAGTACAATTGATTTAGTCTCTACACAGCTAGCAGAAAACACAATAAGGACTTTAAGAGACAATTTGCCATCTCATATGGAATTTATTTTATCCAGAAAATAGGTCACTTGCTATCATTTTATGGAAAAGGATTAGTTGGAGCTTAGCAACTGCTTTTTCATTTAGTGCCTGACTTGCAACAGGCCATGTGCTGGGCATTGGGCCTACATCAACAGCAGGAGAGACACTGCTGCTACTATCCTGGACTTGACTTGACGGTCCAGGGGTGGGGACTGATGATCAAAAAAGAAAGAGCAAGGGTTGGTGCTGACAAGATCAAGATGAGCCCTTGGAACAGAGAGGTTAAGAGTTGAGACTTTATTTTTAGGACAAAGAGAAATCACTAGAAGTTTTCACCGCAGTCTTGGTGTCATGTTTGCATTATAAAACGGTCTCCACTGGGCGTGGTGGCTCACACCTGTAATCCCAGAACTTTGGGAGGCCAAGGCAGGTGAATTACAGGTATTGATCGACTTACCACCTATGCAACTTTAGGACCACAATCGCTAGCCACGACTGCTCCGCGTCTGGCAGCGCAAACGTTGCCCAGCTGGGCGTACGACAGTGCGGGCCAGCTTCCAGCAGCACTACCGTCTCCGCATGCACCATTTCAACTGTACATATGGCCTACTCAACTTACGACCAAATCGTGTTACGACCGGTCCGCGGTCCTGACCGTGGTTGTAAGTCAAGCACTCGCTGTACAAGGTTAGTAGATCTAGATGATACTGGCCAACATGGTGAAACCCTATCTCTACTAAAAATTCAAATATTAGCTAGGCGTGGTGGCACACACTTGTAATCCCAGCTACTTGGGAGGCTGAGGCAGGAGAATCACTTGACCCCAGAAGGCGGAGGTTGCAGTGAGCAGGCCACTGCACTCCAGCCTGGGTAACAGAGCAAGACTCCGTCTCAAAAACAAAACAAAACAAAACAAAAACTGTCTCTCTGGTTGCACAGTGGAGACTGATTGAAGAATAAGCAAGACTGAAAGCCAGGAATGCAGTCAACAGGACAAGAGGGGAAGCAGGAGTGGGAAGGGTACAGAGGTAGGGGCAGTGAGGAGGAGGAAATGAGCTGGCTTGGAGAGAGGGTTAGGAAGCAGGCTGGAAAGGACTTGGTGAATTACTGGACACTGGCTTAGAATGATTATGATTCACTGGGTCTGAGTTAGTGCCCAGGAAGCTAACTATCTTTAGGAAATGTGAGTCAAGAGTTCTTGGAGAACACAGCATTTTCTTCATCTTCATTTCATGATTGAGAACTGGAGAGCTAAAGCTGGTGAATGGCGCTGCCTAGGTCACTTGGCCTGAAAATGTGGCTTCTCTTTTGGCACTTCATTTGTTTCTATTTGGGTATTCTCCCGGGTCTCTTCTCACTCCAGTAAACCTCTGGGGAAAGTAGGGGTGATGGATTTGTCATACAGGGTACCAGGCAGACAGCCTTTGAAGGAAACCTCATAGGGTCAGTGTGTTAACACCTCAAGGGATTAACATTTGAGGGTCTGCCCTCAGGTCAGATTCTGGGCTAGATGCTATATATTCTCTCATTTAAAATGAAATATTATCATTCTCCTATTCTGATGAGAAAAACTGGGATTCAGAGAGGTTAAGTAATCTTTCTGAAGTCACATGGTTAGTAGTTTATGGAATCCAAATTCAGATCCACCTGGTTCTGAATGACATGCACTGCCTTACCCTGCTGCCTGACATCTTTTGTGAGCCACAGTCATAGTGGTGGTGTGACTGACAGGGCTATTTTTTTTTTTTTTTTTTGAGACGGAGTCTTGCTCTGTTGCCCAGGCTAGAGTGCAGCGGCACAATCAGCTCACTGCAACCTCCACCTTCCAGGTTCAAGCAATTCTCCTACCTCAGCCACCTGAGTAGCTAGCTTTACAGGCACGCACCACCATGCCCAGCTAATTTCTGCATTTTTAGTAGAGACAGGGTTTCACCCCATTGGCCAAGCTGGTCTCGATCTCCTGACCTCAGGCGATCTACCTGCCTAGGCCTCTCAAAGTGCTGGGGTTACAGGCATGAGCCAACACATCTTTTTTTTTTTTTTTCTGTCTTAAAACTACGAGATGGCATGTGACAACTCAGTTCAACCAAATTCCCATCTTAAGCCTATGACCTGTGATCTCGCCCTATTGATGAGCACATCAATTAATACATGCTGAAATTTAATACTCTAGTCAATCCTTGGCTAGCACTGTAGATCTGACCTTAACACCCACACAAAATATGGAGGGCTTCTCCACTGTCAGATGCAAATGAAATCCAGCTGCCTATGACTTCAACCCCAGGCCAGATGTGTTAGATGGTAAGTTTCCTGCCCAGCATATCTTTTCCACAATTTTGTTTTTAAAATGCAGGCTGCAACCCGTTAGTAATCCCAAATTTATTAATGATTTCCATTTAGTGGATCATGACAGCCTTTTAAAATATTGGAATAGAATAGACTAGAATAGAACAGAAGAGAAAATATCAGAATGTATCCCATTTGATAAAGGGTGTTATTTTTTGAAACTTACATTTTAGTTATGATTGCCTATAATGATAAAAGTACATATCTTTTACACCGGGTTGTGGTCAAAAAAATTGAAAACTGCAGCTTTGGAGAGCTCTCTCATACCTTCCTTTATGGTTCCTGAAAGAGAAGCTCCAACTGCCTATGGGAGAAAGTTAACTTGCCAACGAGAAATACCAAGAGAAAGAAGTGGAAGGCAGAGTGTTCAGACAGGAAAACAGCACACAATAAAGGGAGACGTTCTGGTGAACAAGGCATCCGAGGCCAGTGTGCTCAGAGCGACCCTACGATGTGCAGTAAATTATTTAGCTGTGTCAGCTTTACTGTTGTCCCACATCTCAGGGGTGCCTTATGGATACTGCTTTACTGCCCTGTGGGTATTCAGCTTGTGCTCTCTGGAGACTAAACAGTCCAGTTTTCTGAATGCTGCAACATGAAAAAAAGTGCGTGTGTGTGTGTGTGTGTGCATGTGTGTGTGGCTTTTTCAACTTTTCATCATGGAAAAACGTTAAATATATACAAAAGTCATCAGGACAGTTTAATTAAACCCCATGTGGTATCACCCAGCTTTAGCAATTACCAGGTCAAAGCAATTACCAGGTCAATTACCAGGTCAAAGCAATTATCAGCTTTAGCAATTACCAGGTCATGGCCAATCTGGTTTCATCCATTCATGACCCACTCCCCAGATACCGTATCGCTTTATCCATAAATATTTCAGTGTGTACTCACAGAGGTGGTTTTTGAACATTTATCTCTTCTAGGGTCCCCCAGATCTCAGCATGGGAGCAATTCCTCACATGCTACAGCTGAAGAGGGCTGCATTCCCTGAGACTCTAAGCTTTGCCCAAACACAAGAATAGGCAGTCAGGACCCATACAAAGCAGGACAGATGGCTTCTGTTCCCACCTAACCAAAGACCCCAAAGAGGCAATCTGACCATATATCCCAAGACATCCTCCAAGGGGGAAAAAGGGGGAGCAAGGGCTTGATGAAAAGAAGCAGAACAGGATAGACGTAAATAAAGAGCTTGCCGTCACCATGGCCGACCACCAGCCGGAGACTGCCAGGTCCAATGCTGCCAACTCATAAGTAAAACAACAGAGGCCAGGCAGATAAAGTGATTTGGAATAAAGGCCAAAGACAGCTGTTGATCCTCAGTCATTTCTCATTCAATGTCAGGAGAGGGTGAGTCTTTGGAGGGGTGGCCTGCTCTGCAGGAAGGAAAACAGGGTTCACCCTGGTGCCAACTGCAACCACGGAATGTCTTCTAAACTAACATTCTGGATCTTCATTTTTCCTGAGTCGAATCCCTTTATCTTTAACTGCTTGCAAATCAATTCCATTTTTAAAGGAAGCACATATTCAAAATATTTCTTAGACTGCCTCCTTCTCCAAACAGCTGATTCCTTTCTTTTCACTTTTATGCCTCTGCCCTGCCTCAGGGTCAATTCCAAACTCCCCAGCCAGGCCTTCCACCACTTCCTGTCCTGCGGCCTCCATCCCACTCATCTCCACACAAAGCCTTCATTTTGCTAGATCAGTTTTCTCCCTGTTGCCTGATGCCTCTGGCTGGTTCCCCCTTGCTATCCCCAGGCCCTGCAAGGATGCTCTCTCCCACACGTAAGACACCTTCTTCCCTCCTCCTGCCCCCTACCTTCTCCCTCCTTCTTGGCCTCCCTCAGTTCTCTAAGCTTTGGGAAGCCTTGTGTTCCCAGCCATGCATGCATCTCTCTCTCCCTGCTTATTTGGGTACCTGTAGTATTTCAAATCTGTTTCATTCACACTAGTGCTTTTTAATATTGCCTTCTATCTTACCTGGGTTCAGCTAGTTGCCTCATCTGGCTTCTATTCTTCTTAAGGTTAATATTCAGGTCTTATTTGTGAATTAAATAGAGGCAACTTATCAGTCAAGGGAGCAGGGCACTGTGGAATGAGCTCTGGAATCAGTGCCCCCTGGTTACAAGCCCAGCTCCACTGCTCAGTAGCCATGCAACTGTGGGCAGGTTCATTGGCCTTTCTGAGCTTTATTCTCCTTCTGTAACTTGGAGATAACAGTATCCACCTAGCAGGGTAAATACAAAAATGTCTGCCTACCCAGATGATGTATAGAATCTGTAGGTATGTCTTAGGAAGCTATCGTATAGTGCTATGTCACTGTAGAGGCACAAGCAAAGATTTAATTCCATCATTGTTACTTTCTCTAAAACGCCAGGATAAAATTGTGCCATGTGCCAAGCCCATGTAAGTTTAAGGCAAATACTGTTAATATGAAAGTATATTATATATATTATTAGCAGTGATCATTACAAGTTTATTAGGAAGTGCAGAGTGCATTTAGGGAGACATACTAGTCCAAGTCAGTTAACTCTAGCTTCTGCAACAGACAAACCTGAATGCTCAGTGGTGTAACCTAATACAAGTTTGTTGTGGTTGCTAATCATGAGAGTCAGGAGGCTGATCTCTATCTTGTAACTATGAATTTGGAAAATGTGACTCTAAGGCCACAGCAGCAGAAGAGAGGCATTAAGGTTGAAAGTGGCACATCTTTTTTGCCACCCATGAACTGCAAGGAAGGCTGGGAAACAGAGGGAGCACATGGACATTTGGCATGCACTAACTGTTAACTGCCAAAGGCACAAGCTCTGCAGACAGTGCGAAGGGCAGGTCCCATTCTCCTTGACTGTGGTGATACTGTTTGTATTAGGTATCATATGGGATAAAAATTCAAATTGCACTACCAGGCCTGAGAAGCCTGTGCTAGAGAGCTCAGCCTACCGCTGCTCCCCTGGGCTGGACTCCCTCATGACAGAGGTCACTTAAAAGAGGTGAGGAAGAACACAGCTCTATGGAAACCAGCAAACTATCCAAGGATCTGGGCTGTCTCTGCCTATTCTCCCAGTTTCCGTAAACTTCCTCAAAGCTACCTGCTTGCTCAGCTCTCCCCGCCCCAACCCCCCGCACTTGCCCTTTTCTCCTTCTCTGTTTGTATAGACTTTGGATCTAGCACCTCTTGAAGCTAAGATGGCTGTGAGAGAAGAAAGCTGGCTGGCTCCCCAGCTCCTAACTGGTCCAAAGTCCTTAGCTCTTCAGTGAGACTTACAGTTCTCTGATGCTGGAAACCATTCTATTTCTGTGCACACATAAAAGTTGTCTTTTGACAACTATTTACAACACACATAAAAGAATAGTCTCCAGCATCAAAGAACCGTAAGTCTGAAAACATGTGCTCACATGTATTTACAATAAGGGCAGTAGTATGCCTGGAAGAATGCACATTGGAGTCAGGTACACCTTCATTCAGATTTTGACTCTGCCGTTTTCTGGTTCTCAGATTTTGGCAATATTATTTAATATGTCATGGTGATGATAGGTCAATTTCTGTAATACCTGTTAAACATGTTTACATTGACCATCACTCCTAATTATTAAAGATAATATAATATGTATAAAGTGCCTAGCCCATAGTAGCCCTCTAAAATGGATAGTGGTTATCATAATTATTAGACTACATATTGAGGGCAAAATTCATATCTGACTCATCTTTTGTTCTTAGTATTTTCTTGAGAATATTAGGGGCTTTATATACATAGCTATTTTTTTTTTGGTCATTATCGTTGTTGTTTTCTGAGATGGAGTCTCGCTCTGTCGCCCAGGCTGGAGTGCAATGGCACGATCGGAGGTCACTGCAACCTCTGCCTCCCAGATTCAAGCCATTTTCCTGCCTTAGCCTCCCAAGTAGCTGGGGCTACAGGTCCATGCCACCATGCCCTGCTAATTTTTGTATTTTTAGTAGAGACAAGGTTTTGCCATGTTGGTCAGGCTGGTCTCAAATTCCTGGACTTAAGTGATTCACCCACCTTAGCCTCCCAAAGTGCTGGGATTACAGGTGTGAGCCACTGCGCCTGGCCTACATTAACTATTTGAATTCATTATTCTAACATTTGCTTTTAATTGAGTGCCTTCTGTGTGCCAGAGGAACTGAAGATAGAGAATGACAGGCAAAGTCCCTGCCTTCATGGAGTTTCTATCTAATGGAGATAGAATAACAAATAAATGACCAAATAAAATTCCATGTAGTGATGAGGTGAAGAAAACCACTGTGGGATCAGGGATAGAGAAAAAGGAGGTTGCTATTTCAGTGGTACAGGAACACTTCACAGAGGAGGTGACATAAGAGCAGATACCTGGGAGGATAAAGGAGTCATAGAAACACTGTGCTATAGACGGAAATACTATACTTACATTCAGTGCTTGAGATCCACGCTGTGGTAGGTTTTGATAGCTTGATCACTATCACCTGGGTATTTTTAGTTTTAAAGCAGCCCCTTCATGTAAAGGGCTTCCATCCTTGTTCTTATCATTTCTCCCTTCTTAGCCCTAACTACCAAACAAAGCCATTTCCTTTCTCCTGCTTCTTTTTTCCAGGCTCTTCATTCAAATTTTATAGCTCCTCATTCCCTCCTCTGTTCCAAAACCACTTTGATCTTTATGTCCTTTTCCTCTCTAAGTGTTTCGTGGCCCTTTTCTGCAGAAGATGCACATTTTCAGCAAAGCTCTCATCTCCATGCCCTTTGAGACTATCACAGAACATCTAAAAGTGCTGAGTGCATTAGGGAGGGAAGAGCTGCAGACAAGGAGAAGGTCAGGGAGAGCTGAGCCGACAGAACTGCCGGGCAGGAGTCCCGGGGCAGCTGCATGGCTCATGGGCCAGCCCGGCTCTGAAAAGAACTAAGAAATCAAGAGGCCGAATGCCAGGGGCTAGCTGAAAGAGTCTTACCAACTGTGTGTTCGGGTCTTAATCATGAAGCTGTCATTCCCTCCTACTGCCTGCTCCTGTCACCCCTGCTGGAGTACTCTGGGTTGTGGGGGACTGTAGGGTGCATGGGCCTCAGAGATGACAGAGGGAAAGTTCACACACAGTGGCTTTGTCAGCTTTTTTCCACTGTGACAACCCAGAGTAGGCCTGTAGACAAAGCTTGGGGGATATTCAATGGAGCAGCATTTGCATCAGTCAACACAGATACTTTCATCCCAATCTTTGTCACATCGCACCTGTATATTTCTTATCTAATAGTCTTCTTTAAATTGCTCACTTTTCTTCCTTCATTTTTGGGAAATCTTTATATTAAGTTCAAACAAAAAAGTAAATTAATAATAGAATAAAACACAAATACAATGAAAACTAAATGATATCTATATTGGTCTAGTTATATACTGTTGCCTGCCAAGCACTCTAAACCTAAGGTTATACTCTGCTAAAAAAAAAAAAGGAAAGAAGACAGATCATCAAGGGCTAGAGAGATGTTAAAGCTGTAGTAGCAATTTTGCTTTGATTTTATCAGGACTGAAAGAGAATTGAATAGGGAAAAATATTCTCAATACTAATTCAACATTATAAAATACTGTGTTCATGAAACACATTAACATGTGAGGAAACTCAACAGGCTCAACAGTAAGTCTGGGCAACAGAATTGCTCCTGCCGCTGCCCACAGCTGTGATTTCACCAGGGTTCTGGCAGTGACAGGGCCTGGCCCACCAAGTGGATGCCCAACCCAGGTAGCCAGGAGCCTGGAAGGGCCCCATGACCACCCGATAGTTACAACTTGTCAAACTCTTAGCATGTGCCAAGGTCTTCACACATCACGTCAGATTTTAAGTCTCAAATTAAGCCTCCACGGTACATATTGATCTTTGTGTCTCAGAAACGAAGTGGCAAAGAATCAAGGTTATGCCATGACTCAGCCTCAGGACCATCTTACTCCCAAGTCCTTCCCCTCTTCATCACACTCCACCGCCTTCCCAGCTGTGAGAGCGGAGCTCTCTGAGTTCTTTGTAAAACCATCGATTTTGCTCTGAGAAGTGGCTTTCAGCCTCTTTCTTTAAACCTTTGCTTCAGTTATCTATTGCTGTGTAATAAACTGCCCCAAAGCAAAGTGGATTAAAGTAGCAACCATTTGATGTTGAACACAGTTCTGAGGTCCATGGCAAAGTCAACCAGGATCTACTTGTCTCTGCCCCAGGTGATGTCTGCTAGAGATGAAATGTCCATGCTTCTTCACGTCTGCTGAGAGGGTGCAGATGGCTGGGGGCTGGCCGAAACAGTCCAGTGGAGGGCATGGGTCAGTGCTGCTGGTCTCCTTGTCTGTTGGTTGCTTGGCTGTCTGCCATGTGGCCTTTTCAGTGGAATAGAACTTCTTCTATGGCAGCAAAGGCTCCAAGAGCCCATCAGTCAAGGAGGGCATGGAAGGTGTCAGTCCTCTTCAAGGCTGTGCAGCACCACTTCTACCACAGTCTTTGGTTAAAGCAGTTACAGAAGCAGCCCAGTTTCAAAGGCAGGATAAATAAAAACCTCACCTCTTGGTGGGGGAGTAAAAGAATTTCTGGCCATCTTTAATCTATCACAACTTTGAAACCTTTGAGTGGCTAATCTTACACAGAATTTGTGCAAAGCTGACAAAGGGGAGAGAGGCATATTAGCTAGACGTGGGGACTCCAGGGTCGGGGGGGTGGGTGTGATGGGGGGCAGAGTCTTGCTCCTTCTGCTGCTCCCTTGGACTTAAGATGAAAATAGAGGTCCCTAGAGAAGACAGTTTTTAAAGATTCACCTGAATGACCTCCTAGTTTTCTTTGAGGAGACTTTGCCATGGCCTACAAGGCCCTGCACGATCCAGTCTCTGCCTGTCTCTCTGGTCTTGATCTAGATTCACCGTCTCACCCTCACTCCCAGCCCGCCCCACGTCTGTTCTCTGAGCTCTGTTCCAATGGCCTTCTCTCTGCTCTTCAAACACAGTTCTATCACTGTGTGGTCCTACCACAGGGCTGTGCCTAGATGCTCCCACTGCCTGAAATTCACTTGCCTCAGGTCTTCACCTAACAGGATCTGTCCTGCATTGAGATCAGGGGCTCCTCTACACCCCACACCATTTCCATTGCATTAACCTGCCTTATTTCCTTTATAACACTATTATCCACAGTATATCTGATTAATGTGTTGTTGATGTCTCCCTCAACTAGAAAGCAAATTCTCCAAGGGCAGGGACTGTGTCTATCTTGTTCACTGCTGTCATTCCTGGCACCTGGTACAGTGCCTGCCACTTACTAGACACTCAATAAATATTCATGGAACAGCAGTGTGATTAGTTAAATGAATGAATAACATTCACCAAAAGAGTATTTTACTAGATCTTCGCTTTTTGGTACGTTCCCAGGGTATTCTAGGAGAGGAAGGACTCTTATTGTGTATCTAATGGTTTGTACACTGGAAACAATATTAATACTCCTAATAAAAATGGCCTTGGCCGGGGATCAGTCACTACCCCTCCCTCCAGCCCAGGTCTCTCAGGCCTCTTCAACGTCTTTCCAAATCAAGCTGTCCCAAAGCGAGGCCAGGTCGACTGCCAGATCTGACTGATAGAATTCATACAGGTCCTAAGCAAAACATTTCTCAGCATCACCTAGCTGACTGCTCAGTGATGGACCAGGATATAACTTCATCCTCCTCCCCCATGACAAGTACCCAGCCTGGTGTCCCATTTGTACACTGGTTATTTCAAATTATTGTGCACAGTGGTGATGTATATGCTCCAGTGTTTTCCGTGGTCATTCTTTCAGAGAACCCAGCTGGGTGAAGCCAAGTCTTAAAGGGAGACTGTCAACTTGAAGCTCAGAGCTGTGAAACGAGAGCTTTGTCCCTAAGATGCTATTGAGAAACAGGGGCGAGAAGTCCTCCCTAGATAGTGCTATCCCTTTGGTCAGAGCTACCCTCAGAAAGGGCGTCTTCAACTGCTGACAGGATTTATGAGTTACCAAAGACTAAACTCAGTCCAAAGTCTTCAGCTCCAAAGAAGGCCTTTGTTGAGAATGTGGTTCTCATGACAAACAGCTTTTGTGCAACACAGAGAGCAGTTAGGCCGTCCAATTCTTAAAAGATTTTGAATAATTCACTCAGCACTGCCACTTGAACATACAGATTTCTCTGTTCCAACTCAAGGGAAGATTACTTTTTCTTATGGATTGCAAAAGATACAATAATCAGTATTAAGGAATTTCACAAAAAGAGGAAATAACGTTTGTTTTTAATGTATTCCTGAAGATAACCTTTGTTTCTTGGACTATACCCGCCATGGATCAGGGGGAGTCACAGGCAGGGGTTCTAATGATGGCAGGATCTCTCTGCCTTTGTAATTGTCACCCTGGGGCTGCTGCCAGCCCCTGCCACATCCCCATCGCACACACCGTCCTCAGCTTCTGCCTCAGTGTTCTCACACAAGAGAAAGCCAGGGCAGCGACTGCCAACTGTCACGTGTTTCTCAGCCAAACTGAGGCCTTTTGTTCTTCATTCACCTCTGGAATTCCCAGGTTTCTGGATAGGGAATGTGGTGAGGGGCAATTGTTGAGAGACTCCTCCAGCCCTGAAACTCAATCTAGAACCCTGGCCATGTCTTGGATTCTCTCTTGCTTGGTGACTCCAATCACTTCAGCAGCCTACTGATCCCAGCACAGGGTCAAAGGCAGGCTGCTACCTTTTCTTCTTCTCCATCTTGACTATGAATCCCAGTGTACACTTACCTGATTATTTCAAGGAGTCCTCCTACAGCTAGGAATTCTGGTGACTTGCTTTGTAGTCCCCTAAGGCATTCAGATTTGTACCACCTCGACCTCCTAATCAGATAATAATTAACCAAAACTTGGTCACACTGAAACCGAGCTACTGCAAACATGATCAAAGAAAAGGTTTTCTTTCCTGACACTGTCTGTGGATTTGAAACTTTCTGTAGATCATAAACAGCCTTTACTTCAGGGAATAATGGAATCTAACAAGCATTCTGTCAAGGATCCAGTGTTTTGGCATTTTAAAATGTCATGCGACCTCCAACTCCTCCCCTAAGCTCATTAACTCTGAGCTTGAATGTCTTAGGAAAGATCCTAAGGTCATTGATTTCATGACATAGCTCATAATGGATTGTGAAGTGTTTTCCCTAAAGACATTAGGTCTAGGTTTATCATATGCTACCTTGATCTCAGCCTATGCAGCTGTCCTTTAAGACAGTGGTTCTAAAAATGTGAGCCAAGGATCTTTCAGCTTGGGGCATTAATCTCCACAGTATGTACTTTAAGGGCATGAATTAATAATTAAGTCATGATCAATTTACTTGTGATAGCCCTTCTTGGTGTCTCATCAGGAACACTACCATCCCATCAGGAGAGCCTATTTGTGTCCACAGATTTGGGGCTTGGGGGAAAAAAGGGAAAGGAAGCAGTCCTTACACCGAAGTTGTTTAGAGAGATCTGTGACCCAGAGCGCTACCTGAAATGCTCAAGTCTCATTTAGAGAATGCTTTAGTGTCATGCCTGGAATTAGATCCTGACAATTCACCATGGAAAATCACTTCCTCAGCCCCATGTAAAATCTTGGAATTAGAAAACTGCCGTTTCGAAAACACCACAATAATAACCATGCAATGCAGAGTCATCAAAGGATATTAAAATCAGTGGTATGGTGAGAACCAGTATAGTTATATATTCCTGTATAATACTTATTAATTACAAAGAAAAAATAATAATTTTAGATTGGAGAAAATTGCTAGGACCACCTTACCCAAGAGATCAACATTGATATCATCAGTAATAAGAGAAATAGGCATCAAGTACCCTCTGATACGATGCACCAAGAAGGAGATTCTTGGGGAAAGTGTAAAACTTGCTTATTATAATACGAAAACATTATACAAACTGAATTTGAGGAACAGTCTACAAAATGACTATCAAGTACCCTTGAAATGTTTGAAGATCGTGAAAGACAAAGGAAGATGAAGGAACTGTCCCAGATTAAAGGGGACTAAAGAGGTGTGAAAACTAAATACTATGTGTAACTCTGGATTGGTATCCTGGGTCAGAAAAAGGACATTAATGGGAAAATTGAGAAAATTTGAGAAAGATCTGGAGATGTTAGTAGTACTGCATCAGTGTTAATATCCTAGTTTTGATCATCATACTGTAGTTATGCTAGATGTTAACATTTGGAGAATCTGGCTAAAGAGTGGGAATTTCTTGTACTATTTTTACAAGTTTTTAAAAAGTCTCAAAGTACTTCAAAATGAAAGTTATTTGAAAACTTTGGACAATAAAATCAGGAGAAAATAAACATCAGAGAAACTTGATCAACAAATGATGATTTGGAATGACGGACAATTCATTTTCTCAACAAAAGTGGTCTACTGTATGCCAGGGGCTGTTCTTAGAACTCGGGATACAACCAGGAAGAAGACAGTCCCCAATATCTGTGAGGCCTGAGTCTGGACTAGAAGGATCCAGACACAAAAGTGATGGGGTACTGTGATGAGGACTATCTGAGAAGCGAGCAAAGTGTCACAGGAACACAGAGGGAAAAGGAGTAATAAAAAACCAAGGTGTGTCATCAGTGGGCACAAAGCAGCCTAAGACGTTACAAAAGTGCAGAAAAGAAAGGCCCCGTGGAGGTAAAGAGTGAGGGAGCAGGAGAGCGGTTGGGAAGACATAGAGGCTGGGGCCGAGTGGGAAGAGATGCAGACAGTTGGTGAGGGAACAGCAGACAGTTTGGGAGAAGTTGGAGAGAAGATGGTGGACAGGCCAGGTACAGGGTAGAGTGAAAGTGAAGTAATAAGAGCTATATCCTTTGGAATAAGGAGTGAGAGAGTCCCTTTGTCCTCTGGAGTCCTTGGGAATCCAGGTAGAGAAAGAGCTGGAGGCCAATGGGAGCAGTGACACAACGAGGCCACGATGAATGTGGAGGTAGAAGGCAGAGGAGGGTAGCAACCTCTCAGCCAGCTCAGAACAGGCCCACTGTTGCCCTGGTAACAAGAAGAAGGCCGGAAGGGCAGACAGGCTAACACCAATTATGCAGAAATGCCACAGGCATGTCTGGGGTCCTTCTCAGCCTCCACAGCAAGTGCTGCTTCAGCTTCTCTTGCTGCACTGACCTGAGTCACTGCCCTGAGCCAATCCCTGCGACCCATAGCAATGGAAGCTCCCCAAAGAGCAAGGTCTGGATTGCCACTTTTCTGTACCCCAAAGAAAGCTCTGATGAAATGCATGGATCTCAGAAAGGCCAAAACTCAAAGGCCAAGACTTATTGGCCTTTTACCAGCAATTCTTGCATCTGAGAGAGAGAGAGAGAGAGAGAGAGAGAGAGAGAGAGAGAGAAACCAGTTAAGAGATTTTTTTTTTCTGTGAAACATTGACAGTAGTTAGGAATATCCTTTGTGTTGACTGCAGTGAGTCTTAAGAAGGGGAAAAAAAAAAGACATTGGGGAAACTCCTTTCTTGGGACAAACATTCAAGATTTGGAAAGCTAAACCTATGAAATAGCCAAGCTAAGCAAGAAGGAAAACCTGTACAGACTGGATCTAAATCTAAATTCCCAAATGAAAATAAGCATTTGCCCTCAATTAAGTAAGTGTATCAACAGTTACCCAGCACTGTGTGAGAAGATGCTAATCTATTTGACTGCGTAGGTGAGAGAGAGGGGCTGTTTGCTACAAAGACAGCTACAAGTCACAGTAGCTACACAATGAAATATTCCAACAACCATATTTGAACATCTTTTGAATTTTTAATTCTTGAGTGTGGCCAGCAGGTGGGGATAGTTCTTTATTGGTGGATAATAACACCAATAATTTAGTTTGTCATTTTTTTGGATGAACCAAAAAGAAAAACTAAATTAGCATTCTTGTATCCATATATTAATTAGAAAACACCAAAATTATATAATAAGTATTATATAAAATTATATAAGAATTATATAATTTTGATGTTATCTAATATATGTATACATATTATATAATTTTGGTATTATCTAATTAATATATGGATACAATAATGCCAGTTTAGTTTTTCTCTTGCTAAAATAATAACTAGAATTATCTTCCCCTAATATTTATTGAGTACTATGTACCACATCCTGTATTAAACACTTTAATCCCAACAACAGCCCTGTAAGACAGGTAATGTGATACCAATTCCATTGTCCAAGGTCACAGAACTGGTAAGTGGTAGAGCTGGGATTTCATGCCAGCCTTTCTGGCTCTGGAGTCTGCACTCTCACCCATTATGTTATATCCTGCATCAGTGTAACTTGGAATTTGATGTCAGATAAATTAATGTGGTTCAAACCTGACAGAAGCTGGGGGAAGGAACAGAATAAGCAAAATATAGATTAATGTTTCACAGCAGAAGAATCACTTCAGAAACAGGAGAAAATATCAGGCAAATACTTCTTCATGCTCTCAAAGAAATTGGAATAGATATGAACTGTGGAAGAAATAAAACTCAAAGAAGAAATTTGAGAGATCAAATATGATCAGATAAGATGACAAAATTGTTGAAGAATAAGATGGCAGAGTCTTAGGACAATAAAAAGAAAATAAATATATAAATGTTAGAAAAATGAAAGCCATCTTAAAAGAAGCAGGAGGGCCAGGTGCAGTGGCTCGCATCTGTAATCCTAGCACTTTGGGAGGCTGAGGTAAGCAGATCACCTGAGGTTAACAGTTAAAGACCAGCTTGGCCAACATGGTGAAACCCTGTCTCTACTAAAAACAAAATACAAAAATTAGCCTGGCATATTGGTGCGTGCCTGTAATCCCAGCTAGGCTGACACAGGAGAATTACTTGAACCCAGGAGGTGGAGGTTGCAGTGAGCCCAGATAGCATGACTGCACTCCAGCCTGGGCAACAAGAGTGATACTCCATCTCAAAAAAAAAAAGAGCAAGAAGTAGAATACATACTGATTAAAAGAGTCAGAAATATAAATTTTAAGAGAAAATTAATGATTTGCAGGAAGATAATAAAGATATAAAAGTAAAATAGTTGGCATTATAAAATCAGTGAGGAAAAGATAAATTATCTAATAAATTAATTTGGTATAATTAGTTACATATTTGGAAAAATAAGCTGGTTTGGTTTCTTTTTTTTTTTTTTGAGATGGAGTCTTGATCTGTCACCTGGGCTGGAGTGCAACAGGGCAGTCTCATTTCACTGCAACCTCTGTCTTCCGGGTTCAAACAATTCTCCTGCCTCAGCCTTCTGAGTTGCTGGGACTACAGGTGCCCACCACCACACCGGGCTAATTTTTCGTCTTTTTAATAGAGATGGAGTTTCACCATGTTGTCCAGGCTGGTCTCCAACTCCTGACCTTGTGATCCTCCTGCTTTGGCCTCCCAAAGTGCTAGGATTACAGGTGTGAGCCACCTCACCCAGACCTGGTTCATTTTCTAAATACTTACACTAAGATAAATTATAAATAGATTAAATAGGTGAGTGTTAAAATATTTAAAAGTAGTTATTTTAGTATTTAATGGAGAAAAGTTTTCTAAGCATGACCCAAAAATCCAGAAATCATTAAAGGCAAGATTGATAAATTTAAGTACATAAAAAATGTAAGCTTCCTAATAGTTAAAAGTGAACAGTCAAAAGAAAAGAACAATCTGGAAAAAATAACTGTGACAAGTATGACAGACAGAGCTAATATACTTAATATAACAAGAGCTTCTATACATCAAAAGACCAAGAAAAAAAAAAAGCAATGAAAAAATAGCCAAAGGACATGAACAGATAATTGATTTTTAAAAAGAATACAAATATAAACAAACACATGAAAAGATGCTCCACCAAATTCTAATTTTAAAGAATGCAAAATAAAAAAAGAATGAAGGCTTCTGCTTCCAGTATGCCCAAGTAAGCATGTAAGATTTTCCTGGAAACAACTTCCACAGGCAACTATAACCTCTGGAGAAAATATCACACATACATATGTACACATCCATACACCGAAGACACTGAATAGGGAAAAAAAGAGTTAATCTATTCTGAAAGAAAGTTAAAACTTGAAACAAGGAAATAATAAAAAGTGATTTTCCTGTTTTCAATGGCTTTTTGCTGAGGTCAGTGATACACAGAGTACTAAAAGTCTGATATAAAAAAGCATGGTTTTTGTGGGCTGGAAAACCAGAGGACAGAGTTTAGAGCAGCTGCATACACTAGAAAAGGAGGGGAGAATTCCTGAAAGGAAAGAACCTGAGTAGGGGAACCCCCAGATCCTGAGTCTAAATTATACCCAATTCTCTGAATTCATGGGGCAGACTCAGAGCAACTCACAGAGACAGAATTGAACTGAAACTTGAGCTGCCAAGCAACAAGATGGTTTGCAGCTTGAGTCCAATCAAGTTAATTGCCTCCAAACACAAAAACATCACAAGTTTTGGAAGGAATAACAAATGTCAGCATTTATACAACCTATGACAATGTACAAGACACAATTCAAGATTTGGCATATGAAGAGAAAAAAAAAAAATGTGATCTACTGTCAGGAGAAAAGGCAGCCGGTAGAGACCAATCCCAGTGTTATCCAAACTTCAGCATTAGTAGACAAGGATTTTAAAGCATTTACATCAATTATGCTCAACAAAATAAAAGAATATATATTTCCAATAAATGGAAAAAATACCAATAGAGTAATTAAAACTTCAAAAAGAATCACTGGAAATTCAAAAATGATATCTGACATTTAAAAATCACAAGGAGCAATAAAAGTTAAAATTAAAATTAAAATTCTACAGCAGAATGCTGATGACAATGAAAAGTCAATAAACTTGGATATAAATCAATATAAATCATCCAATCTCAAGAACAGAAAAAAATGCATAAAATTAACAGACTTAGGCTTCTAAAGGACAATATCAAAAAGTTAAAGAAACATGCTCTGGGAGTCCGAAAAGGCAAGGTGAGACCGAGGTAGAAAAATATTTGAAGATACAAATGTAGAAAAATTTCCTGATTTGGTGAAAAACATAAATTAACAGATTCCATTATTTCAGTGAATCCCACACAAGATAAATATGAAGAAAATGACACCTAGGCACATCATGGTAAAACTGTGGAAAACCAAATATAAAAGCAGCGCATCACAGGAGAACAATGAATAAAGTTTCTGATTATTTGGATTGTAAATTACAAGGTCCAAAAGGGAGTGGAATATACTTTTAGAGTGTTGAAAAAATAAAACCTATCAACTTAGAATTCTACATCCAAGAAAGATATCCTCCAGTAATGAAGGCAAAATATAGTTTCAGGTTAAAAAACAAAATGCACAAGATAATTTGTCACCATAGACTTGCACTACAAGAAAGGCTAAAGGAATTTCTTCTAACTGAAGGAAAATGGTACCAGATGGAAATAAGAATCTCTAGGAAGTAATAAAGAGCAATGAAACAAAGGCCGGGCATGGTAGCTAATGCCTGTAATCCCAGCGCATTGGGAAGTTGAGGTGGGAGGACCACTTGAAGCCAAGAGTTCAAGACCAGCCTGGGCAACATAGCAAGACTCCACATTTAAAGGAAAAAAGTTAGGCTGGGGTGGTGGCCCACACCTGTAAATCTCAGCACTTTAGGAGGCCAAGGCAGGTGGATCACCTGAAGCCAGGAGTCCAAGACCAGCCTGGCCAACATGGCAAAACCCCACCTCTACTAAAAATACAAAAATCTCTTGAACCTATGGAGGTAGAGTTTGCAGTGAGCTGAGATCATGCCATTGCTCTCCAACTTGGGTGACAGAGTAAGGCTCTCTCTCTCAAAAATAAATAAATAAGTAAGTAAAAAGTTAGGCAGGTGTGGCAGCACATGTTTGTAGTCCCAAATTCTCAGAAGGCTGAGGTAGGAGGATTGCTTGTGCCTAATAGTTCCAGGTTACAGTGGGCTATGATCATACCACTGCACTTTAGCCTGGGCAAGAAAGTAAGACTCCATCTCAAATAAAAAAAATAAAAAAGCAATGAAATAGTAACTATCTGTGGGTATATATAAATGACTATTTTTTCCTCTTAGTTCCTTTAAAATATGCAGTAATACTTAAAGCGAAAATTATAACATATATTATAATTATATACATTTATAAGTATATAGATGATTACATATAGCAACTAGTGCAAAGGCATGGAGGGGAGTAAATAGACTTCTATGATTGTAAAATTTTTATGTTTATTTTTAACAGTATTTACACACAAAATGATACAATATCAACTGTAAAAGGACTGTGCAAAGTAAAGGATACAGAGCAGGGGTCCCCAGCCCCCAGGCCGTGGACTGGTACTGATCCGTGGCCTGTTAGGAACTGGGCTGCATAGCAGGAGGTGAGCGGGATGAAGCATTATTGCCTGAGCTCTCCCTGTTAAATCAGCAATGGCATTAGATTCTCATAGGAGCATGAAACCTACTGCAAACTGTATACATGAGGAATCTAGGTCACGTGCTTCTTATGAGAATCTAACTAATGCCTGATGATCTGAGGTGGAACATCCAGGGTTCTTGGTGCCAAAAAAGTTGGGCAGCGCTGACATAGAGTATGTAATCCTTAAAGCAACAACCAAAACAAATGAAACAGATGCAAAGAGCTATAGCTAGAACAATGGTTTTTCATAGAAACTTGGTAAAGTAATCCTATATCCTGTTGGAAGAACATATTGCCAGGAAGAACAAGGAAAATGTGAAGGACAGGTAATTCATAAAGATGGAAACTCAAATGGCCATGAAACATTTGAATAGTTTTTGAAACAGGAAAATGTAACGAAAGTAATGCAATACGATTTTCTACCCAACAGACTGGACAAACAAAACTTTAACAACTGTGCTGTCAGAGATGTGGGGAAATGGTAATGCTTATAATTACTGGTGGGACTATAAATCAGTACAACTGCCTTGAAAAGCAAGGTAGCCACAAAGTAAAGTTGGAGACTTAAGGCAATTACGGTAAAACATTAACATGTATTCAATCCCAGTAGTGTGTGTGTAGTTACCTATTATATCTGTCCTGTACTTTTAATGTTAAAAATGTTTTATTATTTTGACAGTATGAATATGTTACAATGTAACAATATGAATAACAGGTAACACTGTGTATGTATACATGTTTTGTGCTCATTAGTTGACACTTATAACGATATGGATATTAACCAATGAGCACAAAGAAATAAAATGGGAAGTAAAACAAAGATTTATGCTCAACCATGTTACCTGAAGCACTGTCTATAAGGAAAAAACTGGCAATCACTTACGTGGCTGACAACAGGAGACTGGTGAAATAGATTGTATATAATCAAATATTATGCAGCAAAAGGAAGGAATTTATATATGTATGACAAAGTATAGAGAGTATATTTTTTAATGGATAAGACCAAGCTGTATAAAATTATCCCATCAAAAACCTACTGTTTTTTGCTTGTACATGCATAAAAAATGGATGCAAGGATACCCAAGAAAATGTTAACAGTGGCTACTTCTGGGGAGTAGGACTGGGAGGGAGAGGCAGGTTTTTATTTTCCAATTTATCCTTTTCTAAATTATTTGGATTTTTTTTTATCAGAGGCATATATTACTTTTATAGTTTAAAATGTTATTTTTGCTCAGAATAACAGGCGACTAGTTGATTTGCTGAGTCACTGCAGCTGCAGAAGGAACTTGGGTTTTACCACTCATCTCATTTTGCCTTTTATCCTAGGACTCAGATCACTTCCCTTTCCCACACTTGGAACCTCAAAATCATGTCCCTTCCTGACCTATTCCTCTCCATTCCCAAACTCCCAAAGCCATCCCCTGGAAACTCACAGTCATCAACAAAACTCTCTCTGTCCCCAGTCTCTTCTCTAAATGCAGTCCTGGCCTTCCTGCTCTAATAGTAACCAGCTGTCCTGAGAACACCGCTCCCCTGCAGCGCCCACCAGGCCTCATGCACTGGCCCTGAGGCTGGGATTGGGGGATGCTCTTGCCTCCATCCTTTCTGACTTGCTGCACCCTCCAGCATCTTTGAATCTCGGATGTTCTGCAGGCCCTTCCACACCTCTACTCATTGCAGTCATCTCCCAGCTCCTGGAACACACCCCACCAGACCTTGACGAGTCTAGCTGCTAGGTCACTGTCACTCTCTCCAACCCTACTCTTGCCTTAATTCTTGGAGGTTTTAACAACCACACAGATGATCCTCCCAAAGTCCTGGCTTCTCAGTTCCTGTCTTCTCATCCAGGGATCCTGTCCCCAACCCGACCTCACCTACTCACTTTCAGAGTCCTATCTCAGTTTTGCATTTTCAACAACAACCCCTCCCTAATCGTAATCCCAGACATTCTGTTCTCCAACACCACCTCCTATCTTTCTATCTGTAGGGCCAGTAAGGGGTGATACCTTTCCTTACTCATCCTAAGGGACATGGCCACACTGATACGACAAAAACAGGTTAACAAGAGAAAAGCATAACAAATTTATTTAATCAAATTTTTATGTGACACAGGAGGCTTCAGAAATGAAGGCTCAAAGACCCAGGAAAAGCATTCTGTTTTTAAGCTTAGATTCTACAAAGAATGGATAGCCATGTAAAAGTGTGATTAGACAAAAAGGTCTGATGTAATGATAATAGACTGAGGGGAACCAGCAAGGCCTGTGTGTTCAGATCCTTCTTGGCCTCTGTGTAGCATTCCCTCCCCTGTGGAATGGGACAGAACACCTCTTACATGAAGGTCTTCAAGGGAGAAGGGAGAGAGTGACCAACATATCCTTATTCTCCATCATCTCAGCATAGCACACTTGGTTGACACAGAGCAAATAGATTTTTCCATAGTCTCTTGTAGAGGCTGGAATTGGGACAAAAACCACCACATGTGGGCCCTTTGCAGCCAGAGGCAAATGGCTGAACTGGAGGCTTCAAGTATATACCTTCTAGGTTGTATGGCTTGGTTTTGGAGACAGGGGTTCAGGTTGCTATGGTCAGCTTTGGAGGAGCTCTGGTTTCTATGACTCAATTAGGGAGAGAGAGAGGAGTGAGATGCAGGAGGGCAGTAGAAGGTCAGAGGGACCTTGCTTCTGAAGCTCTACAGTGTCTCAGTTCAAAATACTCAGCATGCTAAGGTGTCATACTTGGGGTATCACAATCTGAGCCCCAACACATCTCACTCTTTCCAGTACCTCACTGAGCTGATAATGCGTCTATTCTACTGCCTTTTAACTGTCTCCTAGCCCCTCTTCTCCTCACGTCACTCTTTATCCAGTTTAAATCCCATGGTTAACCTCAACTCTCTGTCTACTGTGCCTGTGCCCACACAGCTGAAGAAGTCCAGAGAAAACACACAAGACTTCAAGGAATTGAATGGGTGAGCAATCCAATATTTGGGGAAATGCATTCCAGAAACTATGAATAGCATGTGCAAAGGCCCTGGGGCATAAGATTGCACAGGGACATTGAGGAATAACAGAAGGCCAGGCAGCCAAGAAGAATGAGAAAAGGGCAACATACTGAAAATGTGGTCACAGAAGTGAGTAAGAAACCAGGTCAGTTAGGGTGTTGCAGGCTGTAATAAAGACTACTTTCTCTCTGAGTGAGATGGGGAGCTTTCAGAAGATTTTAAGAGAATAACATCAACTAACTTCTATGTGCAGAAGTTCCTTTGGCTGTGGTACTGAGCATAGACAACAGATGCAAGGGCAGGAGCAGAGAGACAGTTTGGAGTGGTGGCTTGGGTTGGTCTGATAGCTGTGCAGGGATGGTCTGATTCTATTTAGAAAATAGTTTGGATCTACTGAGAAAATAAACAGGATATGATGATGACTGATTGGATGTGGGATGTGAGAGAATAGGAGTGATTATTCCATGTTGTTCGTTTTGTTTGTTTACTTTTTTTTTTTTTTTTTTTTTTTTTTTTTTTGAAGGGGTTTTTTTTTTTTTTCCTAGGCTCGTGTGCAATGGCCCAATGTTGGCTCACCGCAACTTCCGCCTCCTGGGTTCAAGTGATTCTCCTGCCTTAGCCTCCTGAGTAGCTGGGATTACAGGCATGTACCACCTTGGTAATTTTGGCTGGCTAATTTTGTATTTTTAGTAAAGACAGGATTTCTTCATGTTGATCAGGCTGGTCTTGAACTCCGGACCTCAGGTGATTCACCCACCTCGGCCTCCCAAAGTTGCTGGGATTACAGGAGTGAGCCACTGCGCTTGGCTGTTTGTTTACTTTTTTGCTAACATAACTGAAAGGGTGGTGAAGCCATCAGCTGAGATGAGGAAGATTCCGGGTACAGCAGGGCTTATTTTGGGGGACAGCCTCAGGTAAATCCTAAATCTCAGTGAGGCCATTCTCAACCACCTTCTTTGAAATTATACTCCCACCCCAGCTCTCTCTATCCTTTTCCCTGCAGTATTTTTCTCTACAGCATGGATAAAGAAGAGTCCACCTACACTGCCCCTCCCGCCTCCACCTTGGCCAGGGAGAATGGGACACCTTTATTGCCAGTCTCTCTGAGGATGCACTCAACTGAGGGTGAGGGTCCAAGAGGAAATGGAGAGGGAATGAAAGCTGAGGAGGTCAATAAAACAGATGCACATTTTCATAAGCCGTGAACAGAAGACAAATCACTCTGTTTCCATTTATTTCTTTTTAGAATCTGTTACAGCTACAAGGACAATAAATATTCTTTTTTCCCTATCAGAGATTTAAACCTGAACCTCATAAGATGAGGTTCTGATATGCTGCTACCACATCCTTTCCTGCTTTCTACTGAAACAGGTGACCTTAGCAAATTGGCGTCTTCTAGAACAGCAAGATTCCTTCCGAGGTGTGGATTTGGCTAGGGGCCAATCAATGTGGCCTGCCCAATAATTTCATTTTGACTTTAAGAACTTCAGTTGGACCAAATTAATACCTTACTCCATTAAAAACCATCTCAGGTAATGTATCTTCTCGTTCTTTTTGACAGGATCTCTCCAGAGACTTTAGATGATGTCTTTTCACAATTAATATCCATGTTAGTATCTTCCTTTTGCAAATCGAGGCAACAAGTCATTTGGTCCTCATGAAGTAAACCGCAGCTCACCCTTTCTGACTGCATATGCCTACCTTTGGGATCACTCCTGAAGGGGGGACCCAAAGGCAAGTAAGATTCTGAAATTTCAAACCAATATATTCTTTCTCCATCATCTCTGCATAGCACACTTGGTTGACACAAAGCATAGAGATTTTCCATAGTCTCTGTTAGAGGCTGGAATTGGGACAAAAGCCATCACATTTGGGGCTTTCACAGCCAGAGGCAAATGGCTGAGTTGGGGGCTTCAAATATGTGCCAGCAGACACTCTAGAAGACTCAATGGGTCAGCTGCTCCTCTGCACGCATCAGCTTAGGGTCCTGTCCATGCATCTGCTCTGGGATCTGACCATGCATCAGCTTAGGGGTCTGTCCATGCATCCACTCAGGGATTTGTCTGTCTTCAGCTTAGAAGCTTGTCCATGCACCCACTCAGGGATCTGTCTATGCATCTGCTTAGGGGCCTGTCCAGAGGAGACGATCAGCAACAGACCACTAAGGATGTAGACCACTCATGAATCTAGAATCATCTATATTCCCAGATATTATCTGGGAAAGGAGTTGGGGAAGGAGAGTATATTACTTGTTTTGCTGGTTTGTTTTTGAAGCAGAGTTTCATTCTTGTTGCCCAGGCTGGAGTGCAATGGCACAGTCTCGGCTCACTGCAACCTCTGCCTCCTGGGTTCAAGCAATTCTCCTGCCTCAGCCTCCCAAGTAGCTGGGACTACAGGCACCTGCCACCACACCTGGCTAATTTTTTTGTATTTTTAGTAGAGAGGGGGTTTTATCATGTTGGCCAGGCTGATCTCAAACTCCTGACCTCAGGTGATCTGCCCGCATCAACCTACTGTCCAGTCCTAAATGTGCTCAACATAACTCCCAGCATATATATTTATTGTGTGCAAAAACCACAATAAAGACTCTGGCCCATGCTTTTATCTCACTCCTTCTGCCCCTTTACCAACTCTGGTTCTTCCCCACGCGGCCCTGTGTGGCATGGCATCCCTCCTCCTCTGGGGAAGTGTAAGTAATAAACTGCTCTTTCAAGGCAGTTGTCTCCCTGCTGGTCATCTTACCATACCTAATCAAACAAATCCCAGGAACATTTTAAAGTAGGAGGTCATCAGAAAGACCACACACTAATCCAAAGGAGGTAGTGTGTTCCAAAAGAGGTTGTTTCAAATGGGTGACATAATGATGTTGGCAAGTTTAAGTTGGGATGTGGTGTGTGAAAAAAATTTCCATGCCACAGTGGGGAAGAAACATAGGCTTGCAAAAAGCCCATCATCCAGATGCCAGGAGGCGGAATGAAAGCTGTAAACGGAATAACAAGACATTGCTGCTTTTCCTTCCATTCACATTTAAACATGGATGATAGTGACTATGTCTTTAGTCTGCTCATGGCCTTCTCGAGGCACTTTCATATGTCTGATCTCATCTGATTCTTATATAACTGTGAGATAGAGTCAGTAGGTATTACTATTCCCATTTTATAGATGAGAAAACTGACATTTGGAAAAGTGGTGGAACGTACTGTATAAGGGCATAATCTATGGAGCCCCGCTGCCAGATCTCAGCTCCACTACTTTCTAGCTGTGCAAGTCAGGATGCGTCATTAACTTCTGTGCCTCAACTTCCTCATCTGTGAAATGGAAATGATAACAGACTCCATATCTTAGGACTGCTGCACAAAAAGAATTTATTACTGGGTATCAAGAACTTTTAGCTGAGATTATTTGGCTGATGTAACAGAGACGTCATGAAAAAGAACAAAGTTGGAGTTTTCCAAGGTTCCTCGCCCACATTTTTATATTCCTGAGGCTTCTATGACAAAAAAAAAAAATGCTTATTAGTTAACAAGGGTATGCTTTTTTAGGGCAGGTAGGTTCCAAGATGTTCCCGCATTTATAAATGGAAGCCAAATTTTTATCAAATCCTATCACTCCTTCAAAGCCAGCTCAAATCTAACCTCTTTTCTTAGGCTTTTCTAGACTGCCCCTCTCAGAACTGGCCTCTCCTGTCTTCAAGGTTCTGAAGCCCTGGAATTTAACACATAACCAGGTAATACTCAGCATTGGGACCACATTTACTCTGTGATAACTCCCACTCTGTCTTCCTCAGCAGACCCTGTCTCCATGCGTCAAGTGATTCTCCCACCTCGACCTCCTGAGTAGCTGGGTTTATAGGTGCATGCCACCATGTCCCAGCTAATTTTTGTATTTTTAGTAGAGACGGGATTTCACCATGTTGGTCAGGCTGGTCTTGAACTCCTGACCTCCCGATCTGCCTACCTCTACCTTCCAAAGTGCTGGGATTATAGGCATGAGCCACTGGGCCCAACCTTGTTGGTAATTTTTTTACTACCATTTCAACCTTGCTATTTTTTATTAGTCTATTCAGAGTATGTACCTCTTCCTGATTTAATCTAGGAGGATTTTATATTTCCAGGAATTTATCCATCTCCTCTAGGTTTTCTAGTTTATG
Organism: Sapajus apella; assembly: GCF_009761245.1. Classification (NCBI taxonomy): domain Eukaryota; kingdom Metazoa; phylum Chordata; class Mammalia; order Primates; family Cebidae; genus Sapajus; species Sapajus apella. The sequence continues at coordinate 8,511,281 of NW_022436944.1, read as the reverse complement.
CACATAAAGATGTTCATAGTAGCCTTGAATGCTATTTTGCATTTCTGTGGTATCAGTTGTAGTATCTCCCATTTCATCTCTAATTGTATTGTTTTTTTTGTTTGTTTGTTTCAGTTTCACTTAGTTCTGCTCTGATCTTCATTATTCCTTTTCTTCTGTTGGGTTTGGGTTTGGTTTGTTCTTGTTTCTCTAGTTTCTTGAGGTATGACCTTAGATTGTTTATTTGTGCTCCTGCAGACTTTTTGAGTTAGGTATTTAATGGTATGAACTTTCTTCTTAGCACTGCCTTTATTGTATCCCAAAGGTTTTGATGGATTGTGTCACTATTATCATTCAGTTCAAATAATTTTTAAATTTTCATCTTGATTTCATTGTTGACCTAGCACTCATTCAGGAGCAGGTTATTTAATTTCCATGTATTTGCACGTTTTGAGGGTTGATTTTGGAGTTGATATCCAATTTTATTCCACTGTGATCTAAGAGACTATTTGTTAAAATTTCAATTTTCTTAAATTTGTTGAGACTTATTTTGTGGCCTATCATATGGTTTATCTTAAAGAATGTTCCATGTGCTGAGTATAGGTCTGCAGTTATTGGGAAGAATATTCTGTAAATATCTGTTAAGTCTATTTGTTCTAGGGTATGGTTTAAGTCCATTTTTTTGTTTTTGTTGGCTTTCTGTCTTGATGACCTGTCTAGTGCTGTCAGTGGAGTATTAAAGTCCTCCACTATAATTGTGTTGCTGTCCATCTCATTTCTTAGATCTGGTAGTAATCGTTTTATAAATTTAGGAGCTCCAGTGGTAGGTGCATATATATTTAGAATTGTGACATCTCCCTGTTGGACTAATTCTTTTATCATTTTATGATGTCCCTCTTTGCATTTTTTAACTGCTGTTGCTTTAAAGTTTGTTTTATCTGATATAAGAATTGCTACTCTTGCTTGCTTTTGGTGTCCATTTGCATGGAATATCTTTTTCCACCCCTTTACCTTAAGTTGATGTGGGTCCTTATGTGTTAGGTGAATCTCTTGAAAGCAGCAGATGGTTGGTGAATTCTTATCCATTCTGCCATTCTGCATCTTTTAAGTGGAGCATTTAGGTCATTACATTCAATGTTAGTATTGAGATGTGAGGTACTACTCTATTCATCACAGTATTCGTTGCCTGAATACTTTGGGGTTTTTTAAAATTATTATTATTGTGGAATCGTTATATATGTCCTATGAGATTTATGCTTTAAGGAGGTTCTATTTTCCTGTATTTCAAGGATTTGTTTCAAGATTTAGAGCTCCTTTTAGCAGTTCTTGTTGTGCTGCCTTGCTAGCTGCTGAGATCAAGATTGCAGCCTCCCCCTCAATTCCTTGTACACCCTTCACTGGACGCTGATTTGGAACCACTGCTTCTGCTGCTCATGGCTCCTCACAAAGTCTCTGTCACTCAGGCTGGAATGTAATGGCATGATCTTGGCTCATCCTTTTACACAGTATTTTTTAGCAACTGTTGATGTTTCTGCCTTAATTAATAATTACTATGAAGGTTGCCACATTGTGACTTTTTAAACCCCAACACTCCTCTGGGTTTATTAGTTGGCATTCTGCTGTGATTAAGAGTTTTCTCTCCTCTCTGTTTATTTATTCATTTGTTTATTTGACGCAGGGACAGGCAAATTACGATGCATGGGCCAAATCTGGCCTTCTGCCTGTTTTTGCAAATAAAGTTTTATTGGAACACAGCCCTGCACTCACCTATTGTCTATGGCTGCTTTTGTGTTACAAGGGTGGAGTTGAATAGTTGTGACAGAGGATGCATGGCCTGTCAAGATTAAAGTATTTATTATCCAACTCTTTGTAGGAAAAGCCAGCTCCTGATTTGTATCATATGCACTTGTGGATTCTTATCTTACCCCATTACTATCATTTATTATTTGTTCTGATGCTCAAATTGTCTTAGATTTCACCACTGAAAGCCCCTTCAAGCTGGCTTCTGGGTCTCTGACAAATTTTCATCATTCTCTGAACTTTTCCTTACTTTCTGATACGGTAAGATGTTCTAGGCTTATCTTTTACTTTTCCTGTTTCTGCCATGAAATCAGCCATTTTTCCAAGGAGCCCTAGTTCATTTTACTTGGGAAAGTTATTTGGAAACCAATGTCAGGCACTAGGTTGTCATTACCTGTGGGATGTTACTGGAAGACATGAAAGAAGTGATAGTTACAGATCTAAAATTGAAAATCATTAGCATATAGATGATCCATTAAGCTATGGGACTAGGTAAGATCACTCAGGGAAGAGGACAGAGAAAAGCAGGCCAGACTAGAGGCAGGATCTTCAATATTATAGGAAAACAGTTTGAGAAAAAGATATTTACAATAATGAGGTTCAGGATTTTAATATCAATATCTACAAAGAGCTTATATATGAAACAATTAAGACCCCACTGATGAATAAAGGGTCATATCAGATCAGTCACATAATTAAAATAGGAATTAGAAAAAAAAATGAGAAAGAATAGTCAACCTTGCTCATGAAAGAAATGCAAATTTAAGCAAGATACAGTAAGTTCTCAATGTCCTTCTAGGCCCTTGGAAACTGTGACTTTAAGCAAAGTGACATACAGCAGTCCTAGAATAACATTGTTTCACTAAATGAGATTTGTTATAAAATTGATGAGGGAAAAAATTTGCTTTATTATACACCATTTTGCATAAAATCATAGTTTTCCTAGAACTTATCCATGACATTAAGTGAGGACTTACTGTATGGTTTTGGATAATTACCTTGGTTTTTTTTTTTTTTTTCAACTTTATAATTGGATAGTTTTCACATTTATAGAAAACTGAACAGAAGAGAGTGGTGAACATCTGTATACTTGTCTTAGTTTGTTTTGTGTAGCTATAACAGAATTCCTAAGACTGGGTAATTTATAATAAACAGAAATTTGTTGACCCACAGTTCTGGAGGCTGGGAAATCCACTATCAAAATTCTGGTACCTCAAAAATCTTGCAGCCTCATAACATGGAGGAAGGGCAAAAAGAAGGAAAGGGGAGAGAAAGACAAAAAGGGGGCCAAACACATCCTTTTATAAGGAACCCACTCCCAAGTTAAAGGAATGAATACATTGATGAGGGCAGAGCCCTCATGGCCTAATCACTTTTTGAAGACACCGCAGTTAAAACGGCAATTAAATTTCCACTTTGGTTTGACCAAGTTTTCTTCACCCAACAGTTATTGCTCTAATAATAGAATCCAGCTTATTTTGCAGTTAAAATTTTAACATTGTTTAAGAGTATACAGCAATGTCTAGGAACTTATCCAACCAAAACACTTGGTCAAGCCTGCAAATAAATATGAACAAAAATGTTTATTTTATTCCTTTTTATGATATTGAAATATTGGAAACAACCCAAGTATTCTTTAGTAAGATTCTAATTAATGTGTATTACATCCATACAATATTGTGCAGCTTTTAACAAGAATGAGATACATTTAAAGATGAGGGAAACGTCTCATATGTAATATCAAGTGTAAAAGCAAGATGCAGAACTTTGTGTCTACTTTAATTCCCACTTTAGAAAATGAATGCATATCTTAGTATATGCACTGAAAGAAATCCAGTGAAATAATCCACAAATTGTTAACAGTAGTTATGAGAAAGGAATAATAGATGACTTTGAATTCCTAAGTTATACATCTCTAGATTGTTTGAATTATTTACAAGCACTTATTCACTTCTATATCAGAAGAAAACAATATATTGTTTAAGTCGGCAGAAGGAGCAAAACCGGTGAGACACGGAGCGGAGCAGGATGCAGACTGAATGCGGCTCAGCTCCCCCAGCCTGTTAACTGCTGCCTCATTTCCTGGCAGCAGTTTTCTGACTGGCTGGCTCTTGATGCCTCCTCCTGCCAACAGGACATTGGCAAGCAAGGACATTAAAGATCTTCCTTGAGAGAATTCTAACAAAACCCTAAGAGGGATTACAACTTGGAAATATGGCCAAAGGGAGAAATCCATAAAAAACATTCATCCCCCAAGTCTCTATCCATGGAAGGAAATGCAGACATTAAGCCAATGAAAGGAGTTAGGATCATTATGCAATCACACTGCCAAGAAAATGAGAGGCGTTAAGTGCAATTCATCTTTAGAGAACTCCCTTCCCATCAGGCCTCAGGACCTATATAGCCATAAAAGCAACAGAAATAAGATAAATAATCACTAGGAGGGCTGACATTTTTACAATGATCCACAAATTGTAGTCGCTCACATGCATTTTCAACCACATTGCATGTCTGCTCCTTCCAAATACTCTGGGAGACCAGTTTTTCAGATGAGGAGGACAGTGATAAGTCACACATCATGACCAGAACGCGGGATTTCTCACAGCCACTAGCAAAGAACATTGGTTTTGACATCATCTTGGAATTAACTGGAATAATGATGAAGACAATCTATTTCTAAGCAAATGTATCTCTTCCTGAAAAGCTAGATAAACAATATATCCATTAAAGAAAAAGACTGATATTAGGTGAACGATGCAGAAAATGCTGGGGAAACTGAGTCACAAATGAAGCCCTAGATGACGGGAAACATTTGCCAGCCCATCTTTTCCTGGATCTCAGGGCGTGGTGCAGAGTCGATTTGAGTGTGGTGACAATGCTCTGGAAAGTCTCCATCGTATGGGCACATGGGATGGTTTTATCTCCAAACCAGCTCATGTTATTCTTGGCATCACCAAAGTGGGCCTGACATGCAGAGTTGAGAGTAGAGCCTCCAGGAGAAACAATCTCCCCATCTCATTTGGAGGGCTGTATTTTCCTTCCCTAAAAGTCTCAAAGAAAATTACATGTATGGCACCATTTTTGTGAAATTATATTATGTCCTGAGACTTGCCACAAACAACTCCCCAAATCAAGTCCAAACAGCAGAATTCTCCAATTTTTTTTTAATGTAGCAAAGCTGAGTATCATCTTCTTACATACATCTCTTCCACTTGCCGAAGGTGACTGCTTTGCTTATTTTTTACGGGAAGTTCACTATTGTCTAAACACTGGCGTGTCACTTGAAGTTGGCTGCAGAATCATTTACTTTTGGGTGGTCAGATGCAACATCCAAATGCTAATCAGCATTGGGTCAAATTTACTTAAGCTATGACATTCCATTCTCTTTTTCTCATCTGGTTAAAAAGTAATTCAGAGGATTTTTCAAACTTAAAAAAATTATGGGTTATTCCTTTTTTATATTTTACTTGTATTTGTATTGCAATAAATCTTAGAGTATCAATTCATTCTTTCCTTTTAAAATATTGTGAAGATGTATGAACAAGGATTTTACTCTCAATGGTAAGAGGAAAATATTGTCCATAAGTAGGAAACTGGTTAAACAAATTGTTATACATTCAAAAATGAAATAAGCTGGTATAGAACTACCTCCAAGATAGATTGTTAAATTTAAAAACATGTGGAATAGCAAGTATATTATGCTACCCTTTGTATTTTGTTTTTTAAAAAATAGGTATATAAATGCTTATATCTGCATAAGAATCTAAAACCATAGACACACCAGATTGGTAAGAGTATGTTCTTGGAAGGAAGTGAGTTGTGTGACTTGAGGGTTTGCCCTGCTAGAGAGACTAACTTTTCATTATATATTCTTTTTTTTTTTTTTTTGAGACGGAGTTTCGCTCTTGTTACCCAGGCTGGAGTGCAATGGCGCGATCTTGGCTCACCGCAACCTCCGCCTCCTGGGTTCAGGCAATTCTCCTGCCTCAGCCTCCTGAGTAGCTGGGATTACAGGCACGTGCCACCATGCCCAGCTAATTTTTTGTATTTTTAGTAGAGACGGGGTTTCACCATGTTGACCAGGATGGTCTCGATCTCTTGACCTCGTGATCCACCCGCCTCGGCCTCCCAAAGTGCTGGGATTATATATTCTTTAATATTGTTGGAATGTTTACCATTTACATTACCATCCTTTGCATTTTTTCATGTTTTATAACCTTTGGTACATTTAGTAAACCTAGCTCAGCTAGGAAGTTTAAAAATGCAATTCAAATCCTCTAACAATTTTTGTCCAAATACAGTAATAATAGCATGTAATTACAACTCTGACCAAAGTTTTTAATAAAAAGTTTTTATTAAAAACTTATTATTTTTTAATAAAATTTTTTAATAAAAAGTTTTATTAAAAACTTTGGTCAGAGTTGTAATTATATGCTTATGCTATTATAATTACATAATAATAAAGCTATTCTAAGATTTCAAGGCTGGTCATGGTGGCTCATGCCTGTAATCTCTCCATTTTGGGAGGTCAAGGTAGGAAGATTGCTTGAAGCCAGGAGTTCAAGACCAACCTGGACAACACAGTGAGATCTCATCTCTCAAAAAAAAAAAAAAAAGCCAGGTGTGGTAGCTTGTGACTGAATTCCCAACTACTAGGGATGCTGAGTTGGGAGGATCCCTTGAGCCCAGGACGTGGAGGCTGCAGTGAGCCATGATCAGGCCACTGCACTACAGCCTGGGCAACAGAGTAAGACCTCATCTCAAAAAAAAAATTTTTTTTCAATTTCTTCATCTCTAAAACAGAGATACTATTATAAAGAGTGGTGAATAACATTTGTAAAATTTGGTACATACTCATATGCAAAATAACTGAGGTGGGGTTTTGCAGGGGCAGCTCACTCTTGTATAAAAGTAAAACTGAGTCCAACAACAAAAAGCAATAAGCTCTCTCTGTATTGGATGTTTGTTACTTACTCATCATTAGCTCATTCAGGTTGAATTGGACTTGACTTATGGTGATCAATTATGTCTTTTTGTATTACAGGACCAAATTCATTATCAGATCCTTGGGGACTAAGTTTAACATTAAATATGTTTGCAGCAGCAGACGAATTCATAATCTGCCTGTCAATTTGTTCCACTGCCTAGTCATTCTTCTGCCCATACAATTAATGTAGCTACAGAAACAGTGATAAAGCTATCTTAAAATTGTGATAGCATGTTATAGTTTACAAAACACTTTTATATATTTTATGCATTATACCCTCTTAGCAACACTGTTGGGGAGGCAAGATAGACAGTATTGTCTGCTTTACAGATAGCCACAGTTAGTTCTTCACCTAATCAGGAAGTGGAAAGCTAAGATTAGAAGCTGGGTTCTTACTATCCCATTCTACTACTTATACATATTTTCAATATGTGAGAGTTCAGAAAAGGATGTATTTGTATCTCAAATCTATTGTGTTAAATTAGAATATAAGGACAATATGCCAACTTCATAATTTCTGGGTTTTTTTTCTGAATAGAATTCACATGACATTGTTTCATTTGCAGTTTGAACCTACCTTGACAACTATATCTAAATTCACATGGGTAGCCAAAGAGTGTTCTTGTGCGACAGGGACCATTCATTTTCACAGTCTCATTTATGACTCATGGATTTGTGTGGGTGATGAAAAAAAAATCCAAAGAAATAGGAACAGGAAAAGATGTCTTTCTACATTTAAATATATATAATACAAAGAGGCTGAGCTAAGTTATAAATAACAGTGAAGTGAAATGTTCTCTGGAAAATCCATGGCAATAGCATTACTGTTGCCTGAGAAATGTCACTACTTAAAATGCTGGTCTGAAAAACTTGTTCATTGTAAAATAAATGCTTTTTTATTGTTGTTATTACCTCAGATCATTGTCCTGAATTTTTCCAGGCCAACAAAAGTAATTATGGGTTTCTTGCATTTCAGTGATTCAAGATGTATCTTTTAAAAATGTATCATATTAGGAAGAGCAACTCAGACTATCATTTGGTGTGTGGTTCTGGATTGATGCAGATTTTCACTATTTTGCAGCAAATGTGAAGTCATGTTTATTATTTTGCACATTAACCAGTTCTTGTTATGACAAGAAAAATAGCATTAGATTGAAATGGCCATCATGATGATTCTTATACACATACACTAATCAGTACATCAAATGGCATACACAAGACTAGAATCTGGGAACTTTCACAGTAGCTATGGTGTTGATGTGATTTTATTGCAGTATTTTCAAAATGTACTGAAGTTAAGTAATTTAGATTGCTTTTGGACATTATCCAACTTGTCAGCAGAAGAAATAACCTAATCTGGGAAAAGAAAATATCACCATCTTGTATAAGTACTGAAGAAACTGCCTTTCTTCATAACTTAAAAGGAAGTACTTGCTCACAGCAGAATATTTCTCATCTCTTTTGTTTGGTTCCAAGTTGCAGAGTCATCTTGCTTCTAAAATGGTTTCAGAGCCAGAGACGGGAGGTTTCCAAGCCAGAAAGAAACTCCCCTCATCTTTAAATATGTGCCTTTCCAGAATGTGAACCTCAAAAGCCAATTGCATAATTGTGTCTCAAGTTTTAAAAGTTTCCGTCAGATATATTTAGCAAGACTTAAGCATCCCCTTGATGACTCCACAGGAGTTATTGTAACAATCATGTAATCATGCACAGTGTTTATAAATAACTCCATCTCTTCCTACAGATGCTCTGAGAATGCCAGAGATCCCATGTCCATAGGAGGAGACTGTTGGTTGCAGGGAAGGGGGTAAAGGACAGCTGAGGGAGACCCTTTAAAGTGTGAATGGTCTTCATTTATTTCTTTTTTAAATAATTAATTAATTTTTTATTATATTTTAAGTTCTGGGGTACATGTGCAGATTATGCAGTTTTGTTACATAGGCATATGCATGCCATGGTGGTGGTTTGCTGCATCCATTGCCCCACCATTTATACTAAGTATTTCTCCTAATGCTATCCCTCTCCAATCCCCTCACCCTCTGCTATTCTTCTCCCAGCCTCCTGCCCCCCAGGCGCCAGTATGTGATGCTCCTCTCCCTGTGTGCATGTGTTCTCATTGTTTAACACCCACTTATGAGTGAGAACATGCAGTTTTGGGTTTTCTGTTCTTATGTCAGTTTGCTGAGAATGATGTTTCCAGTTTCATCCATGTCCCTGCAAACGACATGAACTCATCCTTTTTTTTTTTTTTATTGCATTTTAGGTTTTGTGGTACATGTGAAGAACATGCAAGATTGTTGCATAGGTACACACGTGGCAGTGTGATTTGCTGCCTTCTTCCCCATTACCTATATCTGGCATTTCTTCACATGCTATCTCTCCCCAACTCCCCACCCCCCTCTGTCCCTCCCCTATATCCCCCCAACAGACCCCAGTGTGTAGTGTTCCCCTCCCTGTGTCCATGTGTTCTCATTAACACCCACCTATGAGTGAGAACATGAGGTGTTTGATTTTCTGTTCTTGTGTCAGTTTGCTGAGAATGATGGTTTCCACGTTCATCCATGTCCCTACAAAGGACACGAACTCATCGTTTTTTATGGCTGCATAGTATTCCATGGTGTATATGTGCCACATTTTCTTTATCCAGTCTACCATTGATGGGCATTTGGGTTGGTTCCAAGTCTTTGCTATTGTGAACAGTGCCACAATAAACGTGTGTGCATGAGTCTTTATAATAAAATGATTTATAATCCTTTGGGTACATACCCAGTAATGGGATTGCTGGGTCAAATGGTATTTCTAGTTCTAGATCCTTGATGAATCGCCACACTGTCTTCCACAATGGTTGAATTAATTTACACTCCCACCAACAGTGTAAAAGCATTCCTTTTTCTCCACATCCTCTCCAGCATCTGTTGTCTCCTGATTTTTTTTTTTTTTTTTTTTTTTTTTTTTTTTTTTTT
>NW_022436944.1:8480483-8501452 GCF_009761245.1 Sapajus apella | reverse complement strand
TTTTTTTTTTTTTTTTTTGAGACGGAGTTTCACTCTTGTTACCCAGGCTGGAGTGCAATGGCGCGATCTCGGCTCACCGCAACCTCCGCCTCCTGGGTTCAGGCAATTCTCCTGCCTCAGCCTCCTGAGTAGCTGGGATTACAGGCACGTGCCACCATGCCCAGCTAATTTTTTTTTGTATTTTTAGTAGAGACGGGGTTTCACCATGTTGACCAGGATGGTCTCGATCTCTTGACCTCGTGATCCACCCGCCTCGGCCTCCCAAAGTGCTGGGATTACAGGCTTGAGCCACCGCGCCCGGCCCGTCTCCTGATTTTTTAATGATTACCATTCTACCTGGCATGAGGTGGTATCTCAATGTGGTTTTGATTTGCATTTCTCTAATGACCAGTGATGATGAGATTTTTTTCATATGCTTGTTGGCCTCATAAATGTCTTCTTCTGAAAAGTGTCTGTTTATATCCTTTGCCCACTTTTTGATGGGGTTGTTTTTTTCCTGTAAATTTGTTTAAGTTCTCCATAGATTCTGGATATTAGCCCTTTGTCAAAAGGGTAGATTGCAAAAAATTTTTCCCATTCTGTTGGTTGCCAGTTCACTCTATTGATAGTTTCTTTTGCTGTGCAGAAGCTCTTAAGTTTAATTAGATCCCATTTGTCTATTTTGGCTTTTCTTGCCATTGCTTTTGGTGTTTTAGTCATGAGGTCCTTGCCCATGCCTATGTCCTGAATGGTATGGCCTAGGTTTTCTTCTAGAGTGTTTATGGTCTTAGGCCTAATGTTTAAATCTTTAATCCATCTAGAGTTAATTTTTGCATAAGGTGTAAGGAAGGGATCCAGTTTCAGATTTTTGCACATGGCTAGCCCGTTTTCCCAACACCATTTATTAAATAGGGAATCCTTTCCCCATTGTTTTTGTCAAGACTCCCCCCGAAAGCAACCCCATCACTCCCGTTTTTTTCTATTCTTTGAGACTGATTCAGCTAACCTAAGCCAGAGGAAACTAATTATCTTGTGTTTGTGGTAGTGCAGAGTTTACTTAGTATTCTGAAGCATTAACCAACTTCTGAGATTAACATTTGTCAGTCTGTTATTGGAAATTTTCCAAAATATCTATGTGGGTCATAGTATGTGGCTCTTATCCTGGATGATGGGTTATAGGGAACAGGGCTACTCCAGGGAAATGTTAGCAATGAAAAAAAGAAAAAACAGTAAGCAAATATAAATTATTAGAACCACAACATGCAACAGTGCAGAGATACAAATACACAAGCATAAAAGAGGATGCTGTTACTAAAGGCCGGGTAACACAAGAGATCAGAAATCCAGACTATTGTTTAAAGGAAAGCCAGGCACTCACAGGTCTGAAAGCCTGACAGCAGGTAAATATGAGCAGAGGCCCATGTGAATAGAGCAGGGACTACAGATCAGATGCTGAGGCAAAATTTCATGTATGCTCCCCACTGAGATGGAAAATCTCCCACTCAGAGTGTGCAGTCTTTTAATTGCTGTGTAGACTTATGGTCACCTAAATTAATTATACAACCAGAATAAATCGAGTTATACATTATGGCTGTTCCCCCATGACTTCCCAAGCTCAGTTCTCCTCTTTGGCTAGAAACAAGAAGACAAATTTAAACAAATGTGGGGACAACTGATAGGTGTTTAAAAGTCAGGAGATAAGCAGTCCACTCATGCTTCAGAGGTGGAACCAAGGTGCCTGAGTGGTTGGCTTACATGAACCTGAGGAGGTTGCTATAGAAATGTTATCACATTGCTGGGATCATTGGAGTACCTAATGGAACTTGAATCTCAAAGTCCACAGGAAGCATGATTAGAAAGGACTTTTCTTGGCTGCTGCATGTTGACAAGGCAGCTACTTAATGCATCTGATTGCATGTAGCTAGCTACCTCTGAGAACTTGGGTAGGGAGGTAGGCCATGTCACAGGGATCCTAGTGATTTCTCATTAACAAGGAGGGGCCTGGAGCCACTAAAACTGAATACAAAGGGAAGGGTAGGGAATGCTTTCAGGCACAGATCTTAGTCTCTAGATATGGACAATACTATTGATTTCATTGGTTACTTTGGGCCTGTGGTTAGAGCAGGGCTTATCCTGCAGATTTCAGGTTGAGAAATGTTGACCACAAAGGAAAGATCAGAGGTTATTAGAGGTGAAAATAAATAGGGAAGGAGTTGGGGCCAGGAGAGAAAGGACAATTCCATCTTACAGAAATCCAAAACATGGAGGTGCTTCCCAGATCCAGGTAGTAGGATAGATTGAATATCAAATTTCAGGCAGGCAAAGGGCAGGCAGAAGGGGACAGATGTGTCAAGACAGTTCTGAGAGGGAGCCATGTGTCTGATCTGATTATCTTATCCCAAGACTCCTTGGTTATTTCTTGCCAAAGACCCGTGGAAAGAGGCTGGTCAGAGCCAGGATGAGAAGGGGGCTGGTGAGGGGTTTCACAAAGTGCTGAAAGCAGGGCCAAGCACGTGACCCACACACATTGCTGCCAGCAAAGAGAGTGGTGATATGTGCTTCTGTGAGATTCTCCATCATGTTTCATAATTGGTTGCCTTCACCTTGGGAGTCTTTAGCCATAAAACATTTAGCTGTCAAAACATTATCAATTCAGCCATATGGATAATGTATCAGCAATGCAATCTGCAATTAGTGAAGCCGTCAGTCAAGAGCTAACCTAGGGAATACAATGACCCAGAGCCCTGCCTTCTTCATTGCTGTTCCAGCTTCCCCTCCAGACCCATCCTTAGACACCCAGTGCCACCCTGATTTTTACATACACCATAGGGTCTGCTCTCAAATCTCCCATCACAGCTGTAATCACTTCAGTAAATTGTGGAAGGAATAAAGTGATTGCCATTAATGGTGAAATATCAGACATTGGGAGCAGGGAAACTTGAGGAAGGGGTAATGGAGGCATCCCAGTCACCCAGAACCTCACCTGCTTTGCTTTTGCACACGATTGATCCTGCTGACAACACAGCTCTGCACTTCTGGCCTTATTGTTAGGCCCAAATTCAAAAATTTTACCGTTTCCCACAGCCCTTACTTACTTCTAATCACTTTTCATATGTAAGTCATCACCAAACCGAAGGTCATCTAGGTTTTCTTCTGTGTTATCTTCTAGTTTTACAGTTCTGCATTTTACATGTAGATCTATGTTGTATTTTGAGTTAATCTTTGTGAAGATTTGTGTCTACATTCATTTTTTTTCATGTGGATATTCAGTTGTTCCAGGCCACTTGTCAAAAAAAACTGTCTTTGCACCCACTTGAAATTCTAAAAGTTACTTGTGATGCTTGGTTGATGTCTGCTCCCTCAGTGGAATATACACCACATTCACACGAGTTCTGGGTTTTCACTGCCTAACTCAAGGACTTGACGTATCATATATGCTTCATCTAAACCTATGGCAGTAAGGAATTGAACAAATGGTCTTTATTTAACCCCGTGCCTTTCATTATTACTGTAACTTTAAGTTAAAATGGAACATTATTATCATCATCATTAACAGGCTAAATTCCTTTATTGCACCATCTAATTTTGCTGGGGAAGAAATGGTAGGTTTGTCCCTTCCCTTTGGAAAACTTAAAAAAAAAAAAAAGATGGTTTTGCCCAGGCACTGTAATTGAGTTGAAAGTAGCCATTTAACTTTTGGGTTCAACTCTGAATTCTGATATTGTAGCCAGGAAGAGGCCCTCGCCAGGTAGTTCTCAAATTGAGTCAATTCTAATTATCCAGACTGTGAATCATTCAGCTCCTGTGCTTTCCTTTCTTCTTTCATCACCTGTCTTTCAGTGTTAAAACTTCCACCACATGGAGGACTGGGACAATGGTCCTTGAACCTTCAGTTTCCCAAAGTGCTTGAGTCACACATGGCACATGCAGAGACAGGAAGGACCCATGTGAAAATAATTCTTGCACCCCCACCCAGCTTTTTCTGTTCCAGGCACTGAAATATGGTTTGGGGAGTCCTCATGTTGGAGACTCAGTGCAGGTTTCTAAGAGGCTTGGGTCAAGAGCAGGCAAACTTCAAGTTCAGTCCCTGCCTTGCCACTTACTGGTCATCTTAGATAAGATGCTTCATCTCACCAAGCCTCAGCTGACCCCTCTGGGTGATAGGTGCTTGTTTACAAAACTACCTACCTATGAGAAATGAGACTTCAGCTATTTTAAATCTCTGTACCCATTTCCTCATCTGTAAAATGGGACAATAATAACTATCTTTAGAATTATGAGAATTAAATGATTCAATGTGTGCAAGAATCAGCTAAAAATGTATTAGGATGCTGCTGCTGCTGCTGCTGATGTTACAGCACTGTGATTGAGAGTGTCACTCTGAGCTAAAAACAGAACTACCATTTGACCCAGTAATTCCATTACTTGGTATATACCCAAAGGAATATAAATTGTTCTACCACAAAGACACATGCACACAGATGCTCATGGCAGCACTATTCACAATAGCAAAGACACAGAGTCAACCTAAATGCCTATCAATGGCAGACTGGATAAAGAAATGTGATACATATATACCATGGAACACTACACAGCCATAAAAAAGAATGAGATCATGTCCTTTGCAGAAACACTGATGGAGCTGGAGGCCATTATTCTTAGCAAACTAACTCAGGAAGAGAAAATCAAATATCACATGCTCTTACTTATAAATGGGAGCTAAATGAAGGGAACACATGGACATACAGAGGGAACAACAGACACTGGGGCCTACTGGAGGGTGGAGAGTGGGAAGAGAGAAAGGATCAGAAAAAATAACTATTGGTACTACTAAGGCTTAGCACCTGGGTGATGAAATAATCTGTACAACAAACCCCTGTGACATGAGTTTACCTATGTGACAAACCTGCATATATACCCTTGAAAATAAAATAAAAGTTAAAAAAAAAAAAAAGAGTGTCACTTTGAAGTCAAACAAGCTTAGGTTTTTCTGCTCTAGGCACTGAAACAAATCTCAGATGTATGACCCTAAGGAAGCTACTCAATCCCTTTAATGTTCGTTTTCCTCATCTGTAAAATGAGATAATAATGATGCTCCCTTCATAGGGTGGTTGTGAGATTCAAGGGCTCAGTGTGGGTCCTGACAAATAGAAAGTGGGTAACAGCTGGTAGCTACCACCATTGTGGAAGCCATTACTGTTACACAATCTCTGAAGAGATTCCTTAACTTGGGACCTTGTAGAGATGTCAAAAATGATCTTCTGGGAATGTTTGAGCTCACAATCTGTACTGAGGCTAATAGACAACTCACAAGGCACAGTGCAGACAGTGATTTATAAAGGAAACACTATGCAATGTGGCCTCTGGCTCCTCTCACTAAGCAGCAGCCTTAACCGAGAGTGGTTGGGTGAACAGTCCCACAGCTGGTCCCGGCAAGTTGGTGTTTGATGAGCTAATGCTACTTCTTTGCCCAGTGGGCCACTGACGTCTTGGTTTGGAGCCCCTGGGATTGACTATTAGTCGTTGCTCCAGCTCCTGGCCAGGGCAAAGTCGGGAGTAGGTTGGGCTTTCCTTATGGACAGGGGAGGAAGGGCTGCATAGGAGCTGTTTTGTCCAGACTATGTTGGTTCCACAGCCTCCCAGACATTTTCTGCTCTGTCAACAGAGAGCTGTCTCCCTGGACGGACAGAGGCCACGAGAAGGGCTTCAAAGCCCATCTGAGAGTGGGGGTTGCGGAGTGAGTTTGCCCTAGAAAGAATCCTCCTTTACAGCTGCAACAAGACCCTCCCAAGCCATTCCCAGCAGCAGTCCCTGGAACCGTCCAAGGGAGCTCACTGCTGCTCATCCCGCTTAGTTATTCTGTGTCCAAGGTCAGAAGCAGCAGCATCCCATCTGGTCCTCTGCAGCCCTCTGAGCAGGGCAAGATAGTTTTGAAGCATCTCAATTTTACAGTTGAGGCTGATAAGACCAAGGGATGTCCTTTGATCAGATATAGCCAGTTGGGAAGTCTCAGGCCACTTCTTTTTCCTCTAAGTCCTGTATCACTTAGCTCCTACTGACCACTACAAACACAGCCCACTTTACACTGTCCTCATCCCCCCACCCCAGTAACAGGGGCTCCCTACCACCCGGTTCCTCAAATCTGCCTCCGGGCCATTGCAGCCCCTGCACTCCCTGTGCTTGGACAGTGCCTCCCTATAGTTGGGTCTCTGCGAAGACATCGTCACCTCCAAGAGGCCTTCCCCAGTCATTCTAAAGTAGGATTCATCCATCACTCTGTATCTCATCACCTGGTTGAATGCCTCCAAACCCTTATCCTAGTTATCTTTATTCTTTTTTTTTTTTTTTTTAGAGTCTCACTCTATCACCTGGGCTGGAGTACATTTGCACAATCATGGCTCACTTGAGTGCAGTGATGTAATCCTGATTTCCCAGGCTCAAGAAATCCTCTCACCTCAGCCTCCAGAGCAGCTGGGACTACAAGCACATATCTCATGCTCTGCTAATTTTTTTGTACTTTTTTGTAGAGACAGGGTTTCACCCTGTTGCCCAGGCTGGTCTCAAACTCCTGGACTCAAGTAATCTGCCTGCCTCAGCCTCCCCAAGTGCTGGGATTATAGGCCTGAGCCACTGTGCCTGCAGATCCATTTATTTTTTTCTCTCTCAGTGAGGTTAGAATCTCAGGAGTCTTGTTCACTGTCGCCTTGCAGCACTTGACCAACAGCACCATCCTCAGACAGGGGCAACTGAGCCCCTGCCTTGGGCCCTGGGCCATTGCAGATGTGCTCTGGGCCATTGCAGCTGTGCCCTCCTCATGCGATAAGAGGTCTACAAGGCCAAAGGAAGTACCCACCCAGAGCTCATTGTCTCCTCTTCTAGATGACATCATGGGTACCCAGGAACTAGGAAGCCCCTGACCACATGGCCCTAAACCCACTTCCAGGGCCTTTCTGGGCCTCTTATCTTCCCTATTGTAAATCACACACCATTGTGAGGCCCCAAGCCCGATGGGTGGCCAGGGGCAGTACATGCAGGAGAGGTTCCTTAGAATGCTGGCCAGACAGGGGGAGTGGGAGGAGGGAAGAAAAGGGAGGACAGTTCCAATATGGGGACTGAGGGCAGGGAACGGGGGCGCCCTCCACACACCATGAAGTTTTAATTCAGAACTACAAGGAACTCTAGTTTTATGTATTTGAACTGGCCTTCCATGTCTTTATGACAGGATATGATGGAACAGTTTGTTAGTTTGATTTATAACTTAAAATTATACATATGGTATGTGGGCCTCCAATTGCTCTTCCAATGTTAGGGGCAGGCCTGCTAGCATATAGCAGACAACCACTAAACATTGACTAAATAAATGTATAAGTGAATGAAGAAATGAACAAATGAATGAAGTTTAAGCCCATTCACCAGAGCTTCCACAGTGGCAGCTTGGGAAAAGTTGCCACACAGAGTAAAGTGGAACCTCTCACTCAGTCTGGATAGACACAACCAAGTGAGGAGCTTGTGCCCTGGTGGACCAAATCACACTGCCCCAGGGTTTGCTGTAAGAGAGCCTCAGTATCAAGATCAAATTAGAGCCACAGCCAAAATAACCAGCCATTTCCTAAAGTCGCCTAGAAGGCGGCTGTGAGTGTTTCCATGGATTTCCCCCACTATGCTTTCATGCATTGACTACATTTGTGTTTAAAGTAAGACATTAAGAAATGCATACGGCTAATAGCAGACTCTATCCTGTTTTTCTAGGAACTAAGAAGCTTTGTGGATGGACCCCAGCAAGATAATATAACAAAAGAAGAGAAAAAGAGTTAATTCTATAAAATGCAGTAACTGCTAAGTCAATTCCTTTTAGAACATTTTAGAGATTTTAAGGTCAAGAATTAATGGTCCGCTTACTTCAAAGGAATCAATTTATTTCTTAAGCATTCATTTTCAAAATCAATCATTTTGCCTCACCTAGAGAACTTAAGAAATTGAACTTTGAGAGCACATTACCGTAAAACACTCATCAGTCTATGTATGACTTCCAGCTACCACGAGTCTTTTTTCACATAAATCCCAAAGATAGCTGATTTCTTGTTGCTTTGCTCTAAATGTAATAGCTGGTAATAATGTGGTCCTGCAGAGGCATTCTAAATAATGGGTAGCAAAGCAAAGGGCTTGCAGGGATCAATTCAGACCAACAACCATCTGGAGTGAACCCATGTGGGCCAGGCATGTGCTAAGCACCGACAGGGGCTTTTGGTGTAATTGAGCAGTGCCAGCAGCCAACTCAGGAAAAGCACAGAATTATTTGCTTTTCCCTCTGCTAGCTGAGTTATTCCTGCAAGATGGGCGTATTTGGGGTTCTGAATTATTTAAAGATTTATGCTGAAAATTTGGTGGGCAATAACTATGCCCTAGTGTATCTTTCATCAAAGTTGTTAGGTTCCTGCTTTGTAAAGCTTACTTCCCGTTAAGGCTGGGCACAGTGGCTCATGTCTGTAATTTCAGCACTTTAGGAGGCCAAGGAGGAGTGATTGCTTGAGTCCAGGAATTCAAGACCAGCCTGGGCAACATAGCAAAACTTTGTCTCTACTAAAATTTAAAAATTAGCAGGCATGGTGGTGCATGACTATAGTCTCCACCAATCCAGAGGCTGAGGCACAAGGATGGATTGAGCCCAGAGGTTTGAGGTTGCCATGAACTATGATTGTGCCACTGCACTCCAGCCTAGGCAACAGAGGAAGACCTTGTCTAAAAAAACACAAAACACACCTATACACTGTATTAGTTCATTTTCATACTGCTATAAAGAACTGCCCAAGATTGGGTAATTTATAAAGGAAAGAGGTTTAATTGACTCACAGTTCCATATGGCTGGGGAGGCCTCAGGAAACTTACATTTATGGCAGAAGGCAAAGGGGAAGCAAGGTACTTTCACAAGGCAACAGGAAGGAGAACTGAGCTAAGGGGAAACAGACACTTATAAAACTATCATATCTCATGAGAACTCACTCACTATTATGAGAACAGCATGGGGGAAATTGCCCCGTGATTCAATCATCTCCACCTCCTGTCTCCCTTGACACGTGGGGATTATAGGGATTATGGAATTACAATTCACAATGAGATTTGGGTAGGGACACAAAGCCTAACCATCTCTCTCTCTCTCTCTCTCTCTCTCTCTCTCTCTCACTCTCACAGACACACACACACACACACACACACACACACACACACACACAGCATCCAACTGAGTTAACCTAAAGGCTGCTGTTATTCTCCCGGTGCTGCAACTAATAGTCTAGGTGACCTGGGGCAAGTCACTCCACCTCCCCCAAGCTTTAGTTTGGATAGATAATCTGTAGACTGTCATCAGTGCTAACAGTCTGGAAAACCCCATGTTAATCAACACCACCAGGGACTCAGACAGACCAGCTGTTTGGCTTCAGAGGACAAAACCTCCAGCTGAATGAGGGCATTTAGCACTGGGCTTTTTGGCAGCTGCACACACAGTGAATAATGTCAGGAGCAAATTAGTAAGGGTGCCTTGGGTAGAGAGAGCTTTGGTACTTCAAGCCCCCCAGGATCCTATTTACTGAGAAGTGGCTCTGAATTAAATAAACATTTAAATTGCACACTCATCCCAAATTGGATTTCAAGCTGAGCATCATTACTGGAGTGTAAGAGAGACAGCTACAGTCCAAGGCTACCTGCTCTCCTCAACCTTCAGTACTAATTTGATCAAGGTTTGATTCTTCCAAACAGCCACTTATTTCACATTGCATTTGACTGGATATAATAGGAAACTTGAGCAGGGGCTGTTATTATTTGCAGGGATGGGCTGGCTATCCCATCCCAAACTCTTCATTGACTACAAATTTAACGTTGAGCAAATCTTGTTCTATGATCATGAAGGTCCTGCCCAACCTCTAACATTTTACAGCCTATCTCTTGTTCCTAATGAGAATAAGATTAAAATTTACACTCAGGGCAGCTTGCAGAATAATGGCTTCAGATCTTGGCTACACATTGGAATCACCTGAGGATCTTAAACCATTACTGATGTTCCCCAGGCACAGTGGCTCATGCCTGTCATCCCAGCACTTTGAGAGGCTGGGGCAGAAGGATTCTGTGAGACCAGGAGTTCAAGACGAGCCTAGGTAACATAGTAAGTCCTCCATCTCTACAGAAAACTTTAAATTAGCCAGGCATGGTGGTATGCACTTGTAGTTCCAGGTACTTGTAAGCTGAGGCAGGAGGACTTGAGCCAGGAGGCCCATGTTACAATAAGCTATGATTACACACCTGCCCTCTATTCTGAGCAACAGAGTAAGACTCTGTCTCTAAAAAAATAAAATTACTGACCTTATGTTCCACCTGTGGATTCTAACGTCATTGGTCTGAGGGCTCCTGGGCTTTAATTTTAAAAGCCCACAGTGATGCTAATGGACATTCAGGCTGAAAACTCCTGCTTCAGGGAGAAAGCTCCATGGGGTGTATGACACACACTGTGAGCTACCCAAAAGCCATCCACTGCCCAATTTTCCCTTGTATTCATCACATAAAAAGGCTAGAAAACTAAAATACCTCCACAGATTCCCTTACATTAAGAGGCTCATGTGCCCCAGTTCTGACCAGTGAGATGTAAGTGGAATTCACTGGGTAGAGATCCCAGGAAAGCTTTTTAGAGGAGACTGACTTGGCTGGTGGGCACTTTAGCCTCCTGCCTTGTACCCCCTTTTTTCTTCCTGTCTGTAATATAGATGCCATGCCTGGAGCCTCAGCTGCTGTATTACAAGCAAGCAGACAAGTGCCAAACACTAATATGAAGATGGTAGAGTAAGAAGAAAGAAGGGACCTGGATCTTTGGGGTCACCATGACCTGCAGTATCTGCCCTACTCCGTACCTTGGAATTCTTTGATGCATGAGATAAATAACCTCCCTACTTATTTCAGCCACTGTTAGTGCCACTTCCTCTTGCATGCAGCCCAGCACTATCTTTAAATAATACAGAACATGAAAGGTGTTAAGAAGAAACGTTTCACCTTCACAAGGTCACCTCAATCTTACAGCATGAACACAGAGTGAGAAACAATTTTCTTAGTTTAAAAGTGACCATTATAACTAAAGCATATTGACCAGGCGAGGTGGCTAACACCTGTAATCCCATCACTTTGGGAGCCTAGGTGGGTGGATCTCCTGAGATCAGGAGTTCAAGACCAGCCTGACAAATATGGTGAAACCCCATCTCTACTAAAAATACAAAAATTAGCCGAGTGTGGTGGCATGTGCCTGTAGTCCCAGCTACTTAGGAGGCTAAGACAAGAGAATCACTCGAACCCGGGAGCCAGAGGTTGCAGTGAGCCGAGATCACACCACTGCACTCCAGCTTTTGCGGCACAATGAGGCTCTGTCTCAAAAACAAAAAACTAAACAAACAAACAAACAAAAAACTAAAGCATATTGACACTTTAAACCAGGAGAGCTATGTTTTTGAGTCTACAGGAGGCTCCCCAAAAGGCCTGTGTATTGACAGAAACATCTGCAGCCTAGCTACTAGGTTAAGGTTGTGGCTCTTGGAAAACTGGACTAACTCAACTATCATTCTGAACCCAGCCTTACTGCTACTGCTCCTGGGCTGAATAAAAGGCCTTGTGTGCTCAAGGGTACAAGGATAGGAAGCTGAAAGCAGAGTTGTGCAGAACAAGGGCTCAATAACTCTCAGGGGCATTCTACTTTATTTTTATTTTTGAGACAGTGTTTTGCTCTGCCACTCAGGCTGGAATGCAATGGCACAATCACAGCTCACTGCAGCCTCAATCTCCCAAGCTCAAGCCATTCAGGAGCTTTCTAAAGATGTTATCTTACAGGCCATGATCCTAGCCATCATTTCTAGCTAGCCCCAAGAGTCTGTGTTACTGAGATGGAGGTGAGATTGGGGATGGGGGCAGTTAGCTTTTCTTGCTGCCTTGACTTCCTTCCTTCTTCCTCTCCTCCTCCTCTCTTTTCTGGGCTCACACTTCTGTACTCACAGGGATGAGACAACATGCTAGCCATCCTTACATTCCCTGCACTTGGCAGAGTATTTGGCAGAGAGTAGTTCTCACTAAGCTTGTTAGAATGAATGCTCATCCTCACACTTTTCTCACGCTCACCTACAAGTACCCACCACCACTCCCCCTTTCTTTGCAGGGAGAAATCTAACGTGTTCTCATTATAGTTATGTTTTCTTCCCTTGTTACCTTCTCTGGATTACCATACTGCCTTTCCTACCCATATCTTGATGCTGGCATTAAAAAGAGAGA
Source organism: Sapajus apella (assembly GCF_009761245.1). Lineage (NCBI taxonomy): Eukaryota > Metazoa > Chordata > Mammalia > Primates > Cebidae > Sapajus > Sapajus apella. The sequence goes on along the minus strand of NW_022436944.1, from coordinate 8,489,179 downwards.
AATGGGAAAGCATCAGTAGAGACATATGGGTGGAGGGGGTTATTCTGTGTTTCTAAGGACATGTCTACCAGTGATAACGGTAATCGAGTAAAGAGGAAGAGGCTGAAGATTCAGAAGTGAGAGGAGAAACAAAGGGACAAGGTCCTTGAGAAGGTGAAGTGGTGAGTTGGCCTTTGGTACAGCACGGAAGAGAGGCCCTATGTCAGTAGACTTGTACATCTGGCATCTGTTTTCTTGAGAAGGTGGAAAATGAGATCATCAGTTGAGAATAACAGGAGAGGAAGTGGTGTGGAAGGCTGAGAAAGAGGAGGAGGTATTAATCCATCATGACTTGCTTCCTCTTTTCCTTTTCTCCTCCCTAGGCCAGCCTTCACCATGACCTGCCTGCAGGCTTGTGATGAATGATATAATGGCCTCCTTGGCCTATGTTATAAGATCTGATCAGTCTATCAAACTGCCTTAATTGTATATGCCAACTCATGCAGAGAATGGTGTGGAGTTATCTTCTCACACTAGATCAAAGTAAGTTCCTCTAATTTCTCCGCTAATGATATGGTTTGCCCCTGTGTCCCACCCAAATCTCATGTCAAATTGTAATCCTCAATATTGGAGGAGGCTCCTGGTAGGAGGCAATTGAATCATGGGGGCTGTATTAGTTCAGTTTCACACTGCTGAAAAAGACGTACCTGAGACTGGGTAAATTATGAAGAAAAAGAGGTTTAATGGATTTACAATTCCCCATGGCTGGGGAGGCCTCACAATCATGGTGGAGGGTGAAAGAAATGTATTCCATGGCAGCAAGCAAGAGAGAGAATGACAGCTAAGTGAAAGGGGTTTCCATTTATAAAATCATCAGATCTCATGAGAGTTATTCACTACCATGAGAACAGTATGGGGGAACCACCCCCATGATTCAATTATCTCCCACTGGGTCTCTCCTACAACACATGGGAATTATGGGAGCTACAATTCAAGATGAGATTTGGGTGGGGACACAGACTAACCATATCTGGGGTAGATTTCCCCCTTGCTGTTCTCATGATAGTGAGTGAGTTCTCACGAGATCTGGTTGCTTAAAAGTGTGCAGCAGTTCCTCCTTTGCTCTCTTCTTCATGTTCCTGCCATGTAAGATGTGACTCCTTCCTCTTTGCCTTCCTCCGTGATTATAAGTTTTCTGAGGTCTCCCCAGCCTGCTTCTTGTATAGCCTATGAAATTGTGAGTCAATTAAATCTATTTTCTTTATAAATTACCCAGTCTCAAATTCTTTTGTCCTTTTCTTTATTTTTTGAGATGGAATCTTGCTCTGTTGCTTAGGCTGGAGTGCAGTGGCATGATCTTGGCTCACTGCAACCTCTGCCCACCCCCCCAGTTCAAGCAATTCTCATGTCTCAGCCTCTTAAGTAGCTGGGATTACAGGTGCCCACCACCACGTCCAGCTAATTTTTTTGTATTTTTAGTAGAGATGTGGTCTTGCCATGTTGGCCAGGCTGGTCTCAAACTCCTGACCGCAAATGATCCGCCTGCCTTGCAGGTAGTCCTTATAGCAATGTGAGAATGGACTAATACACCTAACCTTCTGCATCACCCATTCCCACTCTTTTCCTCATGATGGCAAGAGAAGGAGAAGCAAAGTCTAATTTGGGCTACAGCAGGTAAAATTTGAGTAATTCAATAAAGTCAAAATGAGACCACCCAGATCCTGAAATATAACAAGAAAAGCAAAGATTAAGTAAGTCGTTCTGAGGTCTCTGGATACCCTTTGGCACTTCAGATCTTCCAGTGGTTCTACAAGACTTGTAGTAGAAACACTAATCTTAACGTCTCAAGATTATTGCAACTTTTTCTTATTCTACTTCAATCCATTCTATTCCATGCCATTGATAGAGATATTCTAAAATATGAGAATGAGAGCATAAGGGATTGAGAAAAAACTACAAGGAGATGGGAAGTAAAACTTGTCTTTAGTTTACACCTCATGAAATTCTTCAGGAATATCTCCTGGCACACTGCCAGGAATCTCATTCCAAGCAGGGAAGCAGAGCCCTCTCCAAAGAGGGTGTGAGTAGGAATTGTGCATCATCCTCCTAGAACCATGAGTAGGAGGGGCCCATTCTGGTCCTGGGGAACTAGAGTTCTTGCCTTCAATTGTAACCCAGAAAGTAGACAACAAGGCCTACAGCTTTGTGCACAGAGTTGAGGACAACCACTGAGCAATATCATTCTAGAGAACTCCTTCCCTGCGAATTCAGTGCCCTGCCATAATTCTCATCATTTTTTCCCTTTTTTTCATGCTTCTCCCAGTGAAGTATTTGTCCTCCAACTCCTCACAGTTAGAGCCTCTCCATTTTCTTCCTTTTCTCAAAGAAATCCCAAGAAAAAAAGGTAATATAACTCCTTAATTCTCAATGCAAGTTTCAAATATTTGATCATCCCTCTTATCTTGTCAAAATGACCAACATTCACAGCACTAGAAATCTGGAGTTTTCCTGGGAGTGGAATCTTATGAGAATGTCTTTGCAGAGCAATGACTAACATTATGGAGTTTTACCCACATGAGGAGACTGCTATTTGTTGAGGAATTGAGATTAATGAGTTGTCACATCCTTATGATGGGAAAGGAGACAGATAATTTTGCAATCCATATTCAACCTTCTTTTTCTATTAATATATAAAATTATGTGTCAAAGTATCTGGATGGTCTAAAAACAGTGGCTTCCTAGAGTATGGAGCCCAGTCGCTTTTGAGAAAAAAAATGCACATTTATTTTTAAAGGAAAAATAAAAAAGAGGGATATTGGAATGTAGGATGGTTATGGTGAGAGTTTGCCTAGATTGACCTCACATCCTGGAAAACATTTTAGTTTATTTGATAGAGGGAATCCAGTGCTTCCAGCCAGGATAGTAGAAGGGAGTTCTAAGAGATTTAGATGCATAAAATGAAGGAAAAAAGTAAGAGGAGGCAAAAGTATAGAGAGAACAACAAAGGATGCTAATACTCCAAACATATATGCCCTTGGGTTGCAACTGTCTTTACCATTGGGCATCTTACCACACCCTGCTAGTATACATTCATCTTCACTCACCTTTGGCTCCACAGAGATTTCCAACAGATTGCAGTTAGAGTCCTAACAGACCTTGTCCAGTGGTATTCAATCAGGATCACAATGAGAGACAAGCTAAGAATTCCATTCGCTCTTGCTCTGTTTGAAATACCTCCACATTAGCCCAACTTTCCATTACTGCCACTGACTTTAGACTTCTAGATGACAAATGTAAGAAAGAAAGTGATTCTGTTATCAAGCAAGGAGAATCCTAAAGAGCTCCTTGTTATCATTACCAAGATCTGAAATTACATGCTGTTCCATTTGTGAGCTCATTAATCTCTGTTTTCCAGTGGGAGCTTTGCAATTGCAAAGAGCTTCTCAGTGGAGACCTCCAACAGCTGTCCGACTGCAGCATCCCTGGGCCACAGACACTCTGGCCTGAGTGCAAAGGGAATGCATATTCAGGGCAGGGGGAGGCACCAGGGGGTTTGAGCTAATCTAAGTACAAGGCTTGTTTGGAATTTATTGATGTGTTGTTAACTGCATTGCAGCTTTTCCTAGAATGATGGCTGTTTGTTTATTGACTTTTCAAAAAAGCTTTCAATATTGTGGTTTGCTTATCATGGAGGTTGCGTTGTTGAAAGTTGACCTCAAATTGATGTAATTAACTGGTTTTAGTTTGCTATGTTTAATTGATGTTGAAGTGTAGACAAGAAAGTATGTGGGGGTGGTGGTAATTTTCTAGTTAGTTGGACATTGTTTTTGGCTTTTAAAGCCTTCTGGTTACTCAACAATAACTTTCCAAATGTTAGCTCTGCTCTGATTATTAGTTTTATGATGATGACTTTGCCATTATGCCTAATCAACAGCTGTGTGGAAACTCATTTTAATCATATTTTTCCTGCCTAGAAATTAGCAGATGGAGAATAATTACTACCAAATAGCTTGAGTTATGATTGGCTGCTTCCTAATACTGTTAAAAATAAAAAAGGAAAACTTAAAGAAAATGTAAAACTTTTATTTCTACTTTGTAAAAAAAAGTATGGACTCTGCCTTTTTTCCTACCTGAAGGCTGGGAATGAATTGCCCAATTCCCTACCTTGAGACCAGCATTACAAATCAGTTACTTCATTAACTAGATTAACTAGATTAAACTAGATTAAAGGTGTTTCTACAGCATGAGACTTATGCACCCACAGGGTCATGAAGGATGATGGCAACATTTATTTCCAGAATGTAAGTAATGAACTTTTCCTTTCCATAGTGCTTCATAGAAGCATGAGAACTTTCAATGAGGTCAGGGCTGGAATGGCTCATAGAGACCATCTATCTACTCCAGGGCTGTGGACTGGCAGTATATATACACATGTACATATTCCGGGGAGAGTAGTCCCAGTTTCCATAGAATCTGAAGGGGACCATGGCTCCAAAGAAGTTAAAACCAACAGACCAAACCCAGGTCTTTCATGCTATAAAAATGAAAGTCAAAAGTGTCTCATAGAGTCAGCGGTGGCAGAACTGAGATTTAGAAACAAGATCGTCAACACTTCTCAGCACCTTCTTGCCTCTCAGAAGAGCTGCCACTTCTCCTAATCCTGTATCACTGTTAGCACCAGCTCCTGAAGCCTCATCACCCCTCATGTCACCAATTTCTGATACCCACCATGGCAAGAAATATGGGGCAAGGTATGATATGCAGTGAAATCCAGTGAAGAAATGGGCCCTTTGCCCTCAGAGATTGGATGGTGATGGATGGTTGGTTGTTTCCCTGGTATCACTGCTATTGAGTACAGTGAGGAATCTATGAGCCATGACTTATAAAAACTTCAGTTCCAAAATGAGACAGCAAGTGTACAACACCATTAAGGACCAACAAGGCAATTAAGCCCTAACTGGCCTTTAGATCAAAATGGCCTTACGACCCCAAAGAATATTATACTAATGATAAATAACAGTTTGAATAACTGTTGAAAATACAACCTATATAGCTTTCTATAGTATCTTTAGGTTTCAGATATTATTGATATTTGATGATAAAATAATCTTACAACATTGGAATAAACATGAGAAGAACAGGAAAAACCTTTAGAGTTTAGTATGTCTCAAAGGCCTGAACATCTAAAAAAAAAAAAAAAAATCTGCAGAGCTTATGTACTCTGAGGCAGAGTTTTGCAAACTTCATAGATTAGAACACTCGGAAGGCTTACTAAAACACAAATTGGTGGGCTCTACCCTGGAGTTTCTCATTCAGTAGATCTGGGGTAGACCTGAGAATTTACAGTTCCAACAAGTTGCCAAATGAGCCTGATGCGGCTGGTTCAGGAATCACACTTGGTCAAAGAACCACTTGATCAAAGCTAATGTTTACTGATTGTTCAAGAACAACTTGGTCAAAGCTAATGTTTACTGATTGTTCCTAGCTTTATAGTACCCTTTTCACACTTAGATATTCCACTAGCATTTAAATGAAACACCTCTGAAAGGTCCCCTGTCATTCAGTAATCCTCTGTTGCACCTTACATTTTATCACATCACACACGTCTGGCCCCTGCTCTGCCCCCTCCCATGTGACATTGTCTTCCTCAGAGGGAAAGCAGGGATGAGGCAGGATGGAGCTCCTCTCTGGGATGCCCACAAACCCAGGACAGTGTCTGCAAAGCTTGTTGCCTTTATTGGAAATGGAACTAAATTCAAAGTAAAGGGAATGAACTAAATGACTTTAAAATTCTATTTTGGACGTAAGGTTTTGTTATTCAAAGGCTACAATTCTGACCTGGCCTTTTTTCTCATTGTCATGCTAGACACCAGCTAGATGTGCACTAAACCCATTTCTTCAACCTTCCTGGGTACACAGCTGGATTGCATTTCCCAGCCTTTCATGCAGAAAGAAATGGTACCATGTGACTGTTTTCTAGTCAATAAATGAGCATTACTTCTAGGACTGGCCCACAAAACCACACATGCAGGATCCTCCATGTTCTTGCCCTGCCATTGGCTTTGGGCAGATTAATAGATAAATTGATGATGAAGGACCCAGGAGATGAGAGGTTCTTGGGTTTCCAAATCATTTGGAGGAGAACTGCCCCAGTCTGGATCATTTTTGAACTTTACAAGAGTAAGAACTAAACTGTTGTACAAATCCACTGAGATTTTGGAGAGTCTATCTGTTCTAGCAATGAGCATTACCTTAACTAAATAATTCCACAGCCACAGCTCTGAGCACACATGTGCCTAGCCTGGAAAATGCCAACTATAATGGCCTCTGTTTCTCTCTCCCTTTCTCTCCTCATCCTTAAGCATCCATCTAATCATATCACAGTGTCAACTTATTTCATTTTCATATTAAGTCGTCAAGGCCTTTAAGACTATTACCAATTGAAATCTCTTACCCTGTATTTCATAAAACCTATTATCTTATGACTACAGAGAGATGCTAACCATCTAAGTTAATCACTTCTTCATACAGAGCTGTTTATTAGGCGCCCCTAATACTCCTACACGGTGCCTAGACTCCTTCAGGAGAAGGGTTTCAGAAAAGTCAGTGTCCCCAAAGTCTGCAAACCTGCAGCAGGAGTTCCATTTGTCTCTCCTGGCATTAAGGGGGGCTTAGATTCCCTGGGGCCCTCGTTCTGGCTAAGGACATGGATGGAAAGTTTACTTCTTGCTTGTGCAAAAGGGTCTAGGGAACTTGGGAGAGTCAAAAACTTCAGAGTCTGGACTCTGAAGGTCCTAGCTAAGATCATTTAGTGATCCTTTGTAAAAAAGAGGAACTAATTGTCTTACAAGTGTCCTATGTCCAACTGCTGTGCTGGACATCTTGTGTCTAATTTTTTAAATGTAATGCAATGTAACCTTTCAAATAGGGGGAAATGAGGCACAAAGGAAGTGAGTCTTTTACCCAAAATCACACAACAGTAATTGGTCTTTTTCTTTCTGATTTCAAAACCCACGCTTTTTCTATTGATGACATACCATGTGGCCTCGCTAAAATCAGTCCCCCTTGCTAAAATCAGGAACCACTCTCAGAATGGTCCAAACTCAATCGCTTGTTTTTTAACATAAGATCTGTTGTTTGGTTTGGGTAGAATGTGCCCATCTACTAAACTACACATCCTAGATTCCTTGCAACTAGGAATGGATACATGACTCATCCTAGCCAGTATGGTATAGACAGAATTGTTTAGGTAGAGCCTCTGGGAAAGCTCCTTAAGGCAATGGTGGCCAGAGTGAGAATACTTTTTTTTTTTTTATTTTGAGACGGCGTTTTGCTCTTGTTGCCCAGGCTGGAGTGCAATGGCACCATCTTGGCTCACTGCAACCTCTGCCTCCTGGGTTTAAGCAATTCTCCTGCCTCAGCCTCGCGAGTAGCTGGGATTACAGGCATATGCCACCATGCCCAGCTAATTTTGTATTTTTAGCAGAGACAGGGTTTCTCCATGTTGATCAGACTGGTCTCGAACTCCTGACCTCAGGTGATCTACCTGCCTCAGTGTCCCAAAGTACTAGGATTACAGGCGTGAGCTACTGTGCCCAGCCCACTTCAGAAAAAAATGTCATGTATCTTTTTATATTTTGCTTTTTCTTCTTCCTGCTGCCTGGAGCTCAAATATGATGTCTGGAAAGGGAGTTGATATATTGTAACCATGAGGCAACAAGATGATGTCATAGAACTATATACTAGCTCCCTGCTGCCTTCCTCTGTAGTTCTTTTACATGAGAATAAAATAAAAACTCTTATTTATTTAAGTCACCATTTCTTCAGGTTTTCTGTTACTTGCAGCCAAACACAGTTCTAAGTATTATTCCTCTGAACCAGTCCAGTACAGAGCAGACATTTCCCAGTGGCCAAAGTATACACAAGATCTCCTGACTCCTGCATCCCAAACCACATTATCTAGGGTCCCTGAAAAGATGGTGACTGTGGGTATGCAGGCTGAGAGCCTGTAACTGAATGGGCACCACTTGAAAGGGTCATGTTGCCTGCTGTTTGTACCCCTAAATGGAACTCTACCACCCTTCCCCTGGAGCTGAATGTCCCAACTCCATACCCAGCAGGCAACTGACTATGTATGCAAAAGACAGACACTTATGTATGAAATTCTCCAGCTACACAGGAAGTTTCCCAAACAAGCCTGCCCTAGTTCTAATCATCCCAGTCACCCTTGCATGCATTGCACTTTGCATGGCCTCTTCAACAATGTCCATCCCATACGAAACAAAGCTGAACAGCATAAGGACATCATTTATGAGACGTATTTGTGATGGCCCCAGGGATTCTCAGAAATAACTGGGAGAAGAATTTGCTCTGGATTACCATGGTTGTGTAGTAAATCACCCCAAAATTTAGGGGCTTTAAAAGCAACAAAATCGGCCGAGCGCGGTGGCTCAAGCCTGTAATCCCAGTACTTTGGGAGGCCGAGGCGGGTGGATCACGAGGTCAAGAGATCGAGACCATCCTGGTCAACATGGTGAAACCCCGTCTCTACTAAAAATACAAAAAATCAGCTGGGCATGGTGGCGCATGCCTGTAATCCCAGCTACTCAGGAGGCTGAGGCAGGAGAATTGCCTGAACCCAGGAGGCGGAGGTTGCGGTGAGCCGAGATTGCGCCATTGCACTCTAGCCTGGGTAACAAGAGCGAAACTCCGTCTCA
>NW_022436944.1:8359879-8480383 GCF_009761245.1 Sapajus apella | reverse complement strand
AAAAAAAAAAAAAAAAAAAAAGAAAAAAGCAACAAAATCATTTATAATTTCCCACAGTTCCTATGAGTCAGGAGTTCAAATGGGGCATAGTAAGGCTGGCTTCGCTCTACTCAATGTCTCGGGCATTGGCTGAAAGAATCGAAGGGAGGGGGCAGGAATCCTCTAAAGGCTCATTAATTCACAATCAGGTGACTGGTGCTGGTGTCTGGCTGGGGGCCCAGCTGGAGCTGTCAACTGGAACATCCACATGAAGCCTCACCATGTGGCCCAAGCTTCCTCATAACATGGTTCCAAGGGCAGCTGTCCTGAAAGAGATCCAGGTGGAAGCCATATTGCCTTTTATGACCTAGCCCCAGAAGTCAGCTGGAGTCACTTCTGCTGCATCCTTTTGATTCAATGAGAGGGAGCACAAACCCCAGTTCTGTTGAGGCATATTAAGGTTACATTGTAAGAGCAAGTGAGATGAGATGTATATGAGATGGCTGTAACTCATACCAGGGGAAAAGAGCAGAGGCAAGAGGCAGGGAAACATGGTCATTGCCAGCAAGCTGCGATAATTAAGTTACCTACTCAATTTTATATTTATGTGTGTTCAGATACTTACACCTATTCTAATCTTCTGTGGTGCATACTTTATATTACAACAACCACAGTTGTCAGTGTCTTTTCCTGTACTGAATCCTTCCTCAGGCTTAGCTCATATTTCCCACAGTCCTCTTCTCCCTTTCCTGCTCTGCTCCTTGTCCTCAGTGTTCCTCAGCTTACAAAATTCAAGATGTTTTTGTAACAGCTAAGGGCTTATATTACTCCCAATCGATGGTAGTTAATATCAAATGTTGACGGGGCATTATTTGAATATGTCATTTTCCAATGTTCTTTTATGTATCTAATATTAAAGTGTAAACTTCAAATTATAACTAAAAGTACAATATTGACTTACTGTAACTACAAACCCAAGATGCAGTAAACATGTTCAGAAGAGCTTGCCAAAATTGTACTTCTAAGAGCCTATTAAAGAGCTTTAATATTTTATTTTGGATTATGCAGATAAAGTTTATAAACAAGGTTGTTAAAAAATAATGGGGATGAGAAAGCTTTTCTATTTCCTTCTTTATATCTGGGTAGAGAGAATAAAATCCATTGCGTCTAAGTCTCCACACTATGGGGTGAGGTCTGGGGCCATTCCAAATCTGTTCTGTCTAGATTAATACAGAAGAGGTGCCCCCTACCCTTCACAGGACTTCTCAACAATAACCAATCTACCCAATCACTTTGCAAGCACCATCTCATCAAATTTTACAATGATCCTGAATTATTAGCCCAATCTCACAGAGCTAAAAAGTGACACCATTTGGATTTGCACTCTATCTGTCCAATTCTGACATTTCTGCACTTTGGCCTGCCCCACACACTCTCTGTCCTGATGTCATGGTTGAACTCATGCCAGGACCTTGTTAGCCAGGGTCAGCAGCATGCTTATCAGGCAGGCAGCTGTCCCCCAGTTTAGCACTAAGATTTCCTCACTGGGAATAAGGAGATCAGAGTTCACATCCTAGCTCTCCCTGTTTCTGCAACCTCGAACAAGTCATCCTTTTTTTTTTTTTTTGAGATGGAGTTTCACTCTTGTTGCCCAGGCTGGAGTGCAACGGCATGATCTCGGCTCACTGCAACCTCACCTCCCAGGTTCAAGCGTTTCTCCTGCCTCAGCCTCCCAAGTAGCTGGGGTTACAGGCATGTGCCACCATGCCCGGCTAATGTTGTTATTTTTAGTAGACAGGGTTTCTCCATGTTGGTCAGGCTGGTCTCGAACTCCCAACCTCAGGTGATCCACCTGCCTTAGGCTCCCAAAATGCTGGGATTACAGGCATGAGCCACCGCGTCCAGCCAAGTCATCCTTCTTAATTCAAATTGTCTTCTAAATTCATTAAATAATGTATGGTATTAGTTATCAGCTAACTTATTTACAATTTAACTTCAAACTGCTCTAATGGTTTGCCATGTTTCTACTTTTATAAATGTTAGACTATTGCCTCTGTTCATTGTTATTTCTATTTCCACAAACATTTCCTTTTTGTATTTGATACCATGTTCAAAAAAGCAAAACAAACAAACAAAAAAATGATTGTTAAGAGATGAGGTTTCACTGTTGCCCAGGCTAGAATGCAGTGGTGCAATCTTAGGTCATTGTAGCCTCAAACTCCTGGACTCAAACAACCTCCTAGCTTCAGCCTCCCAAGTAGCTGGGACTACAGGCATGCACCACCATGTCCAGAACAGTTTTTGTCTTTGTTTTTTTTAATTTTTGTAGAGACAGGGTCTCACTATGTTTTCCAGGGTGGTCTTGAACTCCTGGGCTCAAGCTACTCTCCTGCCTCTGCCTCCCAAAGTGCTGGGATTATAGGCATGAGCCACTGCAACCCGCCATGTTCCAAAAATGATTATGAGGTTTTATTTTTTTCTTAATGTTGCAGCAGATAAATATAATTAATTCTACAATTTGTTTAGTAAATTTTTCTATAGTTTAAAATAATAATAACAATAGTTACATGTTTATTGAGCATTTACTATGCACCAAGCACTTTGGATTATCTCATTTTATCCTACAAAGACTTTATAAATTAGATTATATTATTACTCCCATTTTATAGAAGTGGAAACTGAGGCTTGGAGTGATTAGGTGACCCGCCCAAAGTTAGAGTTAATGGTGGCACTGGTTTTAAACCCAGGTCTGTCTGACTCCATGGCTTGAAATCCTAACCAGCAGGCATAATCATCTCTATTAACAGTTTCCTGATCCATCTTGTTACAACAACAAGATGACACATAAGCAAACATTTGGTAAATGTTAAGTGTGAAACAAATTTTAACTGTTTTGATTCTGACTATGACAGGAAAACTGAGCTGGAAAAAGGTATTGACTCTCTGGGAATAAGTGACCATATAGAAAAAGGAATCTAAAATTCTGGAGCCAGCCCCACTGTGCTCTCTGGAACCAAAGGCAGGCAGCCAGAATGCTTTATTATTAGATGGTTCCACTTAGCAGTAACCATTTTGTTCCACTTTAAGAAAAAGTAAATCTCTGTTAAAATATCTTTCTGAGCTGCTTTAATTATAGATTAGCCTTGTCAATCTTAATAAAATAATGCTTTGTGTTTGAGGGGTATGTATATATATATATAAGTGCTCAAAAGTAATTACTTTCATTTCCAAAGTATGTCATTTAAAAAATTCTTCTATTCATAGCTTGATCTCTTTGACTCTTTTCTTAGACTCATTTTTAATTTGACCCTATCTAAAGCTAAACTGTGGATCCATGAAATTGACAGCTTAAATGTCACATTAATGACATGGTCATTGCTTTTATATTTCTGCCCAGACTAGCAGACTTTAAGCAAAAACAGTGAAGGCCCAGCACTAAAAATGTACATTTGTTTCCAAATAACCTTCATTTGTTACTACAATAAGATTTTTTCCCCAATATCAAGGTATCTTCAAGATTTCTGATTCTAAGGAATGCTGTTAATTAATGGTAAAGAGCCCTTTCGTTTTTTTTCTTATGGACTTATTGAAAAAGTGGCACTTGCCAATGTAGGCGAAACCTAGTCTATAGAAAATTAGCTGGAGAACCCTAGTCCCTTAAAATATTAACTGGAGTTTCAGTTAAGAAAAAAAAAATTGGAGAGAAAAAAATTGCGGGGATGTGAGGGGAGTGCCTTGGTCATATTAAGTTGGGGAAAACTGCCACCTTATATTGCTTCCTTCTAGAGAATCACAATACAGTTGTCCTGCAGTATCCACAGATGGATGGATTCTAGGACACACACAAATACCAAAATTTGCCGATGCTCAAGTCCCTCATATAAAATAGCATAGTGTTTGCATTTAACCTATGCACATCCTCCTGCATACTTGAAATCATCTCTAAATTACTTATAATACCTAATACAATGTAAATGCCACAGTCATCATGCTGTCTTTTAAAATTCATATTTTCTTTTCTTTTCTTTTTTTTTTTTTTTTTTGTATCTGTTTTTAATTGGTTTGGGTTTGGGGTTTTTTTCCCAAATATTTTTTATCAGCAGTTGGTTGAATCAGCAGATGCAGAACTGAAGGATACATAGGGCTGACTGTCTACCTGAACAAATTAAAGGCTCTCAAAAATCTTTTTTTCTTTTTCTTTGTAGCTTTTTGTTTGTTTTTTGTTGTTGTTGTTGTTGTTGTTTTGTTTGTTTGTTTTTTTTTTGAGACGGAATCTCACTCTGTCTGCCCAGGAGTGCAGTGGAGTAGTCTCAGCTCACTGCAGCATCTGCCTCCCAGGTCCAGTAGAGATAGAGTTTCACCATTTAGGCCAGGCTGGTCTTGAACTCCTGACCTCAGGTGATCCACACACCTTGGCCTCCCAAAATGCTGGGATTACAGGTGTGAGCCACCAGTCCTGCCCTGAAAAATGTTGAAGCAATGAAGCTCACTAGGTATTTCCCAAACTTGACCACAAAACCACTTTTCCAAGTAACAATAACAACTATTTTATTTAAGAATAAATTATATAATTGTATTTATTATATAATTATATAATAAGTCATATTCTGAAATAAAAATGACTGAGGCATGTGACCAAACCACTTACACTTCCCAATACAAGCCATGATGAGAAAATATAACTATCTAAGAATGCTGTTTTTTACATTGAGATTGCAATCATGTATTGCTTAACAACAAGGATAAGTTCTGAGAAATGTGTCTTTAGGTGATGTCATCATTGTGCAAACCTCACGGATACCGCTTACTACACATCTAAGCTATATGGTAGAGTTTATTGCTCCTAGGCTACAAACCTATTCAGCATGTTATTGTACTGAATACTGTAGGCAATGCTATTTGTAAAGCATGTAAATTTGAAAATTTGTAGCTATCTAATTACAGAAAAGATACAGTAAAAATATTGTATTATAAGCTTATGGAACCACCATCATATAGCTCTCTGAAAATTGTTATGCAGGAAATGACTGTATATTCCAAAAGGAATTTGATGACACAGAATAACTTATTGGTGAAAATTCACAACCCATTCTAAAAACTCTACAAATTCAGTGTTATTTATTTATATTACCTCTTCTTCCACAAAGAAGTATGCCATAACTTACAACATGAATATAAATGGCAAAATATAAACAGGGAATCAAACAAAAAATAAATTTTGAATTAGAAAACTAAGGCCATATGACAGTAGAAACATAAATGTGAAAAAAAAGGAGGGGCCAGCACAGATATTGTAATTACACTTTACATTTAGTTCTGAGATCCCTGGCAACCAAAGCAAAGAGGGATTCGTGACCATGATGAAAAAGAAGAAACCTTTAAGATGTCTCTAAAAAAATCACGGCTTTTGGGGGCTGAATTTCCAAAGGAAATCATTCAAAAGGGAGAATTTCATAGAAGACATAATGCCTTCCACCATTTTCCAAATGCAATAACAATTTCACGTGGTTAACTCTTACAATCTTGCCAATGATAAAGCTGAGAGCCAAATATCAAATTTTACGAAGTTAATAGGTTCCATTTGTCTTTGGCTGACTCATGAAGACAAATTACAAATCTAATTAAGTCATAATAACCCTAAGAAAAGTTAGCTTTTCCTTCACTATTTTCAGAATCAAACTAGCAGGCAAGAAAAGATAATGCGCTCTTTGTGGTTAAATAATAATTATAGCTAACACTTACACAGAGCTCACTATGTGCCAGTGTTCTAAGCGCTTTATACGTATTCATTCATTTAATCCTCACAATGGTAGGTAGGTGTTATTATACTCTATTTCACAGACAAGAAAATGCAGACCCAGTGATTAATTGTCCAAGGTCACATGGCTGGTAATAACACTGTTTACTGTCACCAGCAGTTTGGGTCACCTTTCCACATCAGTGGGTGGGAGAAATGGGACTAGTCTTAAGCTTTAGAGGGGATTAACACTACTCTGCTCAATCTGTAGGATCAGTGGAATCACATAATTTGTTATCTTTGCATCTTCGTTCTGGTGAAAGTGGTTCAGACAAACTGTACCAATCAAGGGTCCAACCAGAAAAACAACCCATTCTGAATTTTTAAGCAGAGAGAAATTGCATATAAGAAACTGGTTATGCAGGAAGTGCTAAGAATCTCCCAGGAAATGGTGAGGAAACCTGGAGATTGGTAGTAGTAGGAAGGAGGAGGTGGTCTTATGGGAGGCTGGGGAGGCAGGGGGAGTTCACTGGCAGCAGCTGGAGCCACAGCAGGCCTCAATATGAGCCATGGAGGGTCCCCAAGGTCCCCACCCTGGCTTCATCCTTTATCTTCCTTCCAATTTCCCACTGACTGAACTCTGCCAGAATTTCACCAACAGGGAAATGCACCCTCCAGGGACCAGTCCTCCTGTGATACAGGACAGAGCTATAAAAGGTTGAGGATGAAATCTAAAACCAAAACCACCTAAGACCGGCTCACACACTAAAAGTATAAAAGTAGGAATTCTGGCCGGGCATAGTGGCTCATTCCTATAATCCCAGCAATTTGGGAGGCCGAAGCAGGTGGATTGCTTGAGCTCAGTAGTTCAAGACCAGCTAGGCAACACGGTGAAATCCTGTCTTTACCAAAAAAAAAAAAAAAAAAAAAAAATTAGCAGGATGTGGTGGCGCACACCTGTAGTCCTAGCTACTCAGGAGGCTGAGGTAGGAGGGAGGTTGCAGTAAGCAGAGATCGCACCATTGGACATTCTGTCTTCAAGTAACTGGAGCATATGGATCTCAGAAGACAAATCCCAGGGTAAATAAAGTCACTATAACAAGGGGGATATCCTCTTTTTGCTTAAAAGAATACATAAATAAAATGATTCATCCAACAAGTAGAAAAACCATGGAATTGTTCCTGAGGAGTATATATTGAAAACATAAATAGATTCATAAACTTAGGTAAATTGATTCTGCAAAAATGTGTTCCACGCCTATTATGTATAAGTTGGTAGCAGCTCCTGGATGCTGTGGCTATGGCATTCTGGAATCCTGCAAGCTTTTCACAGGTGTGCTGCATTCCTTTTGTCCCCACTGAGTCCCATACATGTAAGCGATGCCTGTTAGACAGAATGATGAACGTTGCACATCTTGTTGTGTTCAGCGAGATAAATCTTGCTGTGGGAGGTGAGAAGAATGTTCTAACAGCAAGTAGGGGCTAAGGAAACGTGTTTACAGAAAAATTGGAGAGCGTTGTATTGTGAATTTCTAATGGAACACAGGCTGACAGATGAGGCACTGCATCAAACAACAACATAACAATGGGAGGAAGACAACATAGGTCCAGGCAAACCTTTCAAGAGAGCCTCCCAAAGCCTAGTATGCAAAAAGATGGAAATCCACTGTGCTGCAGAGGCACACACACAAAACCAACCAACATACATTTATTTCTGAAAGTCCTAAGGCCAAGATGTGTACATAACCAACTGAAATACAAGGTAGTGAATGAGATTTGTGCCCAGGCATGGTGCCTCATACCTGTAATCTCAGCACTTTGGGAGGCCAAGGTGGGAGGATCACTTGAGCTCAGGAGTTTGCGACCCTCCTGGGCAACATAGTGAGACCACAACTCTATTAAAACAAAAATTTTTAAAATAAAAATTGCTACAAACAGTAGATGTTATCACAAAGAGCAGATGGTAGATTTTGGAGAGGAGCTGTCACTGGAGCTGTATTTTGTATCGTTTTGACCAACGGAGATGGGAAAAGATAATTCTTGGTTGAGGGCACAGCAAAAGGGAAGGGATAACATCTCTAAAGCAGGCATCTTAAATAGCCATAGCAGGTAGTCATTTATTGAAGCAAAGGGTGCAAAAAGGAAGAGAGTAGGAAAGAAAGGTGAAAGTAAAGATTAGGGTTATACCCAAAAGGGCCCTCTGAAATTCATAGTTGGATAAATCTACTATGAAAATTGTTAAGCAGAATTTGGATATTTAGGGTCTATTCAAAATCTTTGAAGGCATGTGTCTTGGAAGATGGTTATCCCATCTTATTTAATGTTAGAAGCAGGATGCTGGGTAGATGGTCCATAGCCCTGCTGCCCAGGGACTAATGGCAAGCTCAGAGCCAACGTCGTGAGCCAGTTGCCCTAGAAGTATAAAGTCTGGCCTGGGTGCTGAGCAGGAATAGTCATCTAACACTCCATCCAGGTTTATAGAAAATATTTAGAAGGAGCTATTGACAAGCAATTTTTCCTTGTAAAGAAAGGGCAACAAAGAGTACATTGCTAGTTTCAGATTAAAATAATGGAGTGTAAAAATGTTTCGAAATAATTTCATGCTATGTGATTTTTCTGCCAATGCAAGCATTTGGCTGGTACAACAGCGTATTGACAAATATATTCTAACTTGAACAATCTGACCATTTTTAAAAAGCATGAGTGAGAAAGAAAGTCATCCCGCTGACATAACTGGAATTCTAATTTCAGATCTTCATGGCCTCACTAAATATTTCTCATAACATTTATGGTTTAGTTTATGTCATCAGCAATAATGTGAAAGTTATCAGTCTCTTCCACAATATTGCCACGAGAAATTAACTGATAATTTTTGTAAAGCAAGAATTTAAATATAGAAGTTTAAATTATTGATAAATAATACTGCATAGTTGTGTTTCAGAACCCAAAATGATATTTTGCCAAGCATATCTCAGTTTATATTGATGAGCATTAGATAACTTAGTTCATAGGTAAAGATCAAATGTAATGAAGGAGGGAAATTTATTTTTTGTTTGTAGAAACGCATGCAAAAATAGCTGGCCTGTTACATTATCACCTAGACCATTATTAATGGTTTATCAGAAGTGGCCACAAAATCACAGAAATAAAAGTTCTATTTCCTCAGAAGAATCTTGTACTTGTGGTCCAGAACACAGTCCAGCTTAACTTTCTTTTTTTCTTTTTTTTTTTTTTTTTTGAGATAAAGTATTGCTCTATCACCCAGGTTGGAGTGCAGTGGTGCAATCTTGGCTCACTGCAACCTCCGCCTCCCGGGTTCAAGGAATTCCCTGCCTCTGCCTCCTCAGTAGCTGGGATTACAGGCGTCCACCACCACACCAGGCTAATTTTTGTATTTTCAGTAGAGATGGGGGTTTCACCATCTTGGCCAGGCTGGTCTTGAACTCCTGACCTCCTGATCCACCCGCCTTAGCCTCCCAAAGTGTTGGGATTACAGGCAAGAGCCACCATGCCTGGCCCAGTTTAACTTCCAGTTGTTTTCCTTAGAATTGGCCTCATGATGTATCAGGGGTTGTCAACGGGAAGTCAGATGACTCCTGCCACAGTCATCCCTTTGGTCCGTCTGGCTCAAATCAGTAAGGGAGTGAGATGCCAGCCTACTGTTTTTAACTAAATTTGGAATTATAAGCCTTGGATTCCAGTGTGAGCACCGCCATTAGTTTGCCCTGTGATTTCGCTGTTTTAGCCTATCTTCATTGGTGAAAGGGATAATAATAACTTTAACCCATCTCACAGAAATGTAGTAAGGAGAAAAAACAATGCATGTGGAAGTTATCTGAAACACTAAAAGGCCAAATATAAACGTAGGTATTAGTTTTACAAGGGCCTGGAATTACTCAACCTTTTGGGTTTCTAACTTAAAGCTTGAGAGAAAGCTATGTCCTTTTGCTCCTAATTTGGGCAAAAGATACAAAGCATCCCACTTGGACTTTTCTCCTACTTCAAGCATTTGGCTTGCAGAACACTTTTGTCAGCCAGCTACCAACTCATAAAGTTGAAAGGGGAAATCTGAACTCCACTCTGAGTCAGGGGTGTCGAGGTGAAAAGAACAGGAAATGTCTTTGGAACTTTCCTGGTCTCCAAGGGGAAACTGGGCAGGACCAAATACAAAGATAAGTACAACCACACAGCCTGTTAGACCACTGCAGAGAATCCATTCAGTTTAAAGTTGGATGGCAGCAGAGGTGACTTGACTCTATATAAAGTTAATCTAGGAGCAGAGTCAAAATTGCTGGGATAGAAATTACAGGAGTTTTGCCTCAATCATAAGAGATAACATGCAAAGTGTCTTCCTACCTTGGAGGCTTGTGTCATATCCATGATGATTCCTCTGCCCAGAGGACCCCTTTTTGCTTCCCCTTGTTGTCCGTTTTTGTTTTTTTGTTTGCTTGTTTTTTTGAGACAGAATCTTTCTCTGTCACCCAGGCTAGAGTACAGTAGCGTGATCGTGGCTCACTGCAACCTCTGCCTCCCGGGTTCAAGCGATTCTCCCGCCTCAGCCTCCTGATTAGCTGGGACTACAGGTAAGTGCCATCATACCCAGCTAATTTTTGTACTTTTAGTAGAGACAGGGTTTCACCATGTTGGTGAGGCTGGTCTCAAACTGCTGACCTCGTGATCCACCTACCTCAGTCCCCCAAAGTCCTGGGATTACAGGTGTGAGCCACCATGCCCAGCTCCCTTGCTGTCCTTTTTAAGGAGGTCCTTCTTAGGGACGTATTTCCAGCCAGCACTGCTGCCCTAACTCAATCCAGATCATGTCCAGTGCAAAAACCCAGAGCATCCTGCGTTATTCCAGTGTGCGCATTGATCATTGGAATGATCAGTTCATTATTTTGACAGTTTGACTGTTGTTCTCTTCCCCCTCCTCTAATCAGCTCCCTGAGGACAACAACTGTTTGATTTCATAGTATCCTCAGAGTGGAGCAGAATGCCTAGCTCAGAGCGGGCCCTCGTTAAATATTTATTGAATGAGTGATGAAAGAAATACGATCTGAATAGAACGCCAAAGAAAATTATCTCAGCTCTTACATCATTTCTAGGTAGGTATATTCATGTAAATGTGTGCTATTTACAATAAAACTCTTAATTTACTGTTGCTCTGGGAAAGCATGTTGCAAGCAGAGGAAAATCATACAATGAGGGGTTAAGAAATCAATTATCATAATTTAGTAGTAGGGAAAGGTGTTGCACATCCTGAATAAGGGATCCTTAAGGACTAGACAGTTTACAAGGTCCCAACTACCCATGCCTAGACATTTCGAGGAAGGGCCATGAAAAGGGCAGAGCCATCACTTCTCAGGTTTGAAGGCACAAGCCACAGTCAGCAGACATCAGAGAAAAATTTCCTTCTGGGCCTGTGTCATGTGACAGAACAGATGGTTGCATGATGGAGCCACTAAGTCTTTCTCAAGTTATCAAGACAGCACCCAGAGACACAGGTAAAATAGCAGCCAGTTTTGCCATGCTCTGTGTACTTTCTTCTGTTCTAGCAAGTTGAAAAGTATGGCTAATTTGGCATTCATTCATGTGAATGCAAATAAATCAGGAAGAGAAAATGTTCAAAAACTATCATTCAAGCTCTGCAGTGCGATAAAGAAGTTTAAGTTCTTAATCTTTATCCTTAAGCCCCTGCATTTTGCAAAAAGATAAGTCCCCTCCTCTGTTACATTTTTTTCACTCACTCTTGTTCTCAACACATTTGGTGCAATTTTTTAACAAAATGAGGTTTTAATTTTTGCACTGTGGTCATTCTATGAAACATAGCATTAAATTCTATCTTCCTCACTAAGTGGCTTGAGTTTGACTTTCTGGCAGCTCAATCTACCCCATTTATTTGTGTGTTGAATCTGAAAAAAAGAATGAGGATGCTGAGTAATGAAGATTGTGTCCTTTCTGGGGCTTTTAAAGCTATAGGGTTTCTATCCTTTCCTTCGAAAGATTGTACACAATATATTACGTGGCAAATCAAAATGAATTAAGTAAAACGGAGAGATCAGAGAAGAAATAAAGAGGTGCCAGTTTCTGTAAAGGTTCTTTCATGGATGATGCTTTAGGTCTATCAATTTGGAAAGAAAAATTCATATACATAACTTCACCAATGTTTTATTTTATATACAATCTATGTTGTTCTTCTACTGTGTCCTACCTAATATTCTGCAAATTCTAACTATTTAAAGATAGATAGAAATGAAACCATTTAAATGCTGCTTAGTAATTTCAAAATAATAATAAGCAGGAGACTTTCTCTTGTGTCAACAGCCATTTAACCCCCTATACTTGTGCCACTGCTCCTGCTACTACTAGCAGAAATCCCAAACACTCAAATAATCAAAATCCAAAGAGGTTTAGATTTTTTCCATTTCATATTCAAAGCCCATCTCAAGCTGTGAACTGCCTTCATTCCTGAAATTGTTTGAAATTCATTAATTTTATTTTTCCTTTGGGAGAGTAAGAACAAGTCATGATGGAAGAGGAAAATGTCATTTGTTTCCTTCTGTGGAATCTCTCCCTTACTCCATTTAGTTGAAGCTGGGAGTGCAGACCTGGGTCTACTCTATTCTGGGGAGGAGTTAGCTTTTTTCTGTTCAGAGAAAATGTTCTATGCAAATTTAGCAAAAGAATGGGTGAATGAAAGAATACAATTTTCTGTGTGGTGGCTCATGCCTGTAATCCCAGCACTTTAGGAGACTGAGGCGAATGGATCACTTGAGGTCAGGAGTTCAAAACCAGCCAGGCCAACATGGTGAAAACCCATTTCTACTAAAAATACAAAAATTAGCCGGGTGTGGTGGCACATGCGGGTGATCCCAGCTACTCAGGAGGCTGAGGCAGGAGAATTGCTTGAACCTAGGAGGGGGAGGTTGCAGTGAGCCGAGATAGCACTTCAGCCCAAGTAACAGAGTGAGACTCTGTCTCAAAATAAATAAATAAATAAATAAATTACGATTTTCACTGTATTAAAATGAATCATTTTCATTCCATGGTTTTACTACAATTTGAAATCCACTGTCAATCGGGCTTTGCAAAATAGGCTTTATGCCTCCCTACGAAGAAATAGATCATAACAGAAATGTGGCTTTTGAAGAGCTTAGAAAAAAGGAGCCTGTGCTGAAGCAAGCTTTACTTACCATATCTTGTCTGAGTAACACTTAGAAGCTTCCCCGTGAGTAGAAAGGATCATTTTGGATTGTGAGGCAAAGTAAGGTGTTCACAGCAAAAGATATGTTTAAAATGTTTCATTGAGGCTGAGTAATGACCTGTCTCAATCAAAGTATCATTGACAACCTTCTTGTTCCATCATCACTGTGTTATGGAGATATACCATGACTTAGGGAGAAATCTTTGCTTTCATCTGATTCACGGTGAATCTTGTCTCTATATTGTTCCTTTGTTTTTACTTTTGTTCTCTCAGTGATTATGGAATTTTCTCTTTGGTTTCTCTTCAAGGAGTCCTCGTGTTTAAGGGGTGAGGGAATGGTTAGCTACTTCAGCCTACTTTAATAAAAGTGCCAAGCTCCTGGCTTTCCCGTGGTGTAGCTCTATCCAACACGGAGGTAGAGCTTAATTGCACCATGTAGATGTGTGTGCCTGCCGGTCAGGGACCGTGGTAACTGCCATCCCTCACATGTGCGGTGTGCGCTAACAGGATTCCCCAGAGACTGGTGACACCAAGGCAAGGTAAACGCTGTTCCATGTTAAATAGAAGCTCAGGCTCCCTTTAAAGTCAAACTTAAGACCCTTTAGGCACAGATCAATGCTCTTTTTCAAATCTTGAAAAATCTTGAAAAAGACCCTTTAGGCACAGATCAATGCTCAAGAATGTTGTCAATCACACGCAACTTCCTTAGACATTTCACGGATATGTTATTTGCGCTCAAGGAGGGGCCTCCTTTCACCCCCCCCCAATCCAAATCTTTGCTCTGTGCTGCGGACTCAGTGGGGGCTTGTCGGATGAGCCGCTGGGAAAACATTCGTCCCCTCATTTCTTCTTGGTTAACTACGGTTACCCTGAGAGAACGCTTCCCTGTCCCTCTGGGGCTACCTCTGTGGTGCCCTGACCTGCCTCTCTACTAGAAATTCTCTACCTGTTCCGGAGATTTCCTGGGATTGCCGGCTTCCCAGCTCCCTGCCTGCAATCAGAATTATCCGCCGGTCCCCACACCCAAACTCTGGGACAGCAGTGGGGCTGCACTAGCCATTAATGGCCATCATCTATTTTTAATCGGAAGATCACAAGAAAGATGATACGCAAATCCCAGTCGCAAGTCAATTTAAATAACATTCCTGGGGAAATCCAATCACTTAAAAAGGAGACACCTACGCGAGCGAGAGCCCCTGCCCGTCTGGCGGGCCTAAGCGGGAAGGCTGAGTTAATCAAGATCAAGGGGCCCCCGGGCTAAGAGCGGAGCGTTAACCCTTCCAGTCCCAGAAAGAAACTAGGCAAGGGAGGAAAGACGCGGCCGGCGTGGGCCAAGATGCCCGCGGCAGCCCCGCGCATGCTGCCTCTGCCATTTAGAGCGGCTCCAGACGCCTCGCACCCGGCCAGGGCGGTTGGGCGCGCGAGGTTAAGGTCAGAAGCTCGGGAAACTGCTTGGGCCGCGAGTAGCCACCGCCTCCCGCAGCCTCGGCGCGCCGCGGGCTCCTCCTCCCGCCCAAGCGTGGCCAAGTGAGGACTGCTCCGGCCGCAGGTAGCTGAGGCGTGGGAGGCTGCGCGCTCGGTACCCGAGCGGAGCGCCGGGGAGGGGCCGACGGACGTGCGGGCGGACGGACTCCCCAGCCTCCCTTCCCGGACGTTAGCCGCGTTCTGCGCGGGCCATGTGGGGACCCGGGGTCACGGCCGAGGGCCTGTCGGTGGCTCCGGCGCCGCCGCCTTTGCTGCCGCTGCTGCTGCTGCTGGCTCTGGCGCTGGTGGCGCCCTCGCGGGGCGGCGGGGGCTGCGCGGAGCTGGCGTGCGGCGAGCGGGAGCGCTGCTGCGACGCGACCAACGCCACGGCGGTGCGCTGCTGCAAGCTCCCTCTGCACGCCTTCCTGGACAACGTGGGCTGGTTCGTCCGCAAGCTCTCCGGGCTGCTCATCCTGCTGGTGCTCTTCGCCATCGGCTATTTCCTGCAGCGCATCATCTGCCCCAGTCCACGGAGGTACCCGCGCGGCCAGGCCCGCCCGGGGCAGCGGCCCGGGCCTCCGGGGGGCGCCGGACCGCTGGGCGGCGCGGGGCCGCCCGACGACGACGACGACTCGCCAGCTCTGCTGCGCGACGAGGCGGCCGCCGGCTCGCAGGACTCACTGCTGGACAGCGGCGGCAGCGGCCGGGGCCGGGGAGGCTGCGGGCGCTCGGACCCCTCCTGCACCTCGGAGCACGAGCTGCGCGTAGTGTCGCCGGCCTTCCTGCAGCTGCCCAGCTACGAGGAAGTCAAGTACCTGCCCACCTACGAGGAGTCCATGCGGCTGCAGCACCTCAGCCCCGGGGAGGTCGTGCTCCCAGTGTCGGTGCTTGGCCGCCCGCGAGGCGGGGGCGCAGCGGAGCCCGACGGCGGCGAGGGCCGCTTCCCCCTCATCTGAGCGCTCGGGGATCGGCGGCTGGTGCAGGGCTGGGGGCTGCGGGTGGCACGCAACGGCCGGGGTGCCGCCGCCGCCGCCGCCAACTGCCTCAGACCCTATCTGGCACCCCGGCCTAACTGCCCGGCACCTCAAGACTGGGTTGTGGTCACTCGTCTCCCTAGCGTTCTCCCGGGAGGTTAGGTTTCCCTGCGTTTCATTCCGTTGAAAGAAACGTGGGGCACGCGCGAGGCTGCGGCTGCAGCAGGCGACCCCCGAACGCACCTTCGAAGGACGTCCCCGCCCTCTGCCTTACCTGGTCCTGTGGTTCACTCGTAAGTGCCTGCTTCCCGAGTCGAAGAGAACACGTGAGCCCTTTGGTGCGTCGGGAGAAGGGCGGTCTTCTTTAGGGCTGAGGAGAAAGCGCGGTTCCACTCCTTTCCCTACCTGCCATTTGGACAGGTCACGGTCTCCCAGGGTGGGCACAGGGCGGGGAGCTGTTCCGGACGAGCCGCGACCCGGGACTGCTGCGCGTGGGTGTGGAGAGAGGCACTTGGTATGATGGACTCGCTCCCATGCGGCGGACCCCCAAAAAACCCCTCGATGTCTTCCTGATCCAGCAAATAGTCACAGCTGGTGTTTCACAATTAGCTGGAGTGCGGGGAGTGGGGGAGGGGGAACACCTGTGATACGCGGTTAGTTGCTGTACATACTGAGGGCGCAGCAACTACGTATATCCATTCGGCTGGACTTTTGATTGTTCAATAATTGAGAAGGTATTTCTATTTATTTGTCTTTTCTTCTAATATTTTTACCATGCATTGAATGCAACAGGAGGGTATTTCAGCAAATTCATGGCAAGGTAATCGTCTTATCACTTTTTGTAGGCCATTAATGGTCAGAAAATTGCCCACACTCTGTCATTATTGTTTAATAAAACGTTGGACATTATTTCATTAAAAAAGATAAACAGAGGTATGGTCAAACAAGGAAGCATATTTGACATAATAAACATGACGGATATCTTATTTTCACTATTTGAGAAGAATATATTTTATTTTTAGTACTGTGACATAATATATAACTTTTTATAATAATAACTGTATGCATTATGTAGTATAGTGCTTAATTGTATCATTCACCACATAGTTATATGTAAAAATAATTGACAGGTACATGCCACTTCATGAAACATATGATGTGCATTTTCGCCTCCATTTTTCATTTGGAATACATTCCACAACATGATCCAAAACATAAACACTTGTGACTTGTAACTTTTGTTTAAAGCCATTAATTGTGCAGTAATGTGCTACAGAAGGATTTGATCTGCTTCTCTTAAGAAACAAATGTGATTGTATCAGTTTCCTGTTCTGTGACATACCCTTTAAAAGTAAAAGGTAATATAACATTTTAATACATTGTGTGTAATGTACATATGCATATTGTCTATGTACTGTATACACATTATTTATAATATTGTATCACAGTTTATCATTCTCATGAAAGGAGAAGAAGGAAAACAAATACAAAAGGTTTCTCTGCTTGAGAAAACGTGAATGTTATATCAAGAACAATTACACACATGGATCTTATACATGTTTTTAGAACATTGTTCTTCTGATTAAAGAAGTCTGACACTCCTGAAAAAACCTTAAAATGTCTGACGTATTAGAAGAAAATTATTTGATTAAACTTCTAAAGGCTGGTTGAAAAAGTCTGACATTTCTGAGAAATTTTAAAATGTAATTTAAAAATGGTTAAATTTCTAAAAACTAATGACCCTATGACTAAAGAAAAATCATTTCAAGTGTATTAAAACACAGTAAAACATTAAAATATTTTCTCTGTGCAAATTTTATCAGATGTGTGGCTATATGGTAGTATATCAAAATATGAAATATGTATTTGTTATTTAAAGCAATTTGAGCTGTGAATTGACAAAAGTATCAGAAGATGAGGCTATATCAGTTCAGAATGGTACAAAATTTAATTACATTATAGAGATAATCACATATATTAATGTTACTCAAATACTGTAAATTTTTGTTACATGTGGCTATCAATACTACTCACCATTCAAACAAACTGGAAAGTTGCCATATTTTAAAAAATGATTTATTCTTTGAGGTTACACTGTTTTAGACATTTCACAAATGTTACCTGTATCTGAAACATCAACCTAAATATCCAAATACCTGTACCAGTATAAGAAGCATAGTCTATAGGTAGTTACTGTAACATCTTAAAGAAATTCAACAAAATTCTATAAAAAATACTTATAATATGGATCAAGTATATATCTCTTTTATCAACTATGGAACATTTCTCTCCTTAAAAATCTAGAATGTCTATAAAGTAGTATACACTTGATACTAATCGCACAATGAGGTTCTATTGAATTTTAAAATAACAGGTTTTCACCTGTCTTTTTTACCAGCCCAACCCACAAGCTTTTATTCACTTCCCTCAGTTCAATAGAAATGAATTTGACTCTGTTGTGGGGTGTTTTTTTGTTTGTTTTCTTGCAATCCACTGATTTACCAAGGACAATTTTGTTCAGGCATAATTCTGTGGAAAAAAATTCTTTAAAACACTGTTTTTATTAGTGATAAATGAGCATGTCTCCTGGTAATACATATACATATAACAGCCTGTATTAACATACACAGAACCTGTGTGTTTATAATACTGAACTGCCTGGATGGAAATATTTTTAAAGCAGTAAGGGCAGTATCTGGGTTTTATAGATTTCACCTGGAAATTATTTGTTACCTAGACAGAACCTATTATCTATAATTGCATGTGTTTATTAATACAGAAAATATACTGTTACCTGAAAAAAATTACAAAGAAATGATTATTTTACTTATTTTTAATATTCTGTAGTAAAAGTGGAGGATAAAACATTGTGTTCTTCAAATATATGTAGAATAATACAATATTAACTTATGGCATGAAGTATTAATGGAATTTATATAGAACATTAATTTTGTGGTATATCTATTTTTTTTTTTTTGAGAAAATATTTCATTTTGTTGCCCAGGCTGAAGTGCAGTGGCATGATCACAGCTCACTGCAGACTTGACTTTCTGGGCTCAAGGGATCCTCCCGCCTCAGCCTCCCGAGTAGCTGGAACTACAGGTGCACACCACCACACCCAGCTTAATTTTTGTATTTTTTTGTAGAGATGGGGTTTCGCCATGTTGCCCAGGCTGGTCTCATCCTCCTGGGCTCAAGTGATCTGCCTGCCTTGGCTTCCCAGAGTGCTGGGATTACAGGCATGAGCCACCATGCTCAGCCTGTGGCATATATATCTTAACCAAACCCACCTGGGAGTGCAGTGTTTTCTAGTACTAAGTGAGCTTTTGCTCCTGGTTTTCAGTTATCAAAGTAATTTGAATACTAAAACATTTTAAGCACATTTTATTTTCACTGACTTCTCATGAGTAAGGAAATAATGATCCTGCATATTGTAATCAATCTGGAATGTGGAAAAAATGATTGATTTTCTAAATTTAGGTGCTAGATATATAAATATGTATATTGTATACGTACAGTTGGCTTTCCTGTATCTGTGGGTTCTGCAGATGCAGATGCAACCAACTGTAGATAGAAAATATATATTTTTTAATTTTTTGAAATTTTTTTAAGAAAGAGAAAAGAACATTTTAAACTGCTAATTAAACAATATGGTATAACAACTATTTACATAACATTTGTATTAAGTGTTATAAGTCATCTAGAGATGATGTAAAGTATATGGGGGGATATGCATAGGTTATACAGCCTCCTACACCATTTATATCAGGGAGTTGATTTTGACCTCTGCAAGGGGTCCTAAAACCAATCTCTATGGATACTTAGGGATGACTGTATTTTGTGTGTGTGTGTAATCACCAGTTGCTTAAAAGCAATTTGTTATGTGTGTTCAATATCATAACCAAGGGGAAAATGTCTCCTTGAGATAGAATGATAGTTTTAAGAGGCCATTAATTGCCACATTCTGCAAATGGGAGTGTGCTTCAACCATGGCAAATGGCATTGGCAATTATGTCAAAGGGCATGAAATGTACTCTATAAGGAAAGCAAGATTCAATTGTAAAGGCCAAAGGGAATATTAAGGAAATGGACTCACTTAACAATTTAAAAGGCAATATGCTAAGTACCTTAATGTTGTACTTTTCGCATAAAGTTTCCCTCAAGTGGAATTAATAAAGGAAACAATGGAAACAATTCAAAGCTGAAACTGATATAAACATGAATATGATGTCTAGATTTATACAATATTCTGCACTTTTATTTAAAATTTTATGAATTGTAATTAATTTGGATTTCCAGCTTGAGAGAAATAATGATGTATGTTGAGTTTTATTTTGAACAACAAGCATTAGCCATCTCTTCAAAAGTATAAGTTTCTAAAACTGATCAATAATAGAATACTTGGTAAGTTTATATCTGACCTCAGTAGTTTACGATTTACTTTTTCATTCTCCTTCCATGCATTGATGAAAAGGCTAATAACTGGTACACTAAGGGAAGGTATTTTGTCAACCAAGGAATGAATTAGCAACAGCAAATGGCAAAAGATTAAGCCATTCTTTCTTCCATATGGGTAATACCAGAAAAGTTACAGTATTCCTTCGTAAAATTTTGTCTGTAAAAATAATCAAATATCGAGTAAAACCAATACTTTTGCCATATCTAAATATATAGAACCCAATTTTATTATTCATTTATTCATTTTTACTTACAGAACTCACTTTTTAAATTTATTTATTAATTTTTTGAGATGAGTTCTTGCTCTGTCACCCATGCTGAAGTGCAGTGGTGTGATCACAGCTCACTGCAGCCTCAACCTCCCAGGCTCAAGCAGTCTTCCCACCTCAGCTTCCTAGTAGCTGGGTACAGGAGTACACCACCATGCCCGGATAATTTTTAACTTTTTTCATTGAGACCAGGTCTCACTATGCTGCCCAGGCTGGTCTCGAATTCGTGGGCTCAAGAAATCCTCCTGCCTCGGCCCCTGAAAGTGCTGGGATTGCAGGCATGAGCCACTACGCCCGGCCACTTTTATTAATTTTATGGCAAAAATTACACTATGGTGGAGATACTTATGTGTGTTGCCAAACCAAATAGTATTATTTGTATCCCTCTTAAGCTTCTTAGCTAAGTATCTTGTCTGATATCTTGCCATTCTTATTTTCTTTTTGGTGTGTGTTGTTCTTATCCTGCTTTAGATTTTCAGTAGATGTTTCCTCAGAAACACATCTTTTAGAACTCCATGTTACTCTGCTGTGATTTCATATCTCTCTGGTTATGGCTTCACCTTTTGTACAGCTTCTTCTTTTGGTGAAATGGTATTTCCCAATATGCTTTCTTTGTTTTCTCTTTGCATTTGACTTCCGTAGTTTTTCCACATGGATCCAGGTGTGGTTTCTCCTCTTTAACCACTAAAGGACTGTAAGCTTTTAAAATCTGTTATTATCTGTGGAGCTTTTCTCTGCGATGCTGGACAATCAAATATTTTCATGTCTCCGGCAAGGATTGTTCTAAATCTCAAATGTAATAGATCTAGATGTACTACTACCTCTATATCTTCTGCTTTCTCACCTGGATTTTCCTGGAGGGCTTATTAGCACTTTTTTCCCCATGTTTTCCCAAAGATGTGTTCTCTGTTATATTAGGACAATTAATTGGACCCTTGCATTTTGGTGATGACAGGGATCTTATTTCGGCTTCCAAACCTCAAGCATATTCTTTCTTCAGGGACTACTACATCTTTCTACTGGATTTTTCTCACAGGCATCATTGTGCTATTCTCTGCGTGTGTCACTTTATGTAAGCAATGATCACCTGTTTTCTTCCTATTTTTGCTCACAGACATTTTATTTGTTGTACTATTTAAAAGATCATATCCTCTATCTTTGTAGGAAAGACCTTATTTGAGCCTCTGGACCTCAAAGGTGACTTGATTCACAATTGATTGCTCTGTCTTTTATAACATTATTATGGATTTTTTGCATGGGCTTCTCTGAAACTCCCTCTGTATAAGATATCTCTGTTTTACTGGATAGACTAGAAAATGTTTCTACTTTTACATTTATTTTATTCCTGCTTGCAGAAATGATCTTGAAGTTATAATACCTTGAATCCCCACTGTAGTAGGACCTTATCTGAAACTGTCAATAGTTTTATTTTCTGCCTCTTCGTTGCCTACATTAGTTTCACCAGACAGAGGATTAGAACCTTCCAGATTATTCCTGTTTCATTTTGGTTTGTGTGAATTTTTTCTTCTGTATTGACCAAAGATAACACCAGATAAAAATTAATATTATTTTTCTAGGTCTTAAAAACATCTTCTTTCCATTTGTAGATTTCAATTTTTGTTGCAAGTTCTTCATTGGTTTATCATTCTTTTCCATGTGTATAATCCCTGCTGAACTACCCAAATGATCAGACTCTGAAGATTTATACCAGTTTTACCTTCTTCCACCTCACTAGCCCTTTTCAATCTGCCCCCCACCCCCCATGTTACATTCACTGTCTTTTGTTTCATAGCTACATCATCTGAGTTTTTCTCTTGGAAATTCTTCACTATATATGTGTGTATATATATATATATATATATATATATATATATATATATACGTGTATTTGTTTTTTTTCAGACGGAGTCTCGCTTTGCTGCCCAGGCTGTAGCATAGTGGCGCAACCTCAGCTCACTGCAACCTCCACCTTCTGGGTCAAGTGATTCTCCCGCCTCAGCCTCCTGAGTAGCTAGGACTACAGGCATGCACCACCATGCCCAGCTAATATTTGTATTTTTAGTAGAGATGGGGTTTTGCCATGCTGGCCAGGCTGGTCTTGAACTCATGACCTCAAGTGATCTGCCCACCTCAGCCTCCCAAAGTGCTGGGGTTATGGGTGTGAGCCACCAAGCCCAACATCTTCACAATATTCTTTTAAACTTTATTTATTTGAATCTTGTCTGTTGATGTAAGCAACTGAGACTCTTGCAGTTTTTATCAGTTTTGTATTTGGGTCTCAGACATGGGGTCATTTTCTGACTCAGCTTTTTTTGAAAATTAAGCTTATGGCCAGGCGAGGTGGCTCATACCTGTAATCCAAGCACTTTGGGAGGCTGAGGCAGGTGGATTACCTGAGGTGGGGAGTTCGAGACCAGCCTGACAAATATGGTAAAACCCCGTCTTTACTAAAAATACAAAAATTAGCCAGGTGTGGTGGCAGGTGCCTATAATCCCAGCTGCTCAGCAGGCTGAGGCAGGAGAATCACTTGAACTCTGGAAGCGGAGGTTGCAGTGAGCCGAGATCATGCCACTGCACTCCAGCCTGGGTGACAGAGCAAGACTCCATCTCAAAAAAGAAAATTAAGCTTACATTCCTTTATATTAATTTCTCTTTGCACATATCTGTTTGGCTAGGCAAAGGTTTTAGATTCTTGAAAATCTTATATATATATATTTTTAGGGTAAATCTGATTCTTTGACTAATTCAATCTTGTATATTCTTTGGCCATGTCTCCAGTTTCAGAAGCATTTATTTTAGATTCATATTTTTAACAAGGGTTGAAAAAGAAGGTTTTTTTTTTTTTTTTTTTGACAGATCTCACGGTCGATTCTTATTTTTGTTCACTGTATAAAGCATTTCTTCAAATCCATTATATTATACTTCCAAATAGTGTTTTCATTTGGATTCTGCCATATGTGATTTCATTCCAAGAAGTCTTCAACTGCACTGCTCTTTTTTTTTGATGGTTTCAAAGTTACTTATAACTCTTGTTTGGGTCGAGATTTTCTCTTGGTGCTTTAAAAAGTTTTGTGGCCAGGCGCGGTGGCTCATGCTTGTAATCTCAACACTTTGGAGGGCCAAGGCAGGCGGATCATCTGAAATCAGGAGTTCAAGACCAGCCTAGCCAACATGATGAAACCCCGTCCCTACAAAAATACAAAAATTAGCTGGGCATGATGGCGGGTGCCTGTAATCCCAGCTACTCGGAAGCCTGAGGCGGAAGAATAATTTGAACTCTGTAGGTGGAGTGTGTGAGCCCAAGATCGTGCTATTGCACTCCAGCCTGGGCAACAGAGCAAGACTCCATCTCAAATATATATATGTATATATATATACACACACACACATATATAAAGTTTTGTATGATTGTAATCATAATAGGTTTGTTGCCTGATGTACAAAGCAAGTTAATATGCAGAGACACCTGGTTGCAGCAGAGAAAGAGGTTTAATCGTAGGGCCACCAAACAGAAGAGGAGATGAGAGGAAACCTCAAATCTGTCTCCCTGAGGATTTTGGTTTTGAAGTGGGCCAAGGTGTTGAGCTCGTTGATTGGTCAAAGAGTACAAATGTGTAGTCATGGGACAGCATCAGTATTCTCATGCTCATTTGGTTCCTTTGTGGGGATCTTCAAACTCATCTCTGCTGTACTTCTGGAATTCAAGATCTGCTAAAGAAATTCCTAAACAAGAGCCTTATGATTAGAAGGTGAGAAATCTTATTTATAGGAACAGTGGGGATGCAAATAGTATCTAGTGCCACCCTAACTTTTGATTACAAGGAAGTGAGTCAAAGTGCAGCCTGATTAATGCTTAATTGTAGTTGTGTATCTGTCCAGAATTCTTAAGGCTGTGAGGAGGGCTTCATGGTCACTTGACTAGCCTTCAAAAAAATTTTGTATGGTCTTCCACATTTTCTTTTGAGTGAAAACTTGTCCAATCAAACTTGAACTCTAAATGGAACATAAGAATAGAACATAAGACCAGGTGGGAGTGGCTCATGCCTATAATTCCAGCACTTTGGGAGGCTGAGGCAGGCAGATCACCTGAGGTCTGGAGTTCGAGACTAGCCTGACCAACATAGAGAAACCCTGTCTCTACTAAAAATACAAAATTAGCCAGGTGTGGTGGCTCATGCCTGTAATCCCAGCTACTGGGGAGGCTGAGGCAGGAGAACCGCTTGAACCCAGGAGGCAGAGGTTGTGGTGAGCTAAGACATCACCAGTGCACTCTATCCTGGGCAACAGAGTGAGACTCTGTCTCAAGAAAGAAAAAAAAAATTATCCTTGAAAATATTTCCACAGGAAAAAAAGGCAGAAAACAACCATTTTCTCCAGTGGTCCCAGCAGTCTCCTGGGTTTGTGCTTTGAAATGTTCCTAAACTTTCTGTTGACATCATCAACATTTATTTGTTCCTCTAGTTCTTTTGGTGTTTACAGGAGCTCTCTGATAGCTGCCAGGTCTTCTGTGGGTTTTGGTTTTATTTTAAGTGTCCTGGCATTTTCATGAGAATTCATGAAACTGGGCTTTATTTTACTTTTATTCCTTTTACAAATACTTCTTGAGAACATACTAAGTTCAAGTCACTGTTTTCATCTTTTTTCTTTACATGTTTTATTTGGCATATAATAATTGTACATATTTGTGAGATACATAGTGATGTTTTGATATCTATAATGTATAGTGACCAGACCAGGGTAATTAGCAGATCATCATCTCAAACATTTATCATTTCTTTGTGTTGGGGACATTCAATATCTTCTTTCTAGCTATTTGAAACTGTATATTTTTTCTTTCTTTCTTTCTTTCTGCTGGGGACATTTGATATCCTCCTTCTAGCTATTTGAAACTATATATTTCCTTTCTGTCCTTCCTTCCTTCCTTCTTTTTTTTTTTTTTTTTTTTTTTTCCATTTTCTTTCCAGGATCTCTTACTGTGTTGGCCAGGCTAGTCTCAAACTCCTGTACTCAAGTGATCCTCCAATCTTGACCTCCTAAAGTGCTGGGATTACAGACGTCAACAACTGTGCCAGCCTATATTTCTTTAGTAGGAGCTTTGGTCTATTGGTGCCTGTCAGGTCTTCTGTGGATTCAATCTTTTTTAAAGAAGTTCTCAGAGGTTTCTTGATTGTTGCAAGAAGTCCAGCTGATTTGCATCGAGCCCTGGGCACTCTCCCAAGTTTCTTGTTGATTGTCTTCTGGGTCAGCAATTGACTGTGGAGTTTTCCCAAGGCCCTTGGTTTCTGTTGGGTCTTCCACCAGTTCTGCCTTTTCTTTAGATATCCTAAACCATCTCTTTCTCCCTGTGAGTTTTTGCCATTTCCACTTGGCAGATCTAGAGTTCTTGTTGCTTTCACTCTCTAGTTGTACTGTTTGCTTTGGGATTTTCATAAGCCCTTTGCTGACTGTCAGGTTTTCTTCCTGACTGCATTTTCTCCAGTGGTCCCAGCAGTCTCCTGGGTTTGTGCTTTGAAGTGTTCCTAAACTTTCTGTTGACATCACCGACATTTATTTGTTCCTGTAGTTCTTTTGGTGTTTACAGGAGCTCTCTGTTAGCTGCCAGGTCTTCTGTGAGTTTTGGTTTTATTTTAAGTGTCCTGGAATTTTCATGAGAATTCTTAGAGTTTCTGCTCATTCTGTTTTGTGCTTTGGAGTGCTCATAAGAGTTCTACGGGCGTTTCACCACTTATTTGTTCCTCTGCTTCTTTCAGTGATTGCGGGAGCTCTCTGATACCTGCCAGGTCTTCCACAGTTTTTGCCTTTCCTTCAGCTGTTTTCATCAGTCTCTTAAGGAATGTTAGAGTTTCTACAGGTTTCCAATTATGCTTTGCAGTGCTCCTAAGATTTTTGTGGCTAACTTTATTTTAGCAAACATCTGTAATCAGTTATAATTAGTAATATCATTAGTGAATTCCTGAAATGTATAGTTACTGAGTTTGCACTCTGGCAATTCACTTTGATAAGTTAAATATCATTATTTCTAGCTTGCTCTGATTTAACATTTGGTAGCATTTCAGCCTTTCTTCCAAAAAATAAAATATAGGCATGCACCCAACTTTAGATATAAGCTCAACATTTGCTGTGAGGGTGATACTTTTCATTTCTATCCTGTTGACTGTAACAAAAATAACTATAATTCACTGAATGCTAACATATGCCAGGCACTGTGCTAGGCATTTTACATGTATTATTTCACTTAAAATTCACAGCAGGAAGAAGTGAGGATTATTAACCCCATTTTACAGATGACAAAAGTAGGGCCCAAGAGGTTGAATTACATGCCCAAAGTCACACGACTGATAGGTAAAAGATCCAGGAAGCTGATCCAGCCTGTCTTACTCCAAAACTGCTGTTCTCAACCACTCAGTGTCTCAACACGCAATTAATTTAACCTTGCTGAATATCTTTTTTCTTTCCTGAGACAGGGTCTCACTCTTTTTTCTAGGCTGGAGTGGAGTAGTGCAATCAAGGCTCACTGCAGCCTTGACCCCCCAACTCCTGGAGCTCAAGTGATCCTCCCACCTCTCAGCCTCCCAAGTAGCTGGGACTATAGGCACGTGCCACCATGTCCAGCTAATTTTTGTATTTTTTGTGGAGACAAGGTTTTGCCATATTGCCCAGGCTGGAGTCCTGAACTCCTGAGCTCAAGCAATCTGCCTGCCTCGGCCTCCCAAAGTGCAGGGATTACAGGCGCGGCGGCTGTAATTTTCTGTTTAAAGCAACTACTATTAAAAATACCTTAGGATCTGTGCTGGGAATCTATAATAATACTCAAAATTATTTGTAGGCATGTAGAAATGTTTAATGGATAAAATAGATATAATCTGAAATGCCTGACAAAAATCTATTTAGATACTGGTTTGGTTTTTGGTTTTCGGTTTTTAGTTTTTTGTGTTTTGGTTTTTGTTTTTTTTCATTTTTCCATTTCATTCGGCTAATGCCATTAGTGCCAAGTGTGCCTTCTTCCCAGTCTGGCTTAATTAACTTTAAAAATTGAAAACCATTTCTTAAAAATAGCTGGTAAATCATGTCCAACATTTTAAAAAAGAAACAGCAGGGAATTTGTATGCTCAGCATAAAAATGAGAACCATAGAGTCTAACATAATATCACTAAATACCCAATGGTAGCTAATATCAGAGCAAAGACAAACATAGCACATTCTTATATTAAGATTCTGTTTATATTTTGGTGTAGAATATGAATGTTAATACTTCATATGGGCCAAGTGTGGTGGTTCATATCTGTAATCCCAGCATTTTGGGAGGCCAAGGCAAGGACTGCTTGAGCCCCGGAGTTCAAGACCAGCCTGGGCAGCAATGTGAGACCCCATCTCTACGAAAAATAAAAAAATTAGGCAGGTGTGGTGGTGTGCACCTATAGTCCCAACTATTCAGGATGATGAGGTGAGAGGATCACCTGAGCCTAGGAGATTGAGGTTGCAGTGAGCTACCATCATGCTACTGCATTCCAGCCTGGGTAGTAGCAGGAGACTCTGTCAAAAAACAAAAACAAAACAAAATAAACAACAACAAAAAAATACTTCATATAGAAAACATAGTGGTTTAGAGTTGGTCTGTGGAATATGTGGAGTCTGCATGCCTAGGTAAATCTCTGTTCTCTAGATTGACTAGTTATGTGACCATAAGCCACAGAATTTGTTCTATGGTTCTGGAACATAAAAATGTATGTTCAGTACCATTGTAAACATATTGGTTGACACCGCATTCTTGGTGTGAAATTCAAATCTCTTTGTAGAAATTCCAAAACTTTTCTAATTAGTCCTGGACATTAATGATTTCAAATAAGAAGAATAGAAACACATTTATGTCAAACAAAACATATTAACTTCACTTTAAAAACCTACAAGATGATCTTCAGGACTGATTTTGGTTGAAGTGACACACTGTGAGTGTATGATTGGGTCAGAAAACAGAAATGGGGATGGGGCAGGCAAGGAAGGACTAGATGTGACCCACTAAATGAGACTGGAGGGGTTGAGTGTGGACACCTTGCTGTTGAGGAGCCAGCATTGTCGGAGAATAGTAAGAAGAGCCAGACAGATTGGCCATGGGAATCAGATGGCATGCCAGGTCTTGAGGCTTCTCAGAGAAGCTCTGGGTGAGGACAAATGTGAAGCAGTGGCCTCGAATGTGGGTCCTGCAAAAAGAGGGGAACAACAGACACAGGGACATGCTTGAGGGTAAAGGGTAGGAGGTGGGAAAGGATCAGAAAAAACTACTGGGCTCTAAGCTTAGTACCTGCGTGATGAAATAATCTGTACAACAATCCCCCATGATACAAGTTTACCTATATAAAACAGCCTGCACATGTGCTCCTGAACCTAAAATAAATGCTTAAAAAATTAAAAAAAAAAAAGAAAAAAAAAGTGGGCCCTAGGAGAATGGACATCAAGGCTGTAGGAAAAGCGCTGGAAGAATAAAGCTTGAAGCAGATAGAGAAGGGAAAGTACAGTAATGAGGGTAAATGGATTGGTCCAATGGACATTGAAACCCATGTCAGAGATTTTATTTATCTATTTTTTGAGAAAGAATCTTGCTTTGTCACCCAGGCTGGAGTGCAGTGGGGTGATGTTGGCTCACTGCAACCTCTGCCTCCCAGTTTTGAGCAATTCTTCTGCCTCAGCCTCCCGAGTATCTGGGATTACAGGCACCTGCCACAATGGTCAGCTAATTTTTGTATTTTTAGTAAAGACAGGGTTTCATCATGTTGGCCAGGCTGGTTTCAAACTCCTAACCTCAAGTCATCTACCCGCCTTAGCCTCCCAAAGTGCTGGGATTACAGACGCCCAGCCTGATATAAAGGCTTTTATATAAACATTTCTGATTTTTAACCTGCAGAAAAGACAAACAAGGCAAATAATTATCTTTAAATATTTAAAGGGTGAACTTGTAGGAATAGACTTAATCTTATTTTATAGGGTTCCAGAAGACAGAACTCAAAGTTTTTTTTAAAAAAAGTCAAATTATAAACATATCAATTATCTCATCTGTCTACCTATTTATTCATCCAGCCATTCTGTAACTTACAATTAAACAGACTTAAGGGTGTTTACAAAAAGCACATAAAAACAAGACCCCCCCGCCAAGAGTAGATGAAAAAGCAGGTCAAAGGCAAAAGCAGTTCAAAAAATAAGGCTAAATGTCAGTTCTTAGCTTTATAGCAGGAAATACAATGAAAGAAACAGCCGACTAGTTAAAGGAGTCATGACATTTTGTAAGTCAAAACCAGACCAGATGCTTCAGAGAAGCACAATCCTCCTACTACTGAGATCTGGGAGAAGCTATTCCTGTGGGTTCTCATAAAGAAGACACTATAAGGTCAAGAATAACATATGTGACCATCTCTACAGTAAATACGCTTTGCAGGGCTTCCAAAAATGAGATCTTCAGTATAAGCAATGGCATAGCATTGACACCTGCCACAAGGGAGGCAATTTCTCAAGATGTCTAAATAATGTAGTACAGAAACTCTTAACATTGGGTGCTTTGAGCCAATCCCAAAACAGATTTTATTCTAGAGGTCTTATTCTAGAATTATCTTCAAAGTTATATAGATGACTATACAACTTTCAAGTCACTTTCCATAAATGCTGTTTCTTCTCACATTTTATTCTAGAGGTCTTTATTCTAGAGATCTTATTCTAGAATTATCTTCAAAGTTATATGGATTACTGTACAACTTTCAAATTACTTTCCATAAATACTGTTTCTCTCATTTAAGCTTTTTAAAAGTCAATTTTACTGCTTTTTAAAATAACGAAAGTTGTAGTTAGGAAGAAAATGGAAATAGAAGGCAGGACTAACCTGCAGCTTTCACTTGGACCAACAGAACAACATGTGGAGACTCACATCATGAACTTTTCTCCAAAAACTACAGCAGGAACATACCAGCAAAGCCGGGAGAATCTGCAGACCCTTTGAAGGAAGTAGATTGCTGCTGCAGGCTCTGAGAGACAGCCAAAATTTGTGAGTCTCCAAAGTGTGAAAGTGTGAAAAGGGGATCATCCAGCCCCAAACACACATCCCCACTTGGGAACCTGAAGGCGCAGATCACTGGAGAAGAATTTGACCTTACCTGGAGCTAAGGTGAGCTTAGAGAGCCAAGGGAAGTACAGGGGTAGAGGAAGCAGCGGGAGAGTGCCTGTGAGCACCCTCAGTCCCTGGGGAAACCATTTCTGACTTTGTCTCACGGGGGTTCTTGGGGAGGGCTGCCAGTGGAATTGGGGAAAGACCACAGGGAGAAGGAAACTTCCAAATGAACTTTGTAACAATTTCAACTGAATGTGAAGTTTCCTGGACAGAAGAATCTGGGAAAGAGGGTGAACCACGAGTGCAGACAAAGCTCAGAAGTTGCCACAGGGAGGTGCAAAACCTGAAAAGCTTGTTTTCCCAGTGGGGTGGCCTGAAGCCTGGGGTGAGTCCTCAGCCCAGCTCACCTCATGTCTGAAAATAAACTCACTGCTGTCGGGGGTGGGGAGTGGGGCATGGTGGGAGTAAGACCAGCTTTTTGGGCTGTATGGGGGTTGGGTGAGGCCTGTAACTGCTGGCTTTCCCCCACTTCCCTGGTAACCTGGATAACACAGCAAAGGCACACATAATCCCCCTGGAACATAACTCCATTGGCCTGAGAACAACACCGCCATCCCCCACAGCGCCACAGCAAGCCCCACCAAAGGAGAGTCTGAGCTTAGGCATGCCTATCCCTGCCTAGACCTGATGGTCTTTATCTGTCCTGGTTGCTGAAGGCAAAGGATGTAATCTCTTGGTAGCTCTATTGCCCCACCTACTGCCTGAGAAACTTATCCAGGTAACCCTAGGACAAGATTGTATCCTCCTTATTCTACTGCAACTGATGCTCTCTTGAAAGCACTATCTCCTAGTTAGAGGCCAACTGACACAAAACTAGTGCAATAAACAACAACACAACAAAGGACCCTCACAGAGTCCACTTCACTCTCCTTCTATTTCCACTGGAGGATGTGCTGGTATCCAAGGCTAAGAGACCTGAGACAGATAACATCACAGGACTCTTTGCAGAGACTTCCAGTACCATGCCAGAGCCTGGTAGCTCTGCTTGGCATCTAGATTTAGAAAAGAAATAACAGTCACTGCAGTTTGGCTCTCAGGAAACCACTTCTCTGAGCACTCACATCCAGGGAGCACCCTGTGGGAAGAAAGAATCTGAACAGCAGCCCTTGAGCCCCAGATCTTCCCTCTGACAGAATCTACCCATATGAGAAAGAACCAGAAAAACAATTCTGGTAATATGGCAAAACAATATTCTTTAACACGCCCAAAAGATCACACTAGCTCACAAGCCATGGATCCAAACCAAGAAGAAATCTCTGAATTGCCAGAAAAAGAATTCAAAAGGTCAATTATTAAGCTACTCAAGGAGGTACCAGTAAAAGGTGAATATCAACTCAAGTAAATTTTTTAAATGTTATAGGATATGCATGGAAAAATCTTCAGAGTATAGATAGCATAAATGAAAAACAATCACAACTTCTGGAAATGAAGGACACATTTAGAAAAATGCAAAATGCACTAGAAAGTCTCAGCAATAGAATCAAACAGGTAGAAGAAAGAACTTCAGAGCTTGAAGACAAGGCTTTCAAATTAACCCAATTCAACAAAGACAAAAATAAAAAAGAATTTAAAAAAACAAACAAAGCCTCCAGGAAGTTTGGGATTATGTTAAATGACCACATCTAAGAATAATTGGTGTTCCTGAGGAAAAAAGGAAATCTAAATGTTTGGAAAACATATTTGAGGGAATAATTGAAAATTTCCTTGGCCTTGCAAGGGAACTAGACATCCAAATATAAGTAGCTGAAAGGACACCTGGGAAATTTATCACAAAATGATCGTCACCTAGGCACACAGTCATCAGGTTATCTAAAGTCAAGATTAAGTAAATAATTTTAAGAGCCATGGAGGCAAAAGCATCAGGTAACCTATACAGGAAAACCTATCATATTAACCTATGCAGATTTTTCAGCAGAAACCCTATAAGCTCAAAAGGACTGGAATTCTACCTTTAGGCTCCTTAAACAAAATAATTATCAGCCAAGAGTTTTGTATCTGGAAAAACTAAGCTTTATAAATGAAGGAAAGATCCAGTCTTTTTCAAACAAATACTGAAAGAATTTGCCACTACCAACCCAGCACTATAAGAACATCTAAAAGCAGCTTTAAATCTTGAAACAAATCCTCAAAGCACATTAAGATAGAATCTCCTTAAAGTATAGGTCTGAGAGGACCTATAAAACAACACGATGTAAAAGAAAAACAGTATTTAGGCAACAAATAGCATGATAAACAGAGCAGTACCTCACATCTCAATACTTAGAAAGTAAATGACATAAATGCTCCACTTAAAAGATATAGAATGGCAGAATGGGTAAGAATTCACCAACCAACTATCTGCTGTCTTCAAGAGACTCACCTAACATGAGGACTCACATAAACTTAAGGTAAAGGGGTGGAGAAAGATATTCCACAAGTTAATGGACACCAAAAGTGAGCAGGAGTAGCTATTCTTATTTCAGACAAAACAAACCTTAAAGCAACAGTAGTTAAAAAAGACAAAGAGGGTCATTATGTAATTATAAAAAGGACTTGTCCAATAGGAAAATATCACAATCCTAAAAATATATGCACCTAACACTGGAGATCCCAAATTTATGAAACAATTACTACTATATTTAAGAAATGAGATAGCAACACAATAATAACGGGGTGATTCAATACTCCACTGACAGCACTAGACAGGTAATCAAGACAGAAAGTTAGCAAAGAAACAATGAACTTAAACTATACCCTACAAAAAATGGACTTAGCAAATATTTACAGAACGTTCTACCCAACAACTGTAGAATATACATTCTATTCATCAACATATGGAACTTTCTCCAAGATAGACCATATGATAGACAACAAAACAAGTCTCAACAAATTTTAAAAAATCAAAATTATATCAAGTACTCACTCAGACCACAGTGGAAAAAGATTGGAAATCAGCTCCAAAAGGAATCCTCAAAACCATGAAAATACATGGAAATTAAATAACCTGCTTCTAAATGATCATTGGGTCAACAATGAAATCAAGATGGAAATTAAAAAATTATTTGAACTGAACAATAATAGTGACACAACCTATCAAAATCTCTGGGATACAGCAAAGGCAGTGCTAAGAGAAAAAGCTCATAGCCTTAAGTGCCTACATCAAAAAGTCTGAAAGTGCACAAATCTAAGGTCACACCTCAAAGAACTAGAGAAACAAGAGCAAAACCAAGCCCAAACCCAGCAGAAGAAAAGAAAAAATAATAAAGATCAGAGCAGAGCTAAATGAAATTCAAACAAACAAAAATACAGAAGACAAATGAAACAAAAAAGCTGGGTCTTTGAAAAGATTTTTTAAAAAATCTATAGACCATTAGCAAGATTAACCAAGAAAAGAGAGATCAAAGTAAGCTCAATTAGAAATGAAAGAGGAGACCTTACAACCAATACAACAGAAATATAAAAGATCATTCAAGGCTATTATGTACACTTTTGTGTGCATAAACTAGAAAACCTAGAGGAGATGGATAAATTCCTGGAAATAAACAAGCCTCAAGCAGCGAGATTGAAATGGTAATTTAAAAATTGCCAACAAAAAAAGGTGCAGGGCCAGGAGGATTCACAGCTGAATTATATCAGACTTTCAAAGAATTGGGGCCAGGCATGGTGGCTCACATCTGTAATCTCAGCACTTTGAGAGGCTGAGGTGGGTGGATCACTAGAGGTCAGGTGTTCAAGACCAGCTTGGCCAACATGGCAAAACCCTGTTTGTATTAAAAATACAAAAAGACTTTTGCCAAGATGGCCTAATAGGAACAGCTCCAGTCCACAGTTCCCAGTGAGAGTGATCCAGAAGGCAAGTGATCTCCACATTTTCAACCGAGGTACCAGGTTCATCTCATTGGGACTAGTTACACAGCAACTGGGCAGAGCCCACAGCAGATCAAGAAGTCTGCAGGCAGACTGTGACTGGACTTCCTTCTTGCTTGGCAAGGCATCTCTGAAAAAAGGCAGCAGCTCATCAGGGACTTATAAATAAAGCCGCCATCTTTATTCAGGAGACCCATCTCACATGCAAAGACACACATAGGCTCAAAATAAAGGGATGGAGGAAGATTTACCAAGAAAATGGAGAGCCAAAAAAAAAAAAAAAAGAAAGAAAGAAAGGGTTGCAATCTTAGTCTCTGATAAAACAGACTTTAAACCAACAAAGATCAAAAGACAAAGAAGGGCATTACATAATGGTAAAGGGATCGCAACAAGAAGAGCTAACTATCCTAAATATATAAGCACC
Source organism: Sapajus apella (assembly GCF_009761245.1). Classification (NCBI taxonomy): domain Eukaryota; kingdom Metazoa; phylum Chordata; class Mammalia; order Primates; family Cebidae; genus Sapajus; species Sapajus apella. The sequence continues at coordinate 8,445,880 of NW_022436944.1, read as the reverse complement.
CAATACAGGAGCACCCAGATACATAAAGCAAGTTCTTAACGACCCACAAAGAGACTTAGACTCCCACACAATAATAGTGGGAGACTTTAACACTCAACTGTCAATATTAGACAGATCAACAAGACAGAAAATTAACAAGGAAATCCAGGACTTGAACCTGAGTTCAAGTGGACCTAATAGCTATCTACAGAACTCTCCATCCCAAATCCACAGAATACACATTCTTCTCAGCACCACATTGCACTTACTCTAAAATTGACCACAATTGGAAGTAAATCACTCCTCAGCAAATGCAAAAGAATGGAAATCATAATAGTCTCTCAGACCACAGGGCAATCAAATTAGAACTCAGAATTAAGAAACTAACTCAGAACCACACAGCTTCATGGAAACTGAACAACCTGCTCCTGAATGACTACTGGATAAACAATGAAATGAAGGCAGAAATAAAGAGGTTCTGCAAAACCAATGAGAACGAATACATAATGTACCAGAAACTCTGGGATACATTTAAAGCAGTGAAATTTATAGCAATAAATGCCCACATGAGAAGCAAGGAAAGACCTAAAATCGACACCCTATCGTCAAAATTGAAAGAGCTAGAGGAGCAAGATTTTAAAAATCTCAAAAACTAGCAGAAGACAAGAAATAACTAAGATCAGAGAAGAACTGAAGGAGACAGAGACACAAAAAACCCTTCAAATAAATCCAGGAGCTGGTTTTTTGAAAAGATCAACAAAATAGACAGACTGTTAGCCAGATTAATAAAAAAGAAAAGGGAGAAGAATCAAATAGATACAATAAAAAACGATTAGGGGGATATCACCACTGATTCCACAGAAATACAAACTACCATCAGAGATTACTACAAACAACTCTATGCACATAAACCAGTAAACCTGGAAGAAATGGATAATATTCTGGACACTTGCCACCCTCCCAAGACTAAACAAGGAGGAAGTTGAAACCTGGAATAGACAATAACAAGGGCTGAAGTTGAGGCAGCAATTAATAGCCTACGAACCAAAAAAAGCCCAGGTCCAGACGGGTTCACAGCTGAATTCTACCAGGCATACAGAGAGGAGCTGGTACCATTTCTTCAGAAACTATTCCAAACAATACAAAAAGAGGGAATCCTTCCCAAATCATTTAATGAGATCAACATCATCCTGATACCAAAACCCGGCAAAGGCTCAACAAAGAAAACTTCAGGCCAAGATCCATGATGAACATAGATGCAAAAATCTTTAATAGAATACTGGCAAACTGATTGCAACAGCACATCAAAAAGCTTATCCATCAAGACCAAGTAGGCTTCATTTCAGGAATGCAAGGCTGGTTCAACATACGCAAGTCTATAAACGTAATCCACCACATAAACAGAACCAAAGACAAAAACCACGATTATCTCAATAGATTCAGAGAAGGCCTTCAACAAAACTCAACAGTGCTTTATGCTAAAAACTCTCAATAAACTCTCAAAGGAACATATCTCAAAACAATAAAAGCTATTTATGACAAACCTACAGCCAATATCATACTGAATGGGCAAAAACTGGAAGAATTTCCTTTGAAATCTGGCATTAGACAAGGATGCCCTTTTTCAACACTCCAATATAGTATTGGAAGTTCTAGCCAGAGCAATTAAGCAAATAAATAAATAAAAAATAAAGGGTATTCAATTAGGAAAAGAGGAAGTCAAATTATCTCTATTTGCAGATGACATGATTGTATATTTAGAAGACCCTATCATTTCAGCCCCAAATCTCCTTAAACTGATAAGCAACTTCAGCAGTCTCAGGATACAAAATCAATGTGCAGAAATCACAAGCATTTCTATACACCAATAACAGACTTAAAGAGAGCCAAATCACGAGCAAACTCCCATTTGCAATTGCTGCAAAGAGAATAAAATACCTGTGAATACAACTAACAAAGGATGTAAAGGACCTCTTCAAGGAGAACTACAAACCACTACTCAAGGAAATAAGAGACGACACAAAAAAATGGAGAAACATTCCATGCTCATGGTTAGGAAGAATCCATATTGTGAAAATGACCATACGGCCCAAAGCAATTTATAGATTCAACGTTATCCCCATTAAGCTACCAATGACCTTTTTCACAGAACTGAAAAAAACCACCTTAAACTTCATATGGAACCAAAAGAGAGCCTGCATAGCCAAGTCAATCCTAAGCAAAAAGAACAAAGTTGCAGGCATCATGCTACCTGATTTCAAACTATACTACAAGGCTACAGTAATCAAAACAGCATGGTACTGGTACCAAAACAGAGATATAAACAAATGGAACAGAACAGAGGCCCTGGAGGCAATGCCACACATCTAAAACCATTAGATCTTTGACAAACCTGATAAAAACAAGCAATGGGGAAAGGATTCCCTGTTTAATAAATGGTGTTGGGAAAACTGGATAGCCATGTGCAGAAAGCAGAAACTGGACCCCTTCCTGACACCTTACACTAAAACTAACTCCAGATGGATTAAAGATTTAAACATAAGACCTAACACCATGAAAACCCTAGAAGAAAATCTAGGCAAAACCATTCAGGACATAGGCATAGGAATGGACTTCATAGCTAAAACGCCAAAAGCATTGTCAACAAAAGCCAAAATAGACAAATGGAACCTAATTAACCTCCAGAGCTTCTGTACAGCAATCATTAGAGTGAATCAGCAACCAACAGAAAGGGAAAAAAATTTTGCAATCTACCCATCTGACAAAGGGCTAATATCCAGAAACTGCAAAGAACTAAAACAGATTTACAAGAAAAAAACCCATCCAAAAGTGGGCGAAGGATACGAACAGACACTTTTCAAAAGAAGACATATATGAGGCCAATAAACATATGAAAAAAATGGTCATCATCACTGATTATTAGAGAAATGCAAATCAAAACCACATTGAGATACCACCTCACACCAGTTAGAATGGAGAGCATTTAAAAATCAGGAAACAACAGAAGCTGGAGAGGATGTGGAGAAATAGGAGCACTTTTACACTGTTGATGGGAGTATAAACTAGTTCAACCATTGTGGAAGACAGTGTGGTGCTTCCTCAAGGACTTAGAAATAGAAATCCATTTGACCCAGCAATCTCATTACTGGGTATATACCCAAAGGATTATAAATCATTCCATTATAAAGACACATGCACATGTATGTTAATAGCAGCACTGTTTACAACAGCAAAGACCTGGAACCAACCCAAATGCCTATCGACGATAGACTGGACAAGGAAAATGTAGCACATATACACCATGGAATACTATGCAGCCATAAAAAATGATGAGTCTGGGTCCTTTGTAGGGACATGGATGAACCTGGAAGCCATAATTCTCAGCAAACTGACAAAAGAACAGAAAATCAAACACCACATGTTCTTACTCATAGGCAGTTGTTGAACAATGAGAACACATGGACACAGGAAGGGGAGCATCACACACTGGGATCTGTTGGGGGAGGCCAAGGGAGGGACAGTGTTGGGGGGTGGTGGGGAGGTCAGGGAGGGATAACATGGGGAGAAATGCCAGATGCAGGTGACGGGGGGATGGAGGCAACAAACCATATTGCCATATACATACCTATGCAACAATCCTGCATGATCTACACATGTACCCCAGAACCTAAAGTACAATAAAAAAAATTTAAAAATAAAATTTTGTTTTAAAAAAAAGAAAATCTATTACTCAATAACTTGTATGAAAATGTTCATAACACCTTTACTTATAACAGCCCAAACAAAAGTAGATACTACCCAAATGTCTATCAACTGATAAATGAATAAATAAATTGTGGCATATAAATACAGTGGAATATTATTCAGCAATAAAGAAAGAACCAATACATACTACAACATGGATAAACCTTGAAAACATTGTGCTAAATGAAAGAGGCCAGTTACAAAAGAATTGTTTAATTCAATTTAAATTAAATGACCAGGAGAGGAAAATCTGTAAAGAGTGAAAGTTGATTAGTAGTTTCCTAGGGCTGTGTGGGGGGTGGGAAGGAGATGAGGATTTATTGCTAATGGGTACAAGGTTTCTAGGGTTGTCTTGTGGTTTTTTTTTTTTTTTGGTGTAATAAAATGTTCAAACATGATTAAAAATATTTTTTAATAAAAATAAAATTACAAAAGTGATAATCAAACACACATTGGAGAAAATTCAGTCTTAAAATCTGTCCTTTATCTCACTACACTGAGATACTACAATGAACTATGTAACCTTCCAGTCTTCTTCGTTTACATTCTCAAGTAATAACAAATACATCTTCCTTTACAAAGAAGGAAGAAAGGAAAGAAAGCATTACAACAAAGTCCGCTATACTACCTTGGTCCTCAATCACTGCCTACTCCTCTAAAAGGAGATTTAACCAATGTTTGTTAAGTATCTTTTCAGAATTTTCTCTATATATTTTTGATCCACATGGATGTACCCAGAGTAAATACAGACAGTATCGTACTGTTTTGCACCAAAGGTTTTTGTTTATGTGCAATATAATCAATTGGTAGCTTCATGTAACCATCACTACAATCAAGACACAGATTTGTTCTATCATCACAGGATACATAAAGAAATGCAAAATAATAAGATATATAGTAAACATCCCTTGGCTCTATCTATAATATAGCTAAAGTGAGAGTCAAAGAAAATGCTAGGGTGCATGTTGACCCTGAACCAAACTAAGATTTTGGTAGGTCTCAGCTATGACCATTAGCCTCAAGCCACCCCAAAGGGAACAACCATGATAGGACAGCAGAAGGAGTTGCAAGGACTCCGAGTGCCACTGGATTGGCTCTGGGCAGCTGGATCGGCGGTACCGGGGTGGCCGCTGCGCGCTCGGAGCCACGGCCCGGGCAGCTTAGTGTGTGCCAGGGAGGGGGGGTTCCAGGCGCACTGGACACCATGAACCACCTGAACGTGCTGGTCAAAGTCCTCTATGACAACGTGGCCGAGTCCCCAGATGAGCTCTCCTTCCCCAAGGGCGACATCATGACAGTGCTGGAGCAGGACACGCAGGGCCTGGATAGCTGGTGGCTCTGCTCACTGCACGGGCACCAGGGCATCGTGCACTGGAACCACCTCAAGATCTTAGTGGGCGTGTACGATAAGAAGTCAGCAGGGCCTGGCCCCGGTCCTCGTGCTGCCCGGGCCCAGCCTCAGCACAGCGTCCCACAGGGCCTCCATGCCCCAGCGCCTCCAACCTCCCAGTACACGCCCATGCTCCCCACCACCTACCAGCCCCTGCCCGACAGCATCTACCTGGTGCCCACCCCGAGCAAGACTCAGCAAGGCCTCTACCAAGCCCCTGGTCCCAGCCCTCAGTTCCAGTCGTCCCCAGCCAAGCAGACATCTACATTCTCGAAGCAGACGCCCCATCACCCATTTTCCCAGACTGACCACAGACCTGTACCATGTAACCCCAGGGCCTGGAGGCCCTGCCCAGGACATTTACCAGGTACCACCTTCTACTGGGATGGGGCATGACATCTACCAGTTTCCCTTGTCCATGGACACATGCAGCTGGGAGGGCACAAAGCCCCTAGCAAAGTGGTGGTGCCCACCTGCGTGGGACAGGGCTATGCATGAGGCCGCACAGCCAGAGCAGGGCGAGTACGACATTCCGCGACACCTGCTGGTCCCCCGTGCCCCAGGACATCTACGATGTGCCCCCTTTTGGGGGGCTGCTTCCCAGCCAGTATGGCCAGGAAGTAGACAACACACCCTCATGGCTGTCAAGGGTTCCAATGGCTGAGTCTCGTTGCTGGAGGTGTATGACATGCTCCCCAGCATGAGGGGCCTGCCCCTGTCCAGCCAGCACGCAGTCTACAATGTTCCTCCATCGGTGAGCAAGGACGTGCCCGAAGACCTGCTGCTACATGAGGAGACCTAAGACGTGCCCCCCACCTTCACCAAGGCCAAGCCCTTTGACCCCACCCGCACCCCGCTGGTCCTGGCTGCGCCCCCTCCAGACTCCCAGCCAACCGAGGACTTGTATGATGTGCCATCCCCGGCTCCTGACCTCTACAATGTGCCCCCTGGCTTGTGGCGGCCTGGCCCAGGCACTTGTACGACATGCCCCGTGAACAGGGGCTTCCTCCTGAGGTGGCCGATGGTGGCGAGGCTGACGATGGTGTGTATGCATTGCCTCCCCCAGCTGAGCGTGAGGCCCCCAGCACTGGCAGCACACGCAGCAGCCAGTCGGCATCCTCCTTGGAGGTGGTGGGGCCGGGCCGAGAACCCCTGGAGCTGGAAGTTGCTGTGGAGGCCCTGGCTTGGCTGCAGCAGGGTGTGAGCGCCACCGCTGCTACCTCCTGGACCTGGCAGGCAGTGCCAGTGGGACCCGAAGCTGGCTCAGCACCCCTGAGCCACAGGAGCCACTGGTGCAGGAGCTATGGGCCGCTGTGGCTGCAGTCCAGAGTGCAGTCCACGAGCTGCTGGAGTTCGCCCACAGCGTTGCTGGCAACGCTGCCCACACATCTGACCTCGTTCTGCACGCCAAGCTTAGCCGGCAACTGCAGAAGATGGAATATGTGCACCAGATGCTGGTGGCACATGGTTAGGCCCTTGACGCTGGCCGGGGAGGCCCAGGAGCCACCCCTGAAGACCTGGACCGGCTGGTGGCCTGCTCATCGGCCGTGCCCGAGGACGCCAAGCAGCTGGCCTTCTTCCTGCACGGCAACGCCTCGTTGCTCTTCAGACGGACCAAGGCCCCTGTGCCGGGGCCCAAGGAGGGTGGCACCCTGCATCCCAACCTCACTGACACCGTCAGCAGCATCCAGTCATGGCCCCTGCCCTCACCAGCTAAGTTCACCTCCTAGGACTCGCCGGATGGGCAATATGAGAACAATGAGGGTGGCTGGGTGGAGGACTACGCCTACGTCCACCTGCAGGGGATGGAAGAGTTTGAGAAGACCCAGAAGGAGCTGCTGGAAAAGGACAACATCACGCAGCAGGGCAAGAGCCAGCTGGAGCTGCAGCAGCTGAAGCAGTTCCAACGCCTGGAACAGGACATGTCACATGGCCCTTAGACCACGACCTGGCCAACTGGACGCCGGCCCAGCCCCGCTACCTGGGGTGGACGGGCAGCCTGGGGCCCTCGGACCAGCAGCTGCTGCTCTTCTATCTGGAACAGTGTGAGGCCAACCCAACCACGCTGACCAATGCCATGGACACCTTCTTCACTGCTGTGGCCACTAACCAGCCACCCAAGATCTTCGTGGCGCATAGCAAGTTCGTCATCCTCAGCGCCCACAAGGTGGTGTTCATCCAGGACACACTGTCTCGGCAGGCCAAGGTGGCCCACTACAGCAACCTGCTGTGCGACCTCCTGCACGGCATCGTGGCCACCACCAAGGCCTCCGCCCTGCAGTACCCATCACCCTCTGCTGCCCATGACATGGTGGAGAGGGTCAAGGAGCTGCGCCACAGCACCCAGCAGTTCCGCAGTGTCCTGGGCCAGCTGGCAGCCCCCTAAGGGCAGTGACCCCAAGAGGGAGGCAGGGGAGGGGTGTGGCAGCCCCAGCTCCCCATCCCCTGTCTCAAGAGTAGCTGTGCTGCAGGCTGGGGGGACAGGACCCCAGCTCTGCCTCAGGCCTGGCACCCCAGATGCCCAGAATCTGTATATATTTATGGCTGGGCAGGGCGTGGGGCCATGCCCCTCAGAGGAGCCGAAGCCCAGGGGCTGGTCAGTGGCCTTCTCCATCACGCACCGCAGGCCTGGGCTGGGCCCCAGGTAGGGGGCTGGAGTGTGAGGGCCCACAGCCTGCAGGACCTCGTGCCGCCCGAGGGCTGAGCCTGGCCCCCAGAGGGTGACCTGTCCCAACAGGGCCAGTGCAGTTTGGTGTGTTCCTCCGCCTCACCAGGAAAAGACCCTGAAGAACTATTTTTCATTATTGGTTTTCTAATCATTTGACTAACAGTCTCCATTTAAATAAAGTTTTTAAAATGAAAGAAAAAAAAAAGTTGGGTCAGTAAGAAGGTACTTCATGTTGCAGGAGGACAAACCCAAAAAACTACTGAAATCAGCAGGTGTAGTGTGAAGGAGCTGTTTCATTTTGTGAATAGTTATCAGCTTCCTGAAGAATCTTTACTAAAATGGACTGTAAGAATATCTAATTTAGGGGCAGTACCTTTGGTTTTGAATGCTGCAGTACAGAAGGTTATGTTTGGGTTGATATGGGATCCACAGCTCACTATGGAACAATCGTAGAAGGCTGTATGTGATCCAGATACACAGCAGGTTATTCCAGAGGGAACAGCTGCCTTGGTGGACTGAATAAAAGCCACTGTAAGAAGTGTAATAAAAGCCCCGAGAAGGACTTTCTGATTCTCTCTTTAACTGCCAAGTGAAATAGCCCAGATAAAGCAGCTGATATGTTTTGTATGCAAACCACTGAAACTGGATTTATGATGATCAGGATATTTATCTACTGAATGTGCCCATTACCTAGTCATGGTAAATGGTGTGATTAAAGGGACCCCTTTTGCAAGGGCACCCCATGTAAACTTACTCTTGCAGAATTCAACAACAGAGAAGCCTTATCAGGTTTGCTGTCTCTGCTTCTTGATGTGGGTCATAAAGATATAAAGAACATTAATTAACAAGACAATGAGAAGACACAGGAGAATCAAAGGATTCATTCCATCAGGGTGGAAATTTTTAGATGGTTATTAAGAAATGAGATAAATAAAATGGGCATTGGTGGGTTGAAATAAAGATCTTAATATAGCACTACAGAAGGTTGGGTGGACCAATGGGACCCCCTGCTGAGCCTCCAACATTAAAAGGACTCCTAAACATCTGCTTTATTTATCTCAATTTGGAGGATTTTTTTTTTTTTAAATAGAGACAGGGGCTTGTTATATTGCCCAGGCTGGTTTATGGATGGCGGTTCCAGTGGGATCAGACAACATCACTACTCCGATCAAAAAATGTAAAACAAAAAAAAAAAATTTTTTTTGAGACAGCATCTTGCTCTGTCACCCAGGTTGGAGTGCAGTGGCATGATCATGGCTCAATGCAGTCTCTGCTTCCCTGGTTCAAGCAATCCTCCCTATTGAGCAGCTGGGACTACAGGTGCATGTCACCATGCCTGGCTTTTTTGTAGAGATGGGGTTTCACTATGTTGTCCAGGCGGGTCTCAAACTCCTGGACTCATGCCTTGGCCTTCCAAAGTGCTGGGATTACAGGCATGAGCCACCGCACCCAGAGTAGAATGTAAAAACAAATCAGCTTGTTGGGCTGTATTGCATGCTGTTTCTTATGTTTGGGTTTCTACATACTCCTTGCTGGTGGCCAGTGGCCTGGACATGTGGTCAAGCAGAAGAGCAATGGGAGATTCATCTATTAAAGGGATGTCCTTACATAACCCTGTGGAAATCAATATAGGAATTTGAGGGGTGCATTAAAGTAAGACACGTCAATGCTCATAAGAGGACCTCACTTCCAGCATCAAAAGGTGATTGGAGTGGATGAACAGATACCCAGTATATTGACTTGACATAACCACCTGGGCCCATAAAATGATTCTGGGTAGCTGCAGCAATGCATAGAAGGGGTGAATGTAGACATGTTCCTCTTACATCTTCTGAGGAAAAAATTACCAATAAAAATTGTACTGGCCGGGCGCGGTGGCTCACGCCTGTAATCCCAGCGCTTTGGGAGGCCGAGGCGGGTGGATCACGAGGTCAAGAGATCGAGACCATCCTGGTCAACATGGTGAAACCCCGTCTCTACTAAAAATACAAAAATTCAGCTGGGCATGGTGGCGCGTGCCTGTAATCCCAGCTACTCAGGAGGCTGAGGCAGAATTGCCTGAACCCAGGAGGCGGAGGCTGCGGTGAGCTGAGATCATGCCACTGCACTCCAGCATGGGTAACGAGAGCGAAACTCCGTCTCAAAAAAAAAAAAAAAATTGTACTGTCTGCTAAAAAGAGAGACAGAGACTCCAGATAGATGGGTAGGGGGCAGATTCCCCAGGGGGAAGGCCCTACACAGAGAACAACTTACACTGATGCCAGTGGCCATGGGCGAGCTACAAATGGGTCCTGACAGGAATAGGCACTCTGGACTGGGCTTTGCTTATACAGGGAGAGATGCAAATACTTCAGAATATCAGTTATGCTCAGTCAGGTATGATCTTTTTGCTATAAATGATCCTGTGGTCAAAGACAAGGAGGTGGTCTGTGATATACAAAGAATATATATGGTCTAGTGAAGGATGGTTCCTGGCACTGATCTTCCAAAGTCCTTGGAATTTCCTGAGTGATAACAATATCTTTGTTATTTTAAAAAGGTGACACTGGGAGAAAAGGTCTAGATAGCTTCAGAATGGGGCTGGTTGCCAAAAAAACTAACCATGTGATTGGAATTTAAGCCACTAGACCTCTGGGCAGAGGAGGGGGCAGGAGACTGAGTTCAATTGCATGGCCAATGTTTTAAACAATTATGCCGATGTAATAAAACCCTAATTAAGAAAAAACAAGTAAAACTTCAGAAAAGTAAGGCTCGGGGGGCTTCCTAGTGGGTGAACACATTGAAGTGCTAGGATGATGACATACCTGGACTCCACGAAGAGAGGACACGAAGTTCTGTGTTCCATGTTCCCTCCCCCAACTTCTTCCCAGATGGTACATGTCTTCCATGTGGCTCTTCCTGAGTTGTGTCCTTTTAATAAAACTGTAAGTAATGCATTTCTGTGAGTTCTGTGAATCTTTGTAGCAAATTACCAAACTAAAGGGGGGTCGAGGGAACCCCCAAATGTGCAGCCAAGTCAGACACAAGTGTGAGGAGCCCGGGGACTCTGATTGTGGCTGGAGTCTAAAATAAGGGCAGTCTTAGGCCAGGTGTGGTGGCTCATGCCTGGAATCCCAGCACTTTGGGAGACCAAGGAGCACGGATCACTTGAGGTCAGGAGTTCAGGAGTTCGAGAGCAGCCTGGCCAACATGGCAAAACCCCATCTCTACTGAAAATACAAAAATTAGCTGAGTGCAGTGGAGGGCACTTGTAATCCCAGCTACTTAGGAGGCTGAGGCACTAGAATCGCTTAAACCTGAAAGGCAGAGGTTGCAGTGAGCTGAGATTGGGCCACTGTGCTCCAGCATGAAAGACAGATCGAGACTCTGTCTCAGAGAATTAATAAATAAATAATAATAAAATAAAATAAGGGCAGTTTTTTTGGGATCCTTGCCCTTTAACTTGTGGGATCTAACTCCAGGTAGTGTCAGAACTGAACTGAATTCTAGGATATCAGAGAACTGTTATTTAGAACACAAACTTTTTATTTTTTTTATTTTTTGTGGTAAAATATACATAACATAAAACCTTTTTAACCATTTTTTATTTTTAAACTTCTCATTGAAAGATAACAATACAGAAAACATATAAACAGTACAACTTTATAAAGTATACTGCTCAATCAGATTTCATCTGGATCAAGAACACGATATTCCAATATTCCAGGAAAGAAAAGAAACATGTTAAAAAGAAAAACATTTTTATTTTAAAAACCTAGACATAGTAATTAAAATGGGATTTAAAAGCAGTAATCCCTCTATCCTTTTATGTGTGTGTGTGTGTGTGTGTGTGTGTGTGTGTGTGTGTGTGTATCTGTAACATATTTATACATAATCCCATATATGTGCACATACCCACTCTATAATGTACCATTTCCAGAAATGGGTTCACGGAAGACTTTCTAAGGGGTATTTGTTTTATTATTTAAAAGATTATGTGATAATAACTTTGGGACATACTAAATCAAGAGTAATCAAACAGTTTATCACCTATGAAAATACTTCAGGGCTTATTGCCTGGCCATTCTCAAGTCAAGAGAGGAATGAGGAGAATCCTTCTTGCCATTCTAGATATATTTTTAAAATTATGATAATATATACATAGCAAAGTTTACCATTTTAACCATTTTTATGGGTACAATTCAGTGGCACTAACATTCACAATGTTGAGAAGCCATCATTGCTATCCATTTCCAGAATTTGTTCATCCCAAACAGAAACTATGTACCTGTTAAACAATAAGCCCCCCATTTCCTCCTCCCTGCAGTCTCTGGTAACCACTGTTCTCCTTTCCGTCTCTATGAACTTACCTATGCTGGTTTCTCCATGTTGGTCAGGCTGGTCTCGAACTCCTGGCCTCAGGTGATCTGCCTGCCTCAGCCTCCCAAAGTGCTGGGAGTAAGCCACCGTGCCCGGCCTCCGAATGTATTTTTGTTCTATAAATAAACTTTTGGAGGCACTTTAGAATTTAGAGGTCAAATAGAAATTAATGGTAACATATATTTCAAAAAGTGCAATGTTTTATTATCAACATTAATATTTGTTCATGCTAAAGATTCAGGGACGAAGTAATAGGCAAAAAACTGAAATATAATCAACATCACACAGGTATATCTTAGGTATATAGTAATACTTTGCTAATTATTGGACTAAAAAATATAAAAGAAGTACATCAATTATTTTGTGTTTCACCTTTCTGAATATACTTTTACATTAAATACACAGCAAGTACTTATTTATAAATTATGCTTTTTTTCTTTAGGAACCAAAACATGCTTATTCTTGATTAATTAGAATTTGTTTCAAAAGATAAAACTTCTTAAAGATAAGCATGGCATTTAGAGTTTTAGACCCATATTCTTGCTGGATTGGCTGTTTGATGATTGCTCTTGTTCTTTTGTAATTTCCATCTTGATCTTGGCTTTGATTTTCTCCCAATCTATTTGTAGCTGCAATAGAAAAAAAAAAAGAAGAAATATGCTTAGATAGTATAAGACATTTTTGTTTAATACAAAGTAACCAGAGTAAATAAATAGAACGTGTGAATTCCAAAAGATTAGAGAAAAAGAGAGCATCAAAGTTAAGAAGAAGAAATAATGCTTGGCCAGGCGCAGTGGCTCACTCCTGTAATCCCAACACTACAGAAGGCTGAGGTGGGTGGATTGCTTGAGTCCAGGAATTTGACACCATCCTGGGCAACATGGCAAAGTCCCGTCTCTACAAAAAATAGAAAATTAGCTGGGTGTGGTAGCACACATCTGTGGTCCCAGCCTTTAGGGAGGCTGAGGTAGGAGAATCAACAAAACCCTTGAGGTCAAGGCTGCAATTTGTAAATATTTTGGCTCACCTTTATTTAAAATAATTCCATATACTTAGGTATAATACATAAAATAGATGAATTGATAAAATAATTCCTCTTATATCTCATAGAAGACAAATGTCTGTGCTAAGATGCAAGTGACAGCTCATTGAAAAGCCGAGCAGATGTTAGATTATTTGAAAGACTCATTTTTTCAATCAGGGCAAAACCTGATACTTTTTAAATGGTAAAGCACTCATTTCTATGTCTAACAAAACAAAGAGAAGACAAAACTTGATTAATGCTTTGGCCTTCTTCCAGCCTTAAATTGACTTACATATATTTCTCAAATCAATCACAATAAAACCATATATTGATAGTATACTGGACAACTGTTGCTCTGTTGCAAGTAAATTGATGATATTCGTATTAGTTACTTGTTATAATACAAATGAGGGTGTCAGTGGATAGCTGTCCTACTGAAAACAAATGTTTCACTTTCACTTTGGCATTGATCCAGTTTTAAAAGTGTTTCACAGATAATTTAGTTCTTGGATTAGAATATTTTTAATAGCAGGTTTTAGATAAGAATGTTCTCTGATAGCGGTCAAGTGATTTGCACACTAAAATCCATCTTTTGCTAGTATAAGGAGTGCCAATATTACCTGGCACTCCTTATTCTACTCGTTAGTCAATTCTTATTCACCTAGAAGCAATTTCAAAATCATACCAAAAGATTCTCCATCTTCTTAACACATTTTTCTTCCTCTCAGCTGAAGATTAGCTTCCTACTTTACGTAGAGAATATAGTGGCCATCAGGTATGAGTTCATTTAATTTTCCTTCCTTGCATTCACAAACTTACCTGTTATCTACACCCATCATTATCTTTCTCTCTTCCATCTCTGGCCAACCTCTAACACATGTCCCTGATTCCATTTTCTTTGACTCCTTCGGGACATCTGAGTTCAATTATTCCTCACATATTCAATGTCCTTCTTTTCACTGGCTCTCTCTCATCATCCTTGCCTCTCTATTCTGTCTTCTCCCTGCAAGCTACCATCCCTCATTCTTCTTTTCATTGCTGACTCTCATTCTCTTCCCAGTCCACTGTAATTCTTATCCTATGACACTTTAGGAACTTTGCACTAAAGCCACCATCGGCTGTTTTCAGTTCTTATCCTATATACCTTCTCTGTATGATTCAATTTTTCATTCAACACATATTTACTGATTAGTATATGTCAAAGAATGTCTGAGGTACAAGGGTTCACCAGTGAACAGAAAGATAAAAATCACTGTCTTCATAGAGAGATAATAAACAAAGAGAGATAAAAATGGAAGAGGCAGATGATAAATAAAAAATATATCTAGTATGCCAGAAGCAGTAAAGATTTTGAAAACAGAGAAGGGAGATAGTCAATACCAGGAATAGAATAAGAGGTTGCAGTGTCATCAGTTTACTTTATGGGAAGCCAAGGCAAGAGGATTGCTTGAGCCCAGAAGTTCAAGACCAGCCTAGGCAACATAGTGAGAAAATGCCTATATAAAAACTTAGTTTTTATTTTTATTTTTTGGGCATGGTGGCATTCATCTGTAGTCCCATCTACTCACTGAGCTCAGTATGCTGAGGCTGCAGTGAGCTGTCATTGTGCCACTGCACTCCAGCCTAGGCAAAAAAGTGAGACCCTGTCTCAAAAAAAAAAAGGAGGGGGGTGGGGGGACTTGAAGGAAATGGGTGAGTGAACCCATGTGTACATCTGAGGAAGGGCATGGTAACATAGAGAAGAACACGGCCCTGGGATAAGAGCATTCTCTGGACCTTGCTTGCTGGCCACTGCTCTTTGAAAAATCTCTCAGACTGTATACTACTACTCTTTTCTCGTTCCTGCTATCCTTTCTAAATGCTGCTGCTTTTTCTCTCTCTTTTTTCCCCTATATTCTGCTCCCTAAACAATGTTGGAGAAGAAATATAATTTCTCCTCAACTCTTGTAAGTTTATTGATGGGATAGACCCCTGTAACAAGAGACAAGTTAAAAAGAGAAAAACAGGTCAGTTCAATAATATGTGCAGTGTACATCACATTAGGATAAATCTCAATGAAAGGTAACTCAAAACAGTGTCTTGGAACTCTGGCTTACAGAACATCTTCAACAGAGAACAAAACATTTTAGGGATGTAACAAGACTGTTTTTACAGAAGTGAAAGCGGTTTTAGGCTTCCAGAGATTGGAAATGATGGGAATAAAAATATATGGAAAAAAAAAACCTAATAAAGTGAGATTTGTTCTTTTTTTGAGACAAAGTCTTGCTCTGCTGCCCAGGCTGGTGTGTGGTGGCCCAAACATGGCTCACTGTAGCCTTGACCTCCTGCTGGGACCAAAGGTGTGTGCTACCATGCTTGGCTAATTTTGAAATTTTTTTGCAGAGACAAGGTCTCACTTTGTTACCCAGGCTGGTCCTGAACTCCTGGGCTTGGCTTATGTGATCCTCCTGCCTTGTTCTCCAAAGTGCTGAGATTACAGGAGTGAGCTACTACCCCCAGCCATAGAGTAAGGTTTTTTTATAGATTGCTCTGGAGTCGTCTCTGAGCTGACAAGAGTTGTCTCCAGTAAAGGAGAATGTATATTCTGTCTTTAGGAGGAAAAAAGGGAGAATAGAGAGAGCTCTTCCGTTTGCTGCTTCTTAATTGTCTTTAGCTCAAAAATATATATTCCAAAGAGGCATATTTGGGGGTGTCATATTTTGGTTTCATTCAACAACCTCTCAACTGTTAATATTCACCAGGGTCCAACCATAGCTTTCTCATACCTTCCCTAAGAAATATCAATTCACATAGCTTCAACTATACCTAGATAGTCAAGACAATAAATTTAGTTATCTACCCCTTATGTCTCCTTGTCAATGTCCTTGTGTGTTCATATTTATATTTCTAATTGCCTTCTAGATACCTCTTCCTGGACACCTAATAGATATTCTAAACACATACAAAATGGCATATTTTTATGTATTCAAACTCAAAGGTCCAAAATATGTATATTCTTATGTATTCTTTATCTAGATTAATGGCATTCCCATCTATTAGCTGCCCACACCAGAAATGCTCAAGTCATTCTCAAATGCCTTGCCTTACTTCACCACCTCTCCTCCCGCCCCCAGCCACAACTGTTCTCTTAATTTGACTTGTAAAATTTTTCTTACATTAATCTTACCCTTTTCATTTCCTGATGGGATTATTATAGTAACTTCCTGACTAGTCTAGTCACCACGCTCACCTCTAAGCTATCTTTTACGTCTGATGTTATCTTTCAAGTCATTCTCTTGACTACAAATCTCCAAGTCTTCTCATTGCCTTCATTATGAAGTCTATTCTCTTACCCTGGTATTAAAAGGCCTTTCAGTGTCTTGTCCCAACCAGTATTCCAACCACCCAGGGCCCAGAGCAGTCACTCAGGAATCTTCCTCATTCATTCAAGAACTCATACGTTTGTTCTTATCATCACCTTCAACTGACTGGCAAAATCTTAAGATAATTTTGTAAAAAATGTTGTTTCCATTTATTTTTAGGAATCAGGATTTTATTTTATTGATTATTTGTTTCTTTATTTTTTAATAGAGACAAGGTCTCACTACATTGCCCAGGCTGGTCTCGAACTCCTGGGTTCAAATGATCCTCCCACCTCAGCCTCCCAAGTGTTGGGATTACAGGCATGAGCCACTGTGCCTGGCCAGGAATCAGGATTTTATTTTATTTTTTTTGGAGATGGAGTCTTGCTCTGTTGCCCAGGTTGGAGTGCAGTGGTGTGAACTCGGCTCACCGAAACTTCTGTCTCCTGGGCTGAAGTGATTCTCCCACCTAGGCTTTCAGGGTAGCTAGAAATACAGGTGTATGCCAACATGCCCAGTTTTTTTTTTTTTTTTTTTTTTTGTAGAGACAAGATTTCACCATGTTGTCCAGGCTGATCTCGAAACTCTTGGACTCAAGCAATCCTCCCACCTCAGCCTCCCGAAGTGTTGGGATTACAGGCATGAAACACTATGCCTGGTCAGGGATCAGGATTTTATTTTATTTTTTTTGAGTTCTCATTCTGTTGCCTGGGTTGGAGTGCAGTGGCACGACCTCAGATCACTGTAACCTCTGCCTTCTGGGCTCAAGTGATTCTCCCACCTAAACTTCCAGAGTAGCTGGAACTACAGGTGCACATCACTATGCCCAGCTAATATATATGTATATATTTTTTTTAGTAGAGACAGGGTTTCACCATGTTGCCCAGGCTGGTCTCCAAACTCATAGACTCAAGCAATCCTCCCATCTTGGCCTCCCAAAGTGCTGGGATTACGGATGTGAGCCACCGCCCCTGGCCGAATCAGGATTGTAAAAGGGAAAAGTAATCATGTTATTTCTCTCCAATGGCTTCTCTTTATTTAATTTGCCCTGTGAAACCCTAAAGTCAATCCCTCCATTGCTTTTACTCTTTCCCACTTCAAAGCCTTCCCTCTGCCTGGAACATGTTTGTTCTCATCTCCCACCCCCAGCCTCTACCCTGCAGTGAGCTTCCACTATTCATTCTCTAGAGCTGAGTTCAAATATCATGGTGCTTTGCTAGAAAATTCTCTGCTAATTGCCTCACCCTAGGTCAGGATCCCCGTTCATAAAGTCTTATAGCACCATGTACATCTCCTTCAAGGCAATTATCACAATTGAAATGAACAATTAACTATATAATTGTCATCTCCATTTGAATATAAACTTCATAAAGCCAGGGCCAGTGTCTGTCACATTTACCATCATAGCCCAACCACTAAGGAGAAAACATTGTCAGCAGGGGGCACTCAATAAATATTGAATGAATAAAAGGCAAATAATTACCCAGCAAATCAGTAATGAGCTAACAATTTCTCACTATTAACAATTCCTCCAAATTAAAAACCTGTAAAGCAGCTTTTAGGTAGTAGCTAAGCCTAAAGTGGTTTGTCCTAAATAGAGTGTTGACTCAGATCTTCAAAATTCTAAACTTTAGGAAATCCTGCTCATGAGTTTGATTTTTTTCACTCTTTTTCTTTTTCCTAGCAACGTTTGAGTTATTTCCCAGATCTACTTTTCTTCCTGTACAGAGTATATATACAATAGAATGAATGTATTCTTTGAATGGATTTTGCTAGATTTACAATTTGTTTTATAAATATTTACAGAACACTATTGTAGACCAAGTACAATGACTCTAAATATTAGGGTTCTTAGAAAACAGTACTCCTTGTATGAATCCCAGATTGTCATATTTTAAATAAGAAATGCCCAAATAACATTTCAGGGCTCATAAAGTGTCTATCAAACTTCTCACTTCTTCCCTTATATAGATTCCATTCATTTATAAACTTCCAGATGGTATGCATTGTAGCCCACCAAAATTCACCAAACATCTAGAATAAATTTTTCAATATTATTTTTAAGTGACCCTTTTCTATTTAACTCTTAGTTCTGAAATAAAGAGTTTATATAATCATAAGTCTGGCAAAGATAAATAAATATGGATGATATATCATGACTAGATTATAGACCTAAATGAAACCAAAAGATCAGCAAGTAATGCAGATATCCCTAAAGCTATTTTCCTAGGGTTACATTTTATTTCACTGATGGGAATTTTTTAAGGAAAAAAAATAATTTTCATCTTAAAATACTGCTTTATAGGCCGGGTGCGGTGGCTCATGCCTGTAATCCCAGCACTTTGGGAGGCCGAGGCGGGTGTATTACGAGGTGAAGAGATCGAGACCACCCTGGCCAACATGGTGAAACCCCGTCTCTACTAAAAATACAAAAAATTAGCCGGATGTGGTGGCACATGCCTGTAATCCCAGCTACTTGGGAGGCTGAGACAGGAGAATTGCTTGAACCCAGAAGGCGCAGGTTGCAGTGAGCTGAGAATGCGCCATTGCACTCCAGCCTGGGCAACAAGAGCAAAACTCCGTCTCAAAAAAAAAAAAAAAATACTGCTTTATGATTTTTAGTTAACTCCAAATGACATTTATGAAGAAAAGTAGGAAACTAGAACATAGTACCATAGGGAGTCAAAGTAACCTATATAGTTTCTGGATTAAAAAAAAACCCTAAAATGCCTAAGAAAGCCATGTTGTTCTGGTTATCTCAGTTTGGAAATTTCTGCTACTCTTATGATTCAAGTATTAAATTTTGGTAACAGTTGAAGATATGCATAATGAAAAAGACGATAAGGATGTTAAGTTTTTGCTATCTCAAATATAATCTCCTTTCTAGTACGAAATTTCCTTCCCTCCCTCCCTCCCTTCTTCCCTCTTTCCATTTCTTCCTTCCTTCCTTCTCTCTCTTTTACTCTTTCTCTGTTTTCTTCCATTCCAACAGAATCTCACTCTGTCACCTAGGCTAGAGTGCAGTGGCATGATCTCAACTCACTGCAGCCTTGACCTCCCAGGCTCAGGTGATCCTCCTACCTCAGCCTCCTAAGTAGCTGGGACTACAAGCATAGGCCAGCATGTCCAGCTAAATCTTTTAATTTTTTGTAGAGGTGGGGTCTCACTATGTTGCCTAAGCTGGCCTCAGACTCCTGGGCTCAAGTGATCTCCTGTCTTGGTCCCCCAAAGAGTTGGGATTAAAGGCTTGAGCTACCACACCTGATCAAAACTATATTTTCTATGTTCTCGAAAGTATCTAATGTGAATATTGAAAAAATATTGATGACGATGGGGAAGAAGCAGCAGAGCAGCTTAATCTGCTTTAAAATTATACAATAAACAAGGTAAGTGCTTAGTTTTAACATATAGCCGTATTTCCAAAACTGTGACACAAAGATCAGGTAATCTGGTGATTCTCTGGGCTGCTTAGCACTGTTTTGGTGGTGGATTCATATACTATGAATCCGAGTACAGCCCCAGAGATCCCAGGGACGCTGTGTTTGCCCTAATAGTAGAGTACACCCACATTCCCAGGATTCAATTCAGTACTAAGCAGGTTCCAAATGAAATCAAAAAAGGTTTGTGGAGCTTCTATAAAACATGTCTCCTTTCTACCATGAAATCCACAACTTGTAGCTATCCGGGATCCAGATGTTGAAGTTGCATTACTAAACTCTAAGAATGATCTCAAGGGCCTGACTCACCTGAAAATTGTTCTAAAGTGCAAGACGCTATGTGTTCTAATATGATAAGTAGATAGTGTTGGCTTTAATAGAAATTGTGGGTGCCTTCTCTCTACCTTCTCTCCTAAGGCTCCTCTAACCCACTCTGCCCCTAGGATCAACCAGAACATTCCATTTTATTCTATACCAAGAAGGAATGTTCCCACATAATCTATAAGCTCCATAGAGACATACGAGGCTGTATCTGATTGTAACCCCTAGCATAGTATCTAACCAGAGTAAGATCTCACAAATATTTTTTGAATAAATGAATGAATAAAAGGCTAAAGAAAGTGGTTCACAGAACTGAAAGAAAGGTCAGCCCTGTCTTGTAATCACAGCTCTTAGGAGTCAAGCCTCTGGGATTTATATAGCTAGTGACAGGAACTCTGTTTCTGCTGTCTAAACCTAAACGAATCTGGGTAAGTGGCTACAATCAGTTATAGTCTAGGCAATGGGGCAAACACATTCTGAGTCTCCTTGTGGGCTGATCTTTACTGGAATAAATTTCTTCTTATTATTTTTATTTATTTATTTAGAGGTGGGGTCTTGCTATGTTGTTCAGGCTGGACTTGAGCTCACGGGCTCAAACAATCCTCCTGCCTCAGCCTCTCAAGTAGCTGGGACTACAGGCATGCACCACTGCATCCAGAATGACTTTCTTCTAGAGTGATAAAATCTGAGATTCTGGTAGGAGCTTGTGAGGCAAAGGCTGAGTCTTCTTTGGTTCTAGCTAGTGAAATCTACCTAGGCTAGGCACTTCTAGGAGGTACAACTTAGCTCTCTAGAATTCTACAAAGTGACCAAATATGCATTTTCTGGTCAGTGCCCTCTGTGTATATGTGTTTCCCCTGCAGCAGAAGAGGCAGTTGGTGGCAGGTAAAATTTAGGAGTTAGAAGCTTTTATTCCACCCACCTATATTATTTATCTAAAAATATCAAATAGGACCCAACCTTAGCACAAACGGAATATGATGATGACAGACTTGAGTTAATCAAAACTTGCCTGCAAGATTCCAGAAAAAAAATTCAGTACTATAATTACATAGTCAAAATAAGACTGTCATAAGGTAAAAGTAATTCATTTAGTGATTAACAGATGCAAAATTGGAATAATTCACATTTTGTCTCAGGATGAATATGATATATACTTATAAAATATATATATTATTATAAAAAATTGTAAAACACTTACGCCTTCTGCATAATGCAAGAATCGTTTATTAGTTTCCTGTTTACCAAATGTCTCCAAAAACTTTTGACGGTAAGCAAGAACCGTATCAACATGTGTTTTGTATTTTACAGCCAATTCCAGTGCCCTATAATGAGAAATAAAACGTTATTGTTTGTGTCAGACTCCATGAGTAGTAGGGTTCTGAAGTTGGGGGTAACACAAATGGCTGTTCTCTCTGTTTATTCCGGAATATAAAATGCCATTTTCTACCCCATCCATCTTGCAAATTCCTATTTTCATACTTCAAGGCCCAGACCAAGCATGACCTCTTCTTCCTGACCAGCTCCCCTTGTAGAAATAAATGACTATTATCTTACTTATGCTCCATACCATTTATATATATATATATTTACAGCACTGCTTATAGTACAATTGTTATGAGTCTGTTTTCTCTACTAGCCAGTACAGTTTTAAAGGGAGATATTTCTCTTTGGTGAGTACTACAGAGTACATATGTGGTAAATATTCATTGAAAATATTTTTGAACTTCCCCACAATGTAAATGATCCAACTATTTTGACCATTTTCATAAGTCTATACTGAGTTTATAAAATTAAAAACTGGAATATTTAAATATTTACATTATTACTACAGCAAATTAAAAATCTTATGCAAGTAATAAATTGAGGCTAAGAAGTCTGGCAAAATGCCTTTTATCATCTGAGTCTCAGAAAAAGTTGACAGTCATTTAAGTTTTATAATTCAATCAATATTTATGCAAATTATTTTTAAAGTAATATTTTATTTAAATGGTATATGAGAACTAAATGAATTGCTGCTGAAAATGGTGGTAAAAACTAAAGATATAAAATATATGCACTGACAATAATTTGCAGGAAAATAAAAAGATTAATCCTCAGTTCCAGGCTTACTTTCACAAGTGAGTTTTAGACAGCACCTCAGCCACTGTAATTCTGTGCATAACACATGTTAGTTGAGTCGAGAACAATCCAGTGGATGATAGCTCTTCTATACTGTTCACTGTCATCTTGTTTCAAAACATAGATAACATGCATTGTAATAGTCAAAAGCACATTAATTCTCAGTTCTCTTTCTTTTTCTTTTTTTTTTTTTGAGATGGAGTTTCACTCTGTCACGCAGGCTGGAGTGCAGTGGCGTGATCTCAGCTCACTGTAACCTCTGCCTCCCAGCTTCAAGCAATTCTCCTGCTTCAGCCTACCAAGTAGCTGGGATTACACCACGCCTGGCTGATTTTTGTATTTTTTAGTAGAGATGGGGTTTCACCATGTTGGTCAGGCTGGTCTTGGACTCCTGACCTTGTGATCCGCCTTGCCTCAGCCTCCCAAAGTGCTGGGATTACAGGCATGAGCCACCGCACCCAGCCTTGTTCTCTTGCTTTCTAATATGACATAGGACTTCTGAATATTCCAGTCAGGATTTATCTTGGCCAACTATTATAAATCTGTTGTTTTAGCAAAGCTGACTACTGATTAGATTTTTGCAATTAGGCTCTTCAATAGGAAAATCTGGTTCATTCTTCGCATGCTTTGGTTTGCCTTACTATTTTTTTTTTAGATGGAGTCTCACCCTGTTGCCCAGGCTAGAGTGCAGTGGCATGATGTTGGCTCACTGCAACCTCTGCCACCAGGTTCAGGCAATTCTCCTGTTTCAAGCCTCCTAAGTAGGTGGGATTATAGGCATCTGCCACCACATCCAATTAATTTTTATTTTTAGTAGAGACAGGGTTTCACCATGTTGGCCAGGCTGGTCTTGAACTCCTGACCTTAAGTGATCTGCCTGCCTTGGCCTCCCAAAGTGCTGAGATTACAGGCGTGAGCCACTGTGCCTGGCCTGGTTTGCTTTACTATTGATCAAACTAAGTTAGTCACTTTAAAAAGTATTTTAGACATGGTGTATGTATTGACTGACAACTGATAGACTTTTGAGAAAGATATTAAACATTTAATATGAAAAAATGATGAATTTAAGTTATATATAATACAAACAGTATGATTTCTTATAAATATATTGACATATACTATATTGTGAAATCCAAGGGTCAGTATTTGCTACCTATCACACACTCTCACAAAGTTCCCGACCATTCCTCTGTGGCCTTAAGTCTTCAGAGAAAAATCAGATAGGCAGAAGAGAATGTAAAGTTACTAGAATATAGAAGGGAAAAGTGGAAGATAAAGAAGGCAAAAAGCAATTTACAGAGGCTCAAAAAAGGCAAAAGGGAAGTAAAGATGCCTCAGTTCTTCTAACCCTCTCCCATACAATCCCTCCATGCATATCTCTAAGGCTCTGATTCCAGTGGTATATATGTGAGTGGAGACTGATAAGCTACTTTTTTGTCACCTTAGAAGCTCCATCTCCCATTCTTTCTTTATGATTATACATGATGAGGGAAGTAGATCTTGATTGTGCAAAACTAAAAGTATTCTCAATGGGGAGTACATGGAAGCATCCATTCCGGGTTGAAGCTTTTCCAAAATTGCAAAAGAGATACTTTGGTATGAAACATCAATATATTTAATTATGTAAAAACAATAGAATATGATGTCTAACCCTGCATTTAGATGCTAGATACTAAGAATTATCTATCATTGTCATTATAATAAAATATGTATCGATTGAATAGCAATGGCTAAAGGTAAACATTCAAATGATATGTGCTATTTTAAATGTTCTCTAAAAGCACACACTGGGTAAAAAAATGTTTCTTCACCACATTTAGGAGGGAACTTACTCCAAATTATATAAGGATTTTGGGAACAGTATGTCTCTAGTTTTAAAATGGTTATTTGGCAACCAAACAAATATGACAGTAGATTCTAAGGCTGGAATAAATTCATGTATTTTAAGTAGAAGGAAATTATATAAAAAGATGTTATAACTTCAAAATATGATTTTTACATAACTTGAATGAAGCAAAATCACTTTGTATAACTGGTAGAAGATTAGAAATTATCATTATTAATATGCACATGAAGAATCAATATGCATATCTGGAGTTTCTAGTTTCTATCTCTCTTAACTTCAGTTTTTGAGAACAGACTATCACCAAACGTCAAAGTAGATAGCAAACAGGTAACTTGCTTACCTATAACTCTTCAAGAGCTATACCTTAACAGGTTGCAGGCAATTTTCAAACTCAAATATGAAAGACAGAAGCATAAACCAGCAAGACTATGGTTCTCAAGTGGAATATCACATATGAACAAAATAAAATCTGTTCCTTTCTAGAGGATTTAAACAAATATAGAAATTCAGAAATATTAAAAGCAATCTAATGTATTTACCATCTAACAAATTCTATTCTTCTGGAATGATAGAATATCATCATTTTGTAAGCCCATAGAAATAGATTTGGGCAATGATCATCAATGGCTAACAATATCACCAAAAAAATCATGAAAAACCACCAGAGCCAATCATTACAGAAACATATAACACTACTATAATGAAGTCTTATACAAAAATAAAAATAAAACCTAATCAAGTTCCTAGATAGAACAACCAATTTGCAACTAATTCAGGGGACAGAGGACAATGTAAAGTGTACCACAAAGATGCAATCTTTGTCCAAAGATCCAATAATGTCCACACTATGGTAAATTCTATAGGCCCAGTTTCTTCAATGGGAAAATTGCAAGAAAACACACAAAAAAGAATAGGAGAAGCTATAGATTAAAATAAATTTAAGAACATATCAGTCAATCACAATGTATGGATTTACAGGATTCTGCTTTAAACTAACCGTAAAACAAAGCAGAACACTTATGAGTGAAACAGAAATAAGAACACTGAATATAATCACTGTTAACTTTTTAAGGTATGACCATAATATTGTGGCTATGTTTAAAAAAATTTAGAGAGACATACTGAAATATTTACAGAAAAAATGATATGATGATTGGGGTCTGCTTTAAAATAAATGGCAGGGGAAGAGTGGAAATTGTTCACAAATTGATAATTGTTGAAGTGAATATTGGGTACATTCTGATTCATTATCCTATTCTCTCTACTTTTGTGTTTGAAATTTTCCATAATAAACATTTTTTTAAAAATTCCATCTTTTTGTTCCCTTCTGATCTCTATTGCTAAATTATCTTCTTAAAGTACATCATTAAATATTGGTATTCAGCAGAGATCTGCTTGCTGCTGCTCTCTTAAGTTTTCATGATTAACCTTAGCCATACTCATGGCTTCAACTACTGTCTGTAGGCTGATAATTCCTTCACTGGCTTTCCTTCAACGTCTAGGATCTCTCCTGAACATTAAACTTGTAGATCCTACTCCCTACTGGGCCTTATGAACTGGATATAGGAAGTCAATTAAAGGTAAATAAATTCAAATTGTTAGCTTAACCATTACCTTATACTCCCTATAAAAAAAATCTAGTACAGCTCTGTTCTGTACACATATTGAATGTGGGCTTTCCCTGCAGCTAAGGTACACAAATTCAAGTCCTGTGCAGAGGTTATATGTGAATACTATGCCATCTTGTATAAAGAACTTGAACATCCCAGATTTTGGTATCCTGAGGGTCCTTACCCATCTCATGGATACCAAGGGATTACACTCAATCATCTGTTGCATGAATGAATGTGTAGTTGGAACAAATACTCCAAACTGTTTCAGAAATATCTGTAGAACTTAGAAATGAAGATAATATATAAGTTTCCTGCAGGTTTCTTAGCAGCTATAATTACTTTTCCTTATTATTTACAGTTCTTTCTTATCCGATCTTGATATTTATGCTAAAAGCAATGGGAAACTATGAATTTCACTGAAGCAGGTTTCATTGAAGTGAATCAGAGGCAAGAGTGATATGATCAGATTTCCACTGTGAAAAGATCACTATGACTGCAGAGTAAAGAATGAGTAGGAAAGAGACAGAGTAGATATAGGGAGATCAGTGATGACGTTAAACAGAAAAACTTGGATCAACTTAGATAATGGTACTGGTAGTAAAGTGGCTGAGTGGCTTAGTGGCTGAGTGTTAGAACCATGTGGGAGGGAAATGGTTGATAACAGAGAGGCAGAAGGTGAGGAAAATGTCAAAAGTAACTTCTAGATTTCCAGCTCTGTACAACTGAAAGAATGATAATATAGACTAGTCTGGAAGAGGACCAGGTTTATGAGAGAATAAACATAAATTTGAGCTAAAAAAAAAAAAAGTCAGATATCAAATGGAAATGCTAACTATGCAGCTGGAGAATTGATTCTGGAAACAAATATGGGTAAAACAGAAGGCTAGATGAGAGGTGCATATTTTGGAGTCTTAAGTGTATGGATAATGTAGTGTATAGATAATTATTAGAACCTAGGAACAATGTTCTGGTATCTTTATCATCTTATCAGTTGGACTCAGAGATTCTACAAGCACCTGAGCAACCCACTGGCTTACAGTTAGATAAAAGCAAGAAACAAAGGAAAAGGAAGTGCCAGGAGATGAGAAGAATGGAGGAGCACCCAGAATTCATTCTCTTTCCTCATTACATCTTCTTTGATCCTCTTGTTTTCCCTCTCCCTGAGATCTAATAATCTCAAGGCAAGGTCACTCACTGAGAATTGGAAGGTGAAGTGGGGCATGCAGGGAACAGGATATAAAGATAGCAGGGAAAGTCTGAGGTCTCAGCAAAAAATAAGTAGAGACACATGATACACGCCTTAAGGGACTGGAGATTTTATAAGATAGGGAAATAAAGATGAGGGAAGCAAAAAGGACACCAACTCCACTGACACTGGATCCTAAGGAATGTAGAGTAGAGAGAATAAATGGACTCCATTTGAAAGGACTGGTAGAGAAGTGGTGTTCTCTGGGAAAAGGTAGGTTTCATTTGGGTCAAAGAGGTACAAGAAATGTTCAGAAGGTTATTTGATAGGCCATCAGAGGCAAATTTCCTCATCTTCTTCTGTGATATTTACTCACTGCATGTATCTACATCCAATAAATGTTTGAAGAAGAGGAATGCTGCAAAATGATGAAGAGTAAGAGCATGGATATTAACTACCTACTATGTATAGATAATGCGAAATGTTTCTGCTCTTCAGGAAGCATATAATCTACAAGGGGAAAGACTATATAACATCTGCAAAGATAAAGAGATAAATAGTAATCCAGTAAAAACAACGTAAGTGTGGCTGAACACAGTAGCTCATGCCTGCAATCCCAGTACTTTGGGAGGCCAAGGTAGGCAGATCGCTTGAGGTCAGGAGTTTGAGACTAGCCTGGCCAACATGGTGAAACCCCGTCTCTGCTAAAAATACAAAAATTAGCCTGTAATCCCAGCAACTCGGGAGGCTGAAGTGGGAGAATCCCTTGAAACCAGGAGGCAGAGATTGTAGTGAGCTGAGATCATGCTGCTGCACTCCAGTCTGGGTGACAGAGTGAGACCTCGTCTCAAAAAAACAAGCCAAACCAAACCAAACCAAAAAAATATAAGCAATGGTACCAGCTGTAGATAATTGATTGCTTGGTGATAAATTGAGCTCTTCTTTGGTTTTACACAACTTGAGGGTTCAAATACTAGATTTTGTGCTTACTTATAAGTAAACCTCGATTTCCTCATTTATAAAATGGGGCTGGTAATATCTAAACTTCTAGAGCTGAGACAACCTAATGAAATAATATATAGGAAGTATTTAGCACAATTAATTCCTGGCACATCATAACCACTCAATAAGTGGAGGCTAGTGTGAAGAAGTATTATTTCAACCTTTGTATGTTCCCATTAAACATTAGTAAGTGGGTCATTTTTTATTCTTTAGATGGAAGCTTTTTTTATAGAACTGATGTACTGAATCCTATCAATCTAAAAAAAGGAATGCTGCAAAATGATTATTAATGATCACGAAGCAGTTAATTACATACTTCTGGTACCACTGTTCATACTGTTTTTTACTGGATTACTGTTTACGTCTCTAATTATTTATCTTTGTACATATTTATGTTATCTCTCCCCCTTACAGATTACATGCTTCCTGAAGAGCAGAAACATTTTACATTATCTATACATAGTAGGTGGCTAATATTCATTCTGTGTGCAATACTCTTCATCATTTTGACATTTGACTATTATTAATGACAATAAAGTAGAATTAATTCCTAATTAAGGTTATAAGCTTTTTAAGAAAAAGACCATTATCTTAAATTTTTTTGTTAAATTGTACAGTATTCAGAATGCTATATGAAAAGTAGTATCTACAATTTCAACATATTTTTTCAAAAACACTGGTCAAAAGAATGCTATAAACACAATTCTTCCCTATTTCTCATAGAACTCTGTT
This sequence comes from Sapajus apella, assembly GCF_009761245.1. Classification (NCBI taxonomy): domain Eukaryota; kingdom Metazoa; phylum Chordata; class Mammalia; order Primates; family Cebidae; genus Sapajus; species Sapajus apella. The sequence goes on along the minus strand of NW_022436944.1, from coordinate 8,417,117 downwards.
AGCTTGGTAATGATATATACAATTTTCTATAAGTTACTTAACATAGAATTTAAAAAATATTCACACTCTCTAGTTACCTTAAACTTTATGAATTATGAATAAATTTAGGACAAAGACAATGGCCTATTTATTTATCTATTTTTGAGACAGAGTCTTGTTCTGTCACCCAGGCTGGAGTGCACTGGCGTGATCTCGGCTCAGTGCAACCTGTGCCTCCTGAGTTCAGGCAATTCTCCTGCCTCAGCCTCTTGAGTAGCTAGGATTACAGGCGTGTGCCACCACGCCCGGCTAATTTTTCTGTATTTTTAGTAGAGACGGGGTTTCACCATATTGGCCAGGCTGGTCTTGAACTCCTGTGATCCGCCCACCACAGCCTCCCAAAGTGCTGGATTACAGGCATGAGCCACTGCACCTGATGGCCTATTTATTTTTATAGAATTAAAAACACCTTTCATGATCCTTTGTACAGCTAGACAATGACAATGAATTTTTGTTAATAAAGGACAGAAACAGAGTAGCTAAATTATATGAATAGTATAGATCATTAGGTATAAATTAAATAAGGAGACTACAGTATGTCAATCATAAAATTAACCATCTGCCATTTTTGTCATTTCTAGTCAAGGGAAAGATAGAGATAAAATATCTATAAAAATTCGAATCTAAGGAAGTTTAAGTAAAGGGCCTTGTAATTGACAAACACAGGGGTTATTTTTCAGCCCAGGGAGAAACAAAGATCATGAAAGACATTTCAAACCTGGAAAAGTATGTCAATTTCATAACATAGTAACTTCAAGAGCATATAAAAACTATAAGACCAATAAAAACTATAGTTTTCCTCACTGAGTGACATGTACCTGAGAGAATGAGTGGGAGGAACCTCTTTATGTCACAGAGAAGAGCAACCTGCCACTTTGCCTCAGAAAGCAATCTGTCCCAGAGCCTAATGTAGGGCTGTTGATTGCTGCTGACCAATCCTTTCCTGTTTCTTCCTTAGCACTACGCATCTCTTGGTTCTTCTTTTTGCTGCCTGTCTAGCTGCTTAATGGAATAACATTTCGTGTGTTTCTTTTCTTTCATCCATCTCATAATGTAGAGGATGTCTTTCCATTCCACACATTCCCAAGGCAATTGCATCCATTCCTCTGACTTCAACTACTAACCATTTGTGAATGACTTCTAAATCTAAACCTGTAGTTCAGATCTTTCTTATGAGTCCAGGTCCATTTAATCAACTATTATATCTCTTTGCAAGTATTTCACAGTAAACTTGGCTAAAATGAAATTCACTGTCTTCCCTACCAAATCTGCAAATGGTGTCATGATCTCTCCAGTTACTGAAACAAAAATGTGGGAAACATCCTAGCTTCTCTTCTTCTTCACACCCCAACTTTTAATCAGTCACAAGTTCAGAAAAGAAATAAACCATAAACTATTCACAAATATAAATATGATAAATTATTCTGTGAGTTAAAAAACTAAAATATAATGGAAAATGTAATTAAGTGGTAGGTGGAAAAATACATTAAGGTCAAACAGATTTTGGAACTGATGGAAAGTATTCTTATTACCTTTCCCAGTTGTAGAGATTAATATTGATCTGGATTGCTTGATAAACAAGGCCAGCCTGAAGAAGAACTATTTCAGCCTCCTGTATGTTCCCACTAAACAGCAGTATGTGGGCCATTTTTGATTCTTTAGATGGAAGATTTTTCATAGAATTGATGTACTGAACCTTATCAATCTAAAAAAAGAAAAGAAAAATATTGAAGTAGATAACAACAGAAATAAATTATGCTAAGAAAAAACACACATACATATATGTAAACATTAATTACTTACTTCACCAATTGCTGCATAGGCTATTTCTGCAGTAGTCATATCTCGATTAGCAACTGCCATAGCAGCTAGACAAGCCCACATGGTTTGCTCCTAAAGTCAAGGATGAGAACAGTCATCTTAACTACACGGCTGAACTGCCTTAAAATAAGGATCATTTAAATACTCACATTAAAATTCTATTTTAATTTAAAAAAGAAAAATTACTGAACACAGCACTGAAAAATAATAATGTAGAAATTTCATTGTGGCCATTTTGTTAAAATATATTAATAACACAAAATTTTTGAATGAAATTTTCAATTTCAAGTTATTATGAATTTATTTCTGAGTTAAAAATAACTCAAGGTTATAAACCTTCCAGTCTTTTGATGAGGTGTCAAAGAATGTAATTTATAGGGAACCAAAGAAATAGTGAAGTTCTCAGACAATGCTATAGTGGGGGTACAGAGGTCCTAGATAAGGTTTTCCTTTTAATGAAAAGCAGCCCCCAAATCATTTTCTTTTCTAATAAAGAGCAGCCTGTCCCTGTAAAATTGAGCTGCAGACATAAGCAAGCTGGAAGCTTGCATGGGTGAATGCCAATAGTTGTGCCCATAGCAATATACTACCTGGGACTAGGCATGTTCAAAATGGCAGCTCCAGCTTCTCTTTTTGCCACACGTGTACAGTAAGGAGTAGACAAGATGGCACTGGCCAATTGGAAAGTCCATTTGCATAATAAGATTAGGGTGGGGTGACCAGCCTTCCCTGTGCTATGTAAATGTCACACCTGGTCAAACCAATCTGTGAGCACTACATAAATCAAACACAGCCTCCTCAAGCCTGCCTGCCTATAAAATCTGCTGCAGTCTGCCACTTTTCCCTTTTTGGCTGCCTCTCTCTGGCAAGAGTTGCTCTCCTCTCTCCTTTCTTCTGCCAATTAAACTTTCTACTTTTTAACCTACCCACATGTCCATGTCCTTAATTTTCTTGGACTCTGGGTATTCACCCCAGACAATGATGCTGCTTTTCCACCAATGATCCATTGTTTAAAAAAAAAAAGCACCTGAAAGTCATTTCACAGAAGTATTTTCTAAGGAATGTTCACTGATATTCAATAAAAAAGTCTATGGTTAAACATGTTTGAAAAATACTAGATTCAACCAAGTTGGAAAAAGGCTGATTAAAAGCAGAGATTCTTAACCTTAGCTGTATAAAACAATCATCTGAGGAAATAAAAAATATGCCCAGGACTCAATCCAGACATAATGAATTAGAATCTTTACTTATAAAACAAAAGACATGATCTTATTCACAATTTTTCCAGCCTCTAAGCCTATTATCATTACTCATTTTGCACAAAGGTAAACTACTATGCAATATATATGCAACTATGAATCTAAAATGTAAATTACCTTAACAAAGCGACAAAGTCTTACAGCATCTTCCCATTTTGAACTGCTTACATATTCATGGAGAATAGCAGGATATGGTGATATGCTGATGTGAACCAGGGAGCCATCAGCTCTTCTAATAGTTACTTGATTTCCAACAAAACTCATAATGTGGGGATTTTTACTAAATTCGCTGTTAAAAAAAAAAAAAAAAGCAAAGTACACTTTAAAGTTGTATTCTGAGCAAAATTTTTCATGTATATTAAATCTGGGGAGTAGACTGGGAAACATATATGGAGTCTCCAATTTCCAAAGACACACCCCCAGAAGGTAACTCCAGGGAGAATGTATATATTCAAATAAATACATTGAAATTTATTTGAATATATACATTCTCCCTGGAATTAACTGTGAATATAAACATTTGAATATAACTTGCTATATACAGTTTAAATTGGCAAAAATTATTACATATTTGAGAGCTATTCCTAAGAGCATTTGAAGTCATCTTTTTTTTTCCCTGAGGCTTAAGACAAATGGCAACAATAATTAATATAGCTTTAGTATTTAAAACTATTAAAGGGTAAGCTGATAAAAAAATAAACTTAATTCCAAGACTGTTTTCTTAGAATAAAAAGAGGTGAGCCAGGTGCAGTGGCTCATACCTGCAGCCCTAACTATTTGGAAGATCACTTAAGCCCAGACTGCAGTGAGCCATGATTGCACCACTGCATTCCAGCCTGGGCGACAGAGTGAGATCTTGACTCTAAAACTAAATAAATAAAAAGAGATGACCTTCAAATAAAGAGACTAATTTCTTTTCATTAGTTCAAATACTTTTTAAAATATACTGTTTTATTTTGATGCCTCTCTGGTTTTGTTAAGGTTGTGAGCTTGAATACTAAAAATGAACTCAAAATAGATTTGAAAACTACGTTAAGGTCTAGAATTAAGAAGTCTTTGTATGCCTATTTTGTCAAGAATAAGAGATCTCCTTGCCATTTCTTAGAGAATTTAGGAATACAAATGATTTTCTGAAGCATATTTTTTAAAAATTTCAGTAACTTTGGTCTTTTCCTACTTTTAATATTAACCAAAAATTCAATTCTAGAGACATACACATTCTTGAAAGTGTTAAAGTCAATGATAATATGTGACAGAATTGGGTAATTGTCACAAGCTTGTGCATCCTGAAAAATCTTAACAGTGCCTATACTAAAATCACTTGATCACATTGAGAAAACTAATTGAGCTACCATTACACCATACTGAGCTTGAAAATTATATTCATATAAGGGAAAAATATATAATTCATATCATACAACACTATCAACTTAATTTTGTCACTTAAGTCTCAAGCTAGCTTTAGCTGAACAATTTGTTCATCAATAATCTGACTGATGTGAAAAATATGTTGCAGGATTGAAAACAGAAGCAAAACATGATACTCTATTAGAGTTTTATTTACTACAATACAGAATTATATGCAGTAAAATGTTACCTTGCATCCCTTTCATATAATGTTTTAGGCAAAATGTCTCTGTCCACATAAACTGTATTGGGGTAATACCACACTATAAATCGAGTATCTTGAAGTCCACAAAGGATATTGCATGTATCATTCCATGCCAAGGTATGCACCATTGTTCCTTAATTTAAAAAGAATGTTAATATGCTATTAGTTTTAATATGTAAGTATTAAAATATATCTTTAAAATGCCTGATAAACAAAATCCCATATAATTTCTGGTCGATATGATTCTAGTTTCTGTTTGTATAGTGGTGAAAAAACATACAAAAAAATCACACAAGAATTTACAGAAATATTTGAATGCTTTACCTAGAACCCTTATATTTTTAATTTGCAAATTTTTCTTTCAGTGACAATTTAACTGCAGCAGCTAAAGACTTGCTATTAGGATAAGTTAATCCTCTTGCCTCAGACCATCAAGTTCCAGATGATCCTCAGTGAGGGATACTGTCCTCTCAATATTCAAGAGTCACTCTTCTACAGGGGACCCCTAGTCTGCCCATCAGTGGGACATGACAGAGGTGTACTCCTGCCCTTCTCTCCCTTGGACCTGGCTGGATACTGCTTTCACCAATCCATGGAGCCACCCTGCCCTGAGAGCTAGCAGAAGGCTAAGACCCACAGAACCACCACCACTGCCTCTCTGTCAGCAGGAAGCAGTTACAGAAGACTGACCTTTCTCCATTTTTACCATAGAATTAGGGTCTTGGACCTTGAGGCGGGGAAGCATTACAGTAGGTAGTCAGGCAGACTTTAGGAAGGCAGGAGAGGCCCCCCGCCTCTAGCACCAGGAATGTCAGGTAACCATCAGGTGATGGTCAGGTAGTTGTTAAGCTGTCTCTCTAAAATAATAATTGGTTACAGCCAGTACCAGGGAAAGGCAGTCTCTCAATAGAAACACTGAAACTGGAAATTAGTTCAATACGATCTCAAGAGCTAGGTGAGTGGGCTCACACATGTGCACTAACAGACAAAACGGTGGAGGAGTTTAACTGGTATATGAACTTCGTTAGAAACACTGGAGTGGTAAGGAAAAAAAACGCCTCAAGTGAGCATGTGTACAACTTCAGTAAACACACTGTGCATGTGGCCCCTCCCAGATGCTGGCAGGCCACTGTGCATGTGGACAGCCCACCCCAAGGGAAGAATTAGGGCAGAAGGGTTGCAACTCCCCAGAAGCATGCCAAAGTATAAAACCACAAATCAAAAGGTCAAACAGTGCACTTGATCTCTCAAATCACCTGCCTGCCCTCTTGTGAGTTTACTTTATTTCCATTCTTTCCTGCTCTAAAGCTTTTTAATAGATCGGACACCTGTAATCCCAACACTAAGAGACTGAGGCAGGTGGATGGCTTGAGCTCAGAAGTTTGAGACCAGCCTGGGCAACATGGTGAAACCCTGTCTCTACCAAAAATACAAACAAATTAGCTGGATGTGGTATCATGTGCCTGTAGTCCTAGCTACTTGGGAGGCTGAGGCAGGAGAATCACTTGAGCCCAGGAAGTGGAGGTACAGTGAGTCTTGATCGCACCATTGCACTCCAGCATGGGTTAGAGTGAGACCCTGTCTCAAATAAAATAAACTTAAAATAAAAAATAAAAAATAAAGCTTTTGAATAAACTTTCACTCCTGCTGTTAAAAAAAAGTAGCTAAGATTAAAACATTAAAACATTTCCAGATTCATTTGGACAAATTCTTTATTACAGCAAATATAAGAAAGTAGACAACTAAAACTTAAAATGAATAAAAATTATTTTACCAAGTTTGATAATTTGTTCTTCCTTCCCAAATCGTTTCACAGAAGTGATACAGAGATCTCTATTTTTATCAATGAAAGCAATTTTTCTATCATTGGTAAGTCCTTTTTGATCCAGAGCAATTTCCAAGATTTCAATCTAAATTTTTTAAAAATGTAAATACTGGGTTAGTTTTAGTGTTTGATATAAGATAATTTTAATTATTTAATTATAAGAACATTTTCTTTTTTAAGGTCAATTAAATGTCATTTACCCACTTACAATGATAAAATGTCCCTGTTAAATAATTTTAAACTGCCAATATATTAATTATTCAAAAGCTGCACTAAAGTATATTTGCGTGACATCCAAGGAAAAGATACCTCTCAAAATACAATAAAATAATATATATTTTGATACTCTGTTGGCTGAGAAACACTCCTATCTGTCCTGTCCTTCCTCTCACAGTCAGGGTGAAAGGGGCAGGTAAGTCTGAGTATGACAAGAGGTCTATTTTGATTAACAAGTTGCCTAATAACTATATCTTAAATACTTGTAAAAATAAATTTTGGAAATATGTGGAAATATATCATGTGTCCAGAGCCTTGTATTTTACAGATTCTCTCACATTCATTCTTGCGAAACAGAAAAGTCTTGAAATATAGATATTATAATACTTACTTTGCAAATCAGAAGACTAGATTTATACTCAATAAGTGATTTTGCTCAGAAAAAGCCAGTATCAAGTTTATCTAAACTTGCAACTCAGACTTCTAACTCCAAGATCATTGGTTTTCATTTGCTAGTATGATGAATTTTATTAAAACTGGAAAATGTTTTAATACAGATTCATTTTAACTCAAACCAAGAAAGATTTATTTACTGTCTACAATGTCTGAAGACTTTGCTAGGAACTGTGAATTCAACAAGAATCATGACCACAACATCAAATCATTGTATCAAAATGTAGTATAAGAAACATTGTTTAAAATAAAACAAAATACACATGTAACTTTATCCAAAATGATGAATCAATCATATACCAGTACAAAATACATTTTTAAAAATTCAACTTTTTCTAGAATACCATAATTTATATTTTAAGGAAGAAAATAATTTTGTTTCATATATATTAAGGCATACATGAAATATAACACTAGGTATTTTCAAAATGGAAATGTTTCAGAGAAACTGATCTTTACAATAAAGAATTGCTTATCATTGTCATCATCCTCAGAACCTAGTGTATTATTTTAAAAACACTGTTAAACAGATATAATTCTTCTGTCTAAGAAATTAAAAATCAAAGATGTACAGTAATTATAATAATGCCTATGTACGTAGGGGAAGAGGAGTTCCCCAACTTCATTGAGCAGGGCATCCCCCATTTTCCTCTTGTCAAGTCCATCTCCCCCCATATGTTCTATTCCTCTTGGGTGACTCTGTAGTGGGACATAAAAGCAGTTCTGTGTTCAGTAGAACTGTCTCCCTTGCCCTACACTAATTAATATTTATTTACTGATACACAGACTTGAGCTCTAGTTTGGGTTCTGTTACTATTTGGGAAGATTCTGGATATGAGTTTCTTCCAGATACAAAATAAAATAGTTTGAGTGAGTTTTCTATTACTTCATAGAATGTAAAATTTAAAAATCCTTTGTATTGCATACCAATGTACTGGGTAATTGGGTGAAGTGTGACAAGTAGAAGTCACTTCCATTATTATAATTAGGAAATGGTAAATTATCTAGTAAATTCTTACACTTAGGAAAAGTGTTACAGAGAGCATTATAACAAAATAAATATTTAACCCTACTAATTGACTCTTTTTTCAATCCTACTAACAAAAATAACTGCATCTTGAAAAGCTGAGAAATTTAATCCTTTTGATATGCTTAATCTTACTGAAGAGGAAAATCTCTGCTTACATAGTCTTGATTTAAAATGACGATAATGGAGAGGTTGTAGTGAAATAGGCACCTCAGATATTACCAGCGCAAAGGTAAACTGATACAATCTCTTTGAAAGATAACTTCAAAATATTTATTAAAATTACAAATTCTCATATCCTTTGACGCAGCAACAATATTTCCAGAATAAATCCCACAGTTATACTAGCACACGTAAAAGAAGATGTATATGCAAGATAATTCATCTTGCCAATACTGTAATATTCATAGCAAAAGGTTGGAAACAATTTAAATTCTGACACATCCATAAAATGTTATACCATACAGTGGAGAAAAAAGGGTTGAGAAAACACTTTAGGTATAGATATGGAACCATCTCCAGAAAGAGAGTATTATATGAAAAAAGCAAAGTGGTGTAGAATTGTGTTACATTTTTGTAAAAGAGGAGGAAGAGAACGTATATCAGTTTTGTTGGTACATACCCTAACAATCTCTGGAAGAATATATGAGATTAATAACAATGGTTACTTATTTGGTGAAGAGGCACTATAGTGATGAATAATTGGTATAGTAGGGAGACTGCCACTGTATACTTTTTAATGCTTTTTGATTTCTGAACCATATGAATGTATTTGTTATTCATATTTAAAACTAGGGCCAGGTGTGGTGACTCATGTCTGTAATCCTAGCACTTTGGGGAGCTGAGGCAGGTGGATTGCTTGAGTTCAGGAGTTCGAGACTAGCCTGGGCAATATGGCAAAACCCTGTCTCTACCAAAAACAAACAAACAAATAAAAAACTAATAATTACAAAGATATATATATATATGATTTTGAGTAACATTTCACTAGAAGTATTAATAAAACAAAAGCATCTTTAGATTCTAATATATCAGTAATTTAGAAGGATAACTCAATGCAATGTGCTTCTTTAAGGCTAAAAATCAGAAACCAATAAACAACTTACAATTCAGGGTCTTTTGTACTTGTATAGGATTTCTTACTACAGTCTTAAAACCTAAAGAAAATGCTGGCTAAGAACAGGTCAATGAGAAAACTGCAAGATATTCAGAAACACAAATACATTTTTATTTACTGATAAGTGCTAACATTTTAATCAAAATAGAACACGTAACTGAAAAACAGTGAAGAGCTTGACAATAGACATATAAGTCAGATCCTTTTATTCAATTAATTTGCATATATAGACAAAGGTCTTTGTAACATTTTTAGGCAGAATAGTCAATAGAGAATGCAGAGTGATTTTAAATATAAAACTAATTCCTTTGTGTCCTCTTTAAATTGAAAACGTTAATTTTAAAAAGGAAGTAAATAAATAGTGGCTATTTACAAGTAGTTAATGTCCATTACCTTATGAGAAAGAAACTTCCCATCACCTAATGGTTTTCCAGTTGACGCCTCAAAGAGGAAGATTACTTGAAAAAAAGTAGAACATGAATTAATGTGCCATATTAAAATTTTTACTGGTAAAATTCGGCGAAACTATTATAATACTTATCAGAAATTATTTAACTCTCCAGACCACAGAGAGTTAAATAATTCAGCGCAGAAGAGCAGCAGCATCCAATTTTAATTTATTAATGTGGTCATATTTCTTATGAAAACAATAAAACTGAATACTTCTTCCTAAAACACATTCCTTAATTAGAATTTTTATTAATGGCATGGCATCAATGCTCCATAGGCTCAACAATGGCAAGTCCAAATGTGAAAGTAATTTATAATTCTGATAACTTTGATTTAAACCACTGTAACACCATAGTATATGCGCCAAAGAAAAACTTCCTCTTTGTCCTTTGGAGGTTAGCTGAAAACCAACTCACAAAAGGCAGATTAATAGGATAAATGGCATACATATTTATTAACTTACATGAGGGAGAATCAGAGTGATTACCCTACCATACAATGGGGTGCAGATGGTTAAAAGCCCCTTCTTCCCCTCTTAAGGGAAATGGAGATGGGGAATGTGGATGATTTTAGAAGGGGTAGTAAATGATTTCTAGGGGAATTCAGTGGGCAGGAAGAACATACAAAGTCTGTTGGGCACACAAGAGCACACAACAGTTTCTGACAAATGTCTGCCCAGGTGTGTTGACAATCTTCTGTATTTCTTCCTGCAATATGAGTTTTGTTAATGAAAACTCAGGGAAGGGACCAGAGGTAATTTTTTTCTTCTTTGGTGGTCCGAAGTTGAGGCAGATAAGGGAACTTCAGCACAGCATGTCAAAGAACCATATTTTGGGGTATTGGTTTCTAAGCCCCAGCAATAGACAACCATATTCCACAAAGGAAAAACATGTTGAATGCCTATTATAATGCCAGGCAACGTGTTATGTGCTGCTTAGTTTTCTGTTATTAATATGTTACTCTGGTATAATCAATAATTTACCTGGTCGCTGTCCTGGAGCTTCAAAACCCCTTAGAAATTCCTGATTAGAGCATCTTTATTATTGCTAGTGAAGAGACTCTTGGTGGGCACCCAGATAGCTTCAGGATAGGGGCTGATAATCAGACCAAGTATGTGGTTTGATGGTCTGAACTTTCAGGTTCCCAGTCTCTGGAGATGGGAAGCAGGCTGGAGACAGTTCATCAGGTGGCCAATGACTTAATTAATCATGCCAATATAACAAAACCCCATAAAAATTCTGAATGCCAAAGCTCAGTGGAGCTTCCTGGTTAGTGAACACAGTGATGAACTGGGAAGGTGATGTGTCCTGAGAAGCGAGGACACAGAAACTCTGTGTCCATCCTTTATAATAAAACTGTAATAATAAGTATAGCTTTCCTGAGTTCTGTGAGTCATTTTAGTGAATTATCAAACTTGAAGGAGTTGTAGGAATCCCTGACTTTGCAGCTAGTTGGTCAGAAAAGTAGGCAGCTACAGTGGGGTTGGGGGAGTCTTAGATTTGTAGTTAGCATCTGGAGTAGGGGCAGTCTTAAGCTTTGGTGTCTGCACTGGTTCCAGCTAGTGTAGAAATGAAATGCAGTAAACCTAGTTGAGATGAAAATGGAATAGTTGGTATTAGGTTATTGAAGCATATGGTTTGGAAAGAGAAAGGATGAAAGGGTAGAGGGTGAAGAACTTCTGATTCCTCAGTGGCCATGGGGTCACCCATGGTATGAAACACCAGCTATGTTGCAATCAGTTATTGGAGGTAAAAGTCACCCATGGAATTTAAGATGATGCATACATCTTCTGGGGAACTGGCTCACTAAATGCATAGGAAAATGCAAAATCATAAGAAAAAAGAGAAATACACAATCTCTTGATTATTGCTATCTCTAATAGCTAAAAATGAAAGGAAGAGATTTACCAAATATTAATTCTGGCCAGTCTAAATTATGGCCTCTAGTCTCAAGGCCCCTACTGAAGGAATGAATGTGTTGGGAAAGATACTGATTCTTGCCAGTTCAAGGAACAGGCACTAGCCTCAGGGTCATTTTCAAAGTTTTGAAAAAGTTACGCTGAAATAAATCTTGAAAAAGGCTAAAATAATTCCTAAGAGAATGGAGATAGAAAGAGGGAAATGTCTAGAAATTCACCCAAACTGGGAAAAAAATCTTTAAACAGTTATTAAGAAATAGAGCAAACAAAACTATAAAAACTCAACCTAGGCAATACCATTCTGAACATGGGAACAAGAAAAGATTTCATGATAAAGATGCCAAAAGCAATCTCAACAAAAGTAAAAATTGACAAATGGAATCTAATTAAACTCAAGACCTTCGTCACAGCAAAAGAGACTATCAACACAGTAAATAGACAACCTAGAGAATAGGAGAAAATTTCTGCAAACTGTACATCTGACAAAAGTCAAATATCTAGCATCTACAAGGAACTTAAATTTACAAGAAAAAAAACATTAAAAAGTAGGCAAAGGACATGAAAAGACACTTAAAGGAAGACATACATGCGGCCAACAAGCATGTGCATAAAAGCACAATATCGATTATCATTAGAAAAATACAAATCAAAACCACAATGAGATACCATCTCACACCAGTCAGAATGGCTATTAGTAAAAAGTCAAAAAATAACAGATGCTGGTAAGTTGTGGAGAAAAAGGAATGGTTTTACACTGTTGGTGGGAGTGTAAATTAGTTCAATCATTGTGGCGAGGAGTGTGGCAATGCCTCAAACAGCTAAAAACAGAACTACCATTCAACCCAGCAATCCCATTACTGGGTATATACCCAAAGGAATAGAAATCATTCTACCATAAAGACACATGCATGTGAATGTGCACTGCAACACCTATTCACAATGGCAAATACATGGAGTCAACCTAAATGCCCATCAGTGACAGACTGGATAAAGAAAATGTTGTACATATACAGCATGGAATACTATACAGCCACAAAAAAGAATGAGATCATGTCCTCTGTGGGAATGTAGATGGAACTGGAGGCCATTATCCTTAGCAAACTAATGCAGAAACAGAAAACCAAATGCCACATGTTCTCACTTATAAGTGAGAGCTAAATGATGAGAACTCATGGACACAAAGAGGGAAACAGAGACTGGGGCCTTGAGGGTGAAGAGTGGGAGGATGGAGCAAATCAGAAAAAGTAATTATTAGGTACTAGGCTTAGTAACTAGGTGATGAAATAATCTGTACAACAAACCCGTATGACACAAGTTTACCTATGTAACAAACCTGCACATGTACCCTGAGCCTAAAACAAAAGTTTTTGTTTTTTTAAAGAAATGGAGTGAAAAAGCAAACAATGATGGGGGTAAAATGAAAGAGAAAGAGAGAAGGGAGAGTCAAGGGATTTATCATAGTAGGGTGGAAGTCTGGGGTCAAAACACAGCAGCTGGGCGGACTGATGCGGGGGTTCCTGCTAGTGTCCCAACATTTAAGAACACTAAGTAAATCTGCTTTATTCATCTTAGTTTGGAAGAATTTGGAAGGCAGAAAGGCAAAGATGGCAACAAGAAACTTAACCTTCAATTACCTGGAGCAACAGTCCACCAATTTAATCAAGAAAAAGACTCAGGAAAAGGCCTGAATTCCTTGGCTCAGTTATGAGCTGGGGACCCAACACTTTAAGCACATGAATGGGCAAAATGATCAGGGGGTAGAGAGGAGAAGACTTGAGGACACCTTGACACAAAAGTGCCATGTACTTTGGTCCAAAACCCCCTGGTGATGCCCTAAAGAAGACTACAATTAAATTGAGAGTACAGAAGTGCAAGCATTGATAGAATTAAGGTGAAAGTTTGAATGAAAACTGGAGAGTTTAAACAGACTTTATGTGAAGAGCCTGCGTCTCCTTTACTTGAATGTTTCATGGGAATAGATATTATGTCTGACTGGAACACTTCCCCTACCTACTACTGAAAGTCCCAATGGGGCTAGGTGTGGTGGCTCACATCTGTAATCCCAGCACTTTGGGAGGCCAAGGTGGATGGATTACTTGAGGTTAGGAGTTTGAGAACAGCCTGCCCAACATGGTGAAGCCCCTTCTCTCCTAAAAATACAAAAAATTAGCTGATGGTTCACGCCTGTAATCCTAGCTACTCGGGAGGCTGAAGCAGGAGAATCGCTTGAACCTGGGAGGTGGAGATTGCAGTGAGCCAAGGTTGTGCCACTGTACTCCAGCCTGCAACAGAGTGAGACTCTGTCTCCAAAAAAAAAAAAAAAAAAGAAAGAAAAAGAAAAGAAAAGTCCTAACGGGAATCACAACTAGATTGAGAGGATACAGAAATGCAAGACTTAATGAAATTAAGGCAAAAGTTTGTATGAAAATTGGTAGTTTAAACAAGCTTTTTTTTTTTTTTTTTTTTTTTTTAAGAAGAAATTTTTGCTCTTGTTGACCAGGCTGGAGTGCAGTGGCACAATTTTGGCTCACTGCAACTTCTGCCTCCTGGGTTCAAGCAATTCTCCTGCCTCACCTTCCTGAGTAGCCGGCTAATTTTTTTGTATTTTCAGTAGAGATAGGGTTTTGCCACGTTGGCCAGGCTGATCTCATTCCTGACCTCAGGTGATCCACCTGCCTCAGCTTCTCAAAGTATTGGGATTACAGGCGTGAGCCACCACGCCTAGCCCTAAACAAGCTTTATGTTAAGTAGTTGTATCTCATTTACCAGGATGTATTATGGGGACTGATATTATGTCTGGTTGGAGAGCATTTCCTCTAACAAGTAATATGAAACAGAAGGCATGTAAACCCACCCTTTAAGCAATATTAATTGGGAATACAAAACAGGAATAAATAAGATTACTCAAATTCACACAGCCCTTTAATATCAATCAGTATATGAACTAGTATGGATGAATTCTTTATACAATAACCCTGGGTGGAATGCAGATTGGAACTTAAAGGGGAAAGCCTATGAGCACCTCTCAGTGAAAATTACTGGGACTTTGGACTAGATAATTCCCATCTGAGAAGCAATTACTAGCTTGCTCTCTGACATTAATTGAAACTACCCCTATAACTGAAGAACAGAAAATAATTTTGAAATCTAATGTACCCATAATATCTTGGGTGATATTGGAGACAGATTCTAATAGGAAAGGCAATGCCCAGAAGAGTTTCATAATAAAATGTAAATGTATTGAGTAGAAACACATTACTGGGGAATGCAAAAAGTTACACAGTGTATATATATGAGTCTACCTGCTCTGACTGGCTTTGGAACCACTTGAGGAGCTGGCAGATTCAACACTCGGACAGTGGCCTATAAACAGCTGTCAATTAACCAACAAATAGCTGCCTAGTTTATGAATAGCAGTTCTACTGTGAACGTACAACATTTTATTTGTAAGGCCACCCCTCTGACAGAAGGTGAAAACAAGCATGGTGGACTGCACTGCATGCTGTTTGCCTAGATATGTGAGTTTTTATTAACTCACAGGCAGTGGTCACATGGTCAGGCAGGAAGGACAGCTGAAAACTGGCCTATTATAGGGATGCCCATATAGGGTACAGCCTCAAGCAACTTACTATGGGAATGTGATGGCTGCATTAAGGTATGACGTATCAATGCCTATCAGGAGACTTCCCCTTCTAGGTTCAAAAGGCGATTGGAATTGATCAGCAAATACTTCAGGATGTCTGCTTGAGGTGGCCCCCTGGATACATGAAGCAAGTGGACACTGAGGGCTGCAGCAATGCAGAGATGAACTGAATCTAGAAATGTTCATCTCATACGCTCTGAGGCACAAAATACCAATAACTGTTCTGTCTGCCCATGACAGACTGCAGATGGCTATGGGGCGGATTCCTTGGGAGAAAGGCTCTACACATAGCTGGAAACTTGGACTCATGCCAGTAGCTGGGGAGGGCTACAAATGGGTCCTGACATGAATAGATACTGACCCAGCACTGGGCTTTGTTTAACCAGTGGCAGCCTGGCAAATACTAAGGGTACTATAAAAGAACCAGTAGAGAAGATAATTCATTGATTTGGACCACCTAGTCACATTTTATCAGACCAAGGAACATACTTTACAATCCACAATGTCCAACAATGGGCAGAGATAGCCTCCCCAGAGTAATGGTTTGGTGAAAAATCAGAATGGGAAGTTAAAACAGTGGCTCTCGAAAACAGGGAAAGGATGAACTGGCTTGCATGCCTGCATGAGTATGGCCTCAACAAGAGAGAAGCAAAGAGATAGATTCCTGCACTAGATATATTCCTCTGTTGTTTTTGTTTTGTTTTACTTTTTAGATGGAGTTTTGCTCTTATTTCCCAGGCTGGAATGTTACGAGCTCGGCTCATCATAACTTCCACTTCCCAGGTTCAACTGATTCTCCTGCCTCAGCCTCCCCAGTAGCTTGGATTATAGGCATGCACCACCACGTCCAGTTAATTTTTGTATATTTTAGTAGAGACAGGGTTTCTTCATGTTGGTCAGGCCTGGTCTCAAACTCCCGACCTCAGGTCATCCACCCGCCTCAGCCTACTAAAGTGCTGGGATTACAGGAGTGAGCCACCATCTCAGGGACTATTTTTTTTTTTTTTTTGAGACAAAGTCTCACTCTGTCACCCAGGCTGGAGTGCAGTGGCATGATCTTGGCTCACTACAACCTCTGCCTCCCAGATTCAAGCTATTCTCCTGCCTCAGCCTTCTGAATAGCTGGCACAGCCTTCTGTGCCACCATGCCTGGCTAATTTCTGTATTTTTGGTAGAGACCAGGTTTCACAAGTTGGTCAGGCTGGCCTCGAACACCTGACCTCCTGATCTGCCTGCCTCAGCCTCCCTCTGTTTTTTTGATGAACCTCAGGAAGAAGGGGGAGGGGAAAGGAGGATACTGGTATGGCAAAACAATTTTTTTTTTCTTCCCTATATCACCTCAGCTTTCTCCTCTCTGATGCCATGATCCCAAGGTCAGGGCTACCGCTATAAATGCCAGAAGCAGAGATGGTTCCCAAGCAAGAAACTAACTATACTTTTAAGCCTTAATGTCAAAACTCCTAAGGACCTGATAGGATTGGTTGTGCCTTCACTTCATCTGGAGAATTCGGGGTTAATAGTGAATGCAGCTTTATTGGCTTGTAGTGGAAATAGCCTGTTTGCTCTATACAAATGAAAAGGAGAATAGCTGAGAGTAAAGGAATGAATAAATGGGTTGTGCAATAAGTAAAATATTACATTAATGCTTCAAAAGAGACTCAGAGCAAAAGAATGATATTGTTTCTTGGCTTAATTATAGCTGATACATGAAAGGGTGAAACCATATATTGCTGAGATCTCTCCTGCTTGGAACTTAACACACTTGAATGGAATCCTGCAAACCTCAGAGACCTAAACTTGAAGACAACTTGGTCATAGAACGTGATGAGGGACTGGACTAATTATTAACGACTAGTAGAACCCTAGTAATGCACTAGTGTCTTCTGACTCTTACCTTATAATATGGTATAACACTGGAATTGTTGGTAAGTGTATGATACTGATAGTGATGGTCAGATGTACTGGGAATGGAATTTAAAAGCCTCCTATCTCTACCCAATATTGATTCCTCCAAACACTAGGCATATTCATACTGGTCCTATAGACAGGAATGATCCTTTTGCTTTAAGGGATCCATGGTCATAGACCAGGGGGTGATCTGTGGTATAATAAATAATTTGTCTGGTGTTTTGTCTTGGGCTCCTGGCAGTTAGCTTCAAAAATGCTTGGAATTTTCTGAATGATAGAAGTGTCTTTGTTGTCCTGATAAGGTGACTCTGGTGAGCCCCTAGATAGCTTCAGGATAGTGACTGGTCACCAGAAAGACCAATCTCATGTTCAAAGGGTTGAGCACTTTCAACCCTCCACCCCACCCACAACCTCTTGAGAAGAAAGCTGGAAACTCAGTTCAATCACATGGCCAATGATTTAAATAATCATGCCTAATCAATCAGATCATGAAACCCCAAAAGTCTTCTCTGGACACCAAAGCTCGAAGCTCAGTGGAGCTTCCTTGTTGAACACATTGATGTGCCAGGAAGATGATGTACCCTGATTCCATGAGGGCACAGAAGCTCCAGGCCTCACCCTATGTCTATCCTTTGTAATAAAATTATAATCATAAATTTAGTGCTTTTCAGAGTTCTGAGTCATTCTAGCAAATTATTGAACCTTAGGGGTTGATGGGGTCACCAAATTTTTAGCCAGTTGGTCAGAAATGCAATTGCCCTTGGGAACCCCCACCCCCCAAAAACTAGTGCTGGCATCTGAAGTGAGGTCAGTCTTGGCAGACTTTTGTCCTTAACTTCTTTTTTCTTTCTTGGAGACAGGGTCCCGCTCTGACGCGCAGGCTGGGGGGCAGTGGTGTGATCTCAGCTCACTGCAACCTCTGCCTCAAACAAGCTCAAGCAGTCCTCCCACCTCAGCTTTCTACGTAGCTGGGAGTACAGGTGTGCACCACTATGCTTGCTTAAGCTTTGTATTTTTTGTAGAGATATGGTTTTGCTATGTTGCCCAGGCTGGTCTCAAACTCCTGGCTCAAGTGATCCACCCATCTTGGCCTCCCAAAGTGCTGGGATTGCAGGCGTGAACCACCACATCTGGCCAACTTTTGGCATTGCACTAACTCTGAGTAATCAGTGTCTGAATTGAACTGCAGTACATTCAGTTGGAGTAGAAACAGATTAATTACTAACACGTGAGATTCTCCATAAGTCATCAACACTGTATTTCAAATTGTGTCCTTATTGTAAAATATTCAACACAAAGTTCCAGAATACCAGAGAACTAGGAGAAATCTTCAAGGACTTTTATTTGTCACAAACACTTGCTTTGGGAGCTAAGCTAGCTCCCAGTCTGAGAATTTCCCTAAACTCTTGAGGGAGGCTTTCAGAACCGTCCTCTTCCGTATCTCCAGTAAGCCCCTTAATTTTTAATTAGTGAAGGAAAAAGCATACATGCAAATAAGGTGCAGTCTACAAAATTATTTATTAAATTAGATAATGATTATTTTAGCATTACTTCTAAAGTGTTTTTCTTTTTGAGGGCTGCTTAGCAATGATTTATCTAACTGATAGTTGGAGAGATTAGCTCCTGTAATAAACCGGGGCAGGTATTTCAAGATTAAATATTTTCCAAAGATAATCAGGAGTTGATTCTAAGACAGACAGAACATATGCTTGGGTCAACAGGTAAATGAAAAGGTGTTCAATGTCATTAATCATCATGAAAATGCAAGCCAAAACCATAATGAGATATCACCTCAAACCTGTTAGGCTATTACTTTAAGAAGACAACATGTTGGTGAGGATGTGAAGAAACTGGAACACTGGTCCACTTCTAGTGAGAATGCAAAATAGTACAGCCACTATGAAAAATATTATGAAGGTTCCTCAAGAAATTAGAATCAGCCAGGCACAGTGGCTCATGCCTGTAATCTCAGCACTTTGGGAAGCCGAGGTGGGAAGAACGCTTACACTCAGGAGTTGGAGACCAGCCCGGGCAACATAGTGAGACCTTGTCCTACTAAAAATATAAAAATTAACCAGACATTGAGGTACCTGCTTCCTGTAGCCCCAGATGCTTGGAAGCTGAAGCAGGAAAATCACTTGAGCCCATGATGTAGAGGCTGCAGTGGAGCACTATTGCACTCCAGTCTGAGTGAAAGAGGAGACCCTGTCTCAAAAAAAAAATTTAAAATAGAACTACCCAGCAATACCACATATGAGTGCTTATCTGAAAGAACTGAAATCAGGATCTTGAAGAGATATTTGCATTCCCATGTTCACTGCAGCACTGGTCACAATAAACAAGATGTAGAAACAACCCAAATATCTGTCGACAGATGAATGGATAAAGAAAATGTGGTATATATGTACAACGGATTATTATTTAGTCTTCAAAGAAAAAAGAAAATCCTATAATATGTAACAACATGGATAAGCCTGATGGACATTGTGCTAACTGAAAAGCTTGTCACAGAACAAAGACTGCATGATTCCACCTATATGAGGTATACTAAAATAGTCAAATTTACTGGAACAAAAGCAGATCCGGTTGCCAGAGGCAGGAGGGAGGGAGAAATGGGGAGTTGCTAATCAAGGGCATAAAATTTCAGTAATGCAAGATGAGTAAGTTCTAGGGATCTGCTGTACAACATTGTACCTATGCTGTATTGTACACTGTTAACAATATTGAATTGTACCCTGAAAAATGTGTTAAAAAGGTAGATCTCATGTTAAGTATTCCTATCGCAATCAAATAAAAATAAATTTCAATCCTAAAAAACTCCCTGGAAGCAACTAAATAGATATGAAATATTCATTAAGATGATGTATTTAAAAATTTCACTATATAAAAATAAACTTTTGGTAACTTTTGATGTAACAGCTCAATTTTCTAAGATTTATCTCCAACCTTACTTATAATAGTTCTGGTCCTCACCACACACATTCTAATTTCAGGCAAAGGAGTATCTATTGCCCATACTTCTCCATCCCTACTACATTCTTTACCTATATATTGTTGCTCTATCTGTTATTCTATCTGCCTGGCTTTCTCCGAAATATTATTCTATCAACGATCCCCACTTTCTCCTGCACCTTTACCCGGGTTCATTCTCAGCATACAAACAACTCTGATATTACCCTCACTTAAAAAAAAAAAATCACAATTAAAATTATTTGCCTTTTTTTTAACTCTAAACTTCCTGAAACAACAGTTATTCCAGTTTTTACAACTCCTACCCATTCTTCAACCTATGACAATTTGCTATTCAACCTCACTACACTGATGACCTACATGTTGCCAAATCAAAGACTATTTTTAGTCCTCACTCTAGGAGCCTATTTTTAGTCTTGACCTCCCAGCAGCACCGATGCTTCTGACTATCCTCTCTGTCTTGAAACTCTTATGTGGGCTACACATAACATTGTTTTCTCCCAATTCTCTTCTATTTTGGATCATTCCTCACTCTCCTTTCCTAGCTTCTCCTTATCTGACAATCCTTGATCTTAAGGTTTTGTTCTTTGCAGATTTTTCACTATAAATACTTACCCAGTATCATTTACTTCTATGACATCAATCACTATTTAAATAATGATAATTCATAGTTCTCTATTTCCAACCTCAACCTTTCTCTGATGTTGTGCAGTAGGTAAAGCTGCAAAAATTACAGGAGATATTCTATTGAAGAAGCCTGGAACAAATGCTGCCTCTGCCCCTTTCTCTGTATCACCAAGGCTTCTCTTAGTCTCAATCATAACAGTAGTATTGGTAGCTGTTGTTTATGCTTTTGAAAGATTGTTGGGAAAGAAAAAAACAAGAAGATTATTTTGATGGTTCTCTTTAAGTAATTCTCAAATTACTCCAACTCAAGATTAATCTCAAATAGAGTAATTTTATATGATAGCATATGAATAAGATTACAAGAAACGAAAAGATAGAAATGGCATAAGACAGAAGTGGCATTGAGTACTCAGCCAAAAAAATTGGACAACATATACAGACTATAAAAATGCTACAATGTGTATAACATGAAATTTAATTCCAGAGGATCACACTAATACATTATTGGCTCCTAGTAAATCATAGGATGCTAAGTTGGAGGTCATTGGCTATATTCACAAAGAAAAGTCATGTTGCAATGTTTAGTTATCTTCTAAAGTTGCCAATTATGAAAAATAAAAAATAAAAATACTATAATAGAATTTTTAATTAAGTAGGGAAACAAAAATTAAAGTTTTGGCTTTCATTTAAAAAATGCTTTGGGTTTGGCTAATTCATATTATTTTCATAGCTATGCAAACTAATAAACTTTTTAAATAATAGCAGCCTTCCATCCTTTTTCTGACTATATATATATAAAAAGCTAGGGATATGCAGATGAACTCGTCTACTTTTTCCTCAACTGCAAGTGCACCTGATCTATGGGAGGCTGGTCCTGTTTTTCAGTGTTAACATGTAATAGAAACTGGCAGAATGAACAACAAAGGAGCTGTGAGTTGAAAGAGTTGCTTCTAAATATGAATAACTATCCCCCAACTTCTAGACATTTCTTTCAAATAATCACCCACACTAATATAGCATATCTGTGCAAAGTGAATAGGGAGAAGGAGGAGGGCAGAAACAGCAGCTCTAGTACTTAATCACCAAAAGGGGTACTCAAACCCACCCAAGATCTATTTATGGAGCACCTATTATAATACAGAGTACTACACTTGATGCAAGAATAAAAAAGCTCCCAAATTAGGAAGAACTAGTGATGTCAAATACAGATGGCACCCTTCTAAGGGTTAAATATGTCGGGTACTTCAATTGTATTTTCTATTGTTAGCACTTACCACTATTTAGCCATCAATAAATATTATTTTTTTAAAGGAACGTACAAAAATATTTTCCCTCTCAAGTTCTACAATAATTTTATTTTAGTTTTTTGAGTTTATATTTACAGCAAAACAGAATTACATAATTATCTTGTCTAACAATCTAAACTTACAGAAGTAAAACGGATAATTTATTGGCTTATAAATTCATATTTCTGTAAATGTTAATAATTTCTTATAGTTTTAAAATTCTACCAATTATCAATGGATTAAAGAATGAAATATGTTCCAGATATGAATTAACCACAGAAAATTTCAGAATAGGGTATACTGTATTCAGTTGGGATCACACATACTGTCATGCCTTGCTTAATGATAGGGATATGTTCTGAGAAATGTGCTGTTAGGCAATTTATCATTGTATGAACATCATAGAGTGTACTTATATAAACCTAGACAGTATAACTTACTATACACTAAACATAGAAAAAGGTAATGCACTATAACATCACAATGGCTATGACATTGCTAGCTGACAGGAAATTTTTAGCTCCATTATAATCTTATGGTATACGCAGTCTGTTGTTGACTAAAATGTTGTTAGCAGGGCATGCCTGTACTTTATTAAAGCTTTTATCTAAAATACATGGTATTGAATAAGGAGAGCACAGACAACTCATAGTGATCACAGGGACTTTCAATCTTACGTTTATTGAAAACAAAAATCTGTCTTCCAAATTACTATTAGTTTTACAATTATATAGTTATCTTAATTCTGTCTGCTATCCGGATACTATTTTATTTCATTCTCTTTTCCCCTTTTTTTGCCAGAAAGAAAGTCCTTTTTAAAAAATTACCAAATGTCTTCACTCAGAGGAGGCCTAAGGCATGAAGAGATAGAAAAGCTCTATTTAGGAAAATTGTATTTCCTATCAGTATAAGAGGTGCTATTATCTGAAGTACTGAAAATTAAAAATTAGGACAGTTCCTAGTTCATGAATTAGGTCTTCTGTGGTATGAACTAACAAAATTAACATTCAAGTCAGATTTTTTGGTAACAGTAACATACAATATTTCGTGATATATTTTAACAGAGAGAAACAATTATTTAATATATAATATTTTTCACTAGGTTTTTGGGATCACTCTCTTAACTTTCCTCTTACCTCACGGGCTTCTCTTACTTTTATTCATCCCTAAGTACTGATGTGCTATGTTTAGTCCTCTTCTCTGTATACACTTGCTTCTCAGGTCATTTCATTCAGTGTTATAGCTTTAAGCACTAGTAGTATACCAATGACCACCAAAGTCATATTTCTAGTCCCAACCTCTCTCCCAAGCCTTGGGCTGGTTTATCCTATTGTTCACTCTCATCCCTTCTTGGCTAAGAAAGATTTAAACATACCAGGACCAAAATCAACTCTTGGTTTGCAGACTGGCCCCCTCCAAATGACCTCTTTCCCTGTCTTCTATCTCATTTACTCAGGGCAAGCATAGGATAATATGCTTGCCTCCTCTCTTTCCTGCATGCCCACATCTTTACCATGGCCAAGTCTTTATATGATCTGGTTCCTGCCTATCTCTACATTGTCCTCTCCTCCCACTCTCTGGCTAGCTGATTTGACCCAGTCACATGGCCTTCTGGCAATTCCTTTAACATGCTGGTTGCTCCCACCTCAGAATCCTTGCACTTGATTGTCTGTCATTCCCCTGCCTCACCTTCACAACCCTTTATTGTCTCACCCTGCACTAGTCTTCTTCATAGCCTGTATCATTACGTGACAATTTATTAAATATTTATTAAATTTTAATTTTTATTTGTTAATTTTGTTCACCATTGTATCCTCAACTTCTAGAAAAGTAGTTGGCACATAGTAAGCACTCAATAATACTTACTAGATGAGTGAATCTGTGATATAGATATGCCCTAATAAAATGGTTTCATTGTACCATGTAATCCAAAACACCTGACATGCTTATATTTACTCATAAGTATTAATGTGGCCTGGATTTTTAAAAAGAAAATTTAAGTTATTCATACCTTTCTTTCACTTAACTTAAAAATATTAATTTAAAAATATAAACAAACTAAATAGTTCAATGAAGTGCAGTATTTACTATGTTACCAAATTGAAGAAACCTGGAACATTTAAAAAGATCAAAAACTTAAACATTAATATACATTTTTAGGACCACAACATTGAGTTCAAATTGTCTACCAACAGATCCTGAATATATATGTTTTCCTTATCACTGATCGATGTTGTGACGATATCTATTTGTTCTATTAACTGGATAAAATATGACAATTTTAGTTGCTTAATTAACTCATGTTTTGAAAACAAATTAGAAAGCTCATAATTCTTTTGATATAAAGTTAATGAATTGGTAGATAAGAAAATGTAAGTTAATTTATGAAAAATTTATAATGTTAACAAATTTCATATTTGACAGGAAAAATTATAAAAATGTACTTACTTTTTTCATCAGCTTTGTCTCTTATTGCTATGGTATCATTACTCAAAGATACAGTCTGTGCATTCAGAATATCTGTTCTCAACCCAGGAAATTTTGGAGATGAAATAAAGCGCCCTTCATACGAATATAAATAGATACTACTACCATCTACAAGAAGAAAATGTCTAAAAAATAAAGAATAGAAATAGATTCTCAAATATTGGTAGACTATATTTTCATTTTTATATTACAGAATAGTTTATTCTTGGGAAAAAATCTAAATCTTACAATTCATATAAATGTGTAGATATATAAGGAATAAAACATTTTAAAGATTGAAAGCCAGCATTGGTTGTTTTGGTTTGTTTTCTGGGTTTTTATTTTACGATGACGTAGGAGAAGAAAAATGAAAATGTCCCTAATCACCACCCTATACACTAAAATTCTGACTTATACCCACAATTCATTTCCTTTCCTAAAGAAGACTCTATACAAAGGCAATCAAAAAATCTTATAATTTATAATTCAGTGATTTGAATGCCAGGTGCTATTTGTTTCATGAAACAGTTTTAATATGTATTTTATAACTAAAGATTATGCTAAAAATAATTAAAAAGATTCAATACAGGTTAAAGTCTAAAGCAGTGAAAATGACTAAAAAAATTACCATGAGGACAAACATTTATTAAAAATAAGGCAGTTGTGACTTTAAAATCATATGGTGACCATCAGTATGTATTCACATCTAAAAATTCCTATATTTTTGCTGCAGGGTCAGAGTCATTTGCTGTGTTGACAGCTATATTTAAGGTATAGGGCTCTGTGTAGTTAATTTTTTATTAACTCAAAACATAAATATTTTATGGCTGTTGTATTTTTCCTTTGAAAATTTATGAATATTGTACAAAATAATTCAAGCAATACAGAGAAAACAAAAGACCTCTTGAGATGCTACCTCCGTAGAGATAACTATGCCAAAGTATGAACTTCCATAACTTTACTAACTCACTCATTCCTGACATACATTTGTTTCAAACTATTCACTGTTTTAAAGAATATCTATAGTGTATATACAATGCCATATGTCTTCCCTACTTATTTTCCTTAGTACAGCTTCTAGGAGTGCATTACTAGATTAAAGAGCATACATTTAAAATTTTTAAATATATATTGTTATACTGCCCTTTGAAAAGTTGTATTGATTTACACACATACTATGACTATATTGGTATGCCTGCTTCCTTAATGCTGAAGACATTACTACTTTTCAAAATCTTATGTTTAATGTTTTAATATCCTTGATTCAGAACTGGTTCTTGATTAAGGAACTGCTAATTATTCTTTTTTTGCTATGGAAACAAAAGGGAAATAAACACCAAAACCAATGAAAAATTAGTATCTAATGAACACCAATTATACACACTTCAATTAAATTAATACTTGAGGATTGGCAGGTAGTTTATTTAATTGAAGGGTTTGGCCCTTACACGTGTCTGGTCATACATAATGGCTTATGAAAACTACATTTGCTAAACTTGACAAAGTGACATATATTAGTATGTATTCCTCTGTCTCAGTACTAAAAGCATTTTTCTTTTCCAAACAAGACACTATACCTTTTAACCTACTTGTGAGTAAACACCCTGTTTCAAGGGGCAAGCAACTCTAAGTGTATAAATAAGACAAATGATAGGTAGTAACTATATTTTTTGGCTATTTATGCCATTAATATACGTTTTATTAAGAGTATATTCAATAAATACATTTATAAATAATGTATAAATAAGTTTATTTGGAATAGAGTAGAAAGCATTTCAGAAATACGGTCTTTTAGATAGCTGACATCTTACCTTTTAAATTACAAAAATGACTGACTGAAAAAAATTTATGGTATAACTAAGTAATTCATATATTTAAATTTCATTAAATAAATTACATAAAAGTTGATATAATATTTTCTTGGGCACTCAAGGTCATCAATACGGTGACCACATTTTTCAGTAACGATTTAACTGATAACTTTGATACTCATCAGAATCTGTTGGTGCTCAGAATCATTACATTACTCAGGCACACAGTTCTGTGCTGTTGGTTTTTCTATATTCCCTTGCCAGGCAGTCACTTTTCTTCCTGTCATTGTGCCAGCCTCTAACAGCCCACCAGTACCATTCTTCTTCTGGTTTTCTATTTATAAAAAGCTGTGGGCTAGAAAACCTGCTAATAAACACTTTTAAGAGCTGCCTACATAATAAGTAAAGGGATGAGGAATAAAGTACATGGTTTTAGCACAAATGTTTTATGGGTAGATATTTTAGGTAACTGTCGATTATATTTTCATAATTTTTTAACAAGTTTTATTGGGTTGTAGCTGTCTAAGTCCTCCTCTGATTCAGTAGAATAACACTGTATTCAAGAGACTGACAGTTTTCATGGAAAAGTGTAGGTTCTTGAGTAATAGCTATTCCTAATTTACTTAGTTAATTTCCTGGCATTTGTTAGTCCTGCATACACTGAATGTTTATGTAGAAACAACTTGTTTTCAAACTTCAGGTCACAGCCCAGCAGGCCCACAAAACAAGAGTTTCAACCAATATTTAAAACAAAGCAGAACAGAACAGAACAGAATGGAAAATAGGGGGACTGTGAGGTAAAAACTCTTTAATAGTTATTTGCCTGTGTTGCTTTCATTCTCTCATGTCATTACTCTGATATTTACTTGTAATGAGTTTATTCTCATCATTTAAAATAAATAGCTTTAAAATTTCTGTTTTAATTTCTAATATAATAAGTGTTGATATATATAGTCCATATATAATCCTCAATAATTTTCTAAGAATGTTAAGAAATTCAGAGATTAAAATGTTTCAGAATCACTGATTTAAAGAGCTTATTTATTCTTTTTTTCTTTTAAAATGTATAACAGAAACAGGTTAGTTCTAAATGACTAGTACACCATTCTTTAAATTAGATGCTTTTACTAAAGAGTGCTTTTTGAGATATTTTAACCCCAAATCCAATAGTTAAACACAATAAATTACCTTTCCGCCTGCAGAATTAAACTAACAGTTCCTTCTTTGAGATCAAATATAATTGGTGTATTCCAGTTCTTTGTGCTAAAAGACAAATAAAATGGATAATTATTAACCTTTAAAATACCGAATACTTTAAAATAAGTAGATAGGTATTCATTTTAAATAAAGTGACTTCAGTTTCATAGCAATTATATACATACTTCTATTATAGCACTTGGTGAATTGTTCTGAAATTATTCACTTATATGTCCATATCCCCGACTAAAAAGCAGAGACTCTGTATCCCCAAGAACTTGCACATAATAGGCATCCAATAAATGCTCACTGTAGTATTACAACATGTGAATCGAGGAATTCTAAGTATAAGTCTGAGTTCTGCCATTTGTTGGCTCTGAGTTTCGGCAAGTCATCTCATGATTCTCATTTGAAAAACAGTAGCAGCATGGCATAATGAAGAGATGATAGCTTTTTGTTAGACAGATCTGGATTAGAAATATGGTTTCACCACCTGTCGGCCACTTGATCTTAACAAGCTTAACCTGCTAAGCATTAGTTTTTTATTTGTAAAATGGGGATAATGGGCCAGGACTTACATAGTGTCCGGCAAACTACCTAATATAAAGCAGGTACCAGACAAACAGAAACTGTAATAACAGTAATATGATGAACATGATTATTTTTCCTACAGGCTTCCCAAAGTTATTGTTGGGTTGAAACAGAAGGATTTCTTTGAAGCATTCTGCAAACTCTAAAATACTATATAAATGCAAGCCATGAACATGCTTATTAAATGAATGGATGAATAAATGAACAAATAAATCATTTTGTTTTTACAGGGTAACATGAATCAAAGATTGGGGTGGGTAAAGGGAACATTTACAAACAGGAAAACCAATCCTCAAATAATAAAAGTTGTTCCACAGTTTAAAATAAGTTTTATTACTTCTATATATTCTGAATTTCTCTCAGTAAGTTTCATAAAACCAATTCTCTAAATCAGATCAAATCTCATGTTCAAATCCAGAAGACTGAGGAGAGAAGGGGAAGAATACAGTGAGTAAGCAAACTGTTAGGCAACTGATCTTGGTTAATGCAAAGAATCTGATAATCATTTCAGTAAGTAAATACATGCAAAAAGCAAAATAACAAATAAATTACTGCTAATAATTAGTGATTACTAATTACTGATTATTAATTAGTTTGGGGTTCATAGATATGATAAAGATATGCTTTTGTACTTTAGAAAAAATATCACAGCATACTTTATTAATTAACCTTCATTCTTTGTCAAGAGAGTTGGTAAGCAGTGATTATGTGAGGTTTTTTTTAAATGTCCCTTCAGAAAAAAATCTGAGATTTCTGACAACTGATATATATAAATGCCATGAAAATATAAATTCCTTAAGCTATAAATGCTGAATAGAACAAGAATATTTTCAATATAATTATCTGAAAAATCGAATGAAAATTTAATGTAGAATGCTTATATATTGTTTGCTTTTTCTGGAACTACTTTTCATATAAACCAGTAAAGTACTTGCATGTCTGTTTTTAGAATTATATTATTATTACTAAAAAAGAGGCAACAATTATTAAGAATTTGGATTCAAATTCCTGCTTTCCTTTAGTAACAAAGTCAATAATCTGATGTAAGGCAAGTTACCTAATCATTTTTATGTCCTTTAGCTTCAGCTTTCAAATGAGAATAATAGTAAACATAAAAGACAGTAAAACAATTGCTCAATAAATGATAATCATTATTATCTAAAATGCTAAGTTTTTAAAATTTTATGAAATATGTTTTGGTGGTGATTCATTCCCACTACTATATCCTGGTATTTCATTACCACTGCTGCATCCTGGTACTAATAAATATTTTGTACCTTAATAAATGTCTTGACAATCAAAGAAGGGAGGCAAGGTTCAATTACAAAAGAAGAAAAGCAGTCTTACATTTGCCACACATTAACTGGTAAGGAAAAAGCAGAGTAACCAAAAAAAAAAAAAATTAACAGCTACTAAACTTTGGGTATTTTTAAAGACAGCTTCTCTAATACATGTAACACCTAACAATACTAATCCTACAGATTCAAACATTATGTCCTTGCCATATAACTAGTAGAATAAAAGGGAAGTTATTATAGAAAAGTTAAGAGTCTGGCCTTTCTTCAAACAAACACTAAACTGAAGAGATTTCTGTTCTCCCCTGCCCCATGAAAATTAATGATACACACACCTATCTGCATTAAAGTGACTGCGTGATCTCACATTCTATAATCCCTTCCACATATCTCAACTGCTTAACTTGGTATCTTTTTTTGAATTTTCCCAAATTCTTACTGTTTCTCTTTCCCGCTCATGTAAGGGGGAAAAAAAAAAACTCATATAAAATTAAATTCCTTATTTCTTCATCCACTCACCTCTGTTTCTTCTATTTCATTACTTCAGACTTGGCTATTTGTCCCAAATTGCAGATTCTGATTAGTAGTAGCAGGTTTACACATAATGAGTGGGAATTTTTAAATATATAGTTGTAGCAGTTGTTAATTAAATTAAATACCTTTGTGTTGTGTACTACTAGACTTTAGGATACTAAGATGACAAAGTACTTTACATATTTTAATTCATTTATTCATTCAAAAGTATTCATTAAGTACCCACAACATGGGCACTGTGCTAGGTGCTGGGCATACAGTGGTGAATGAGACACGTATAGTCTCCATCCTCAATTTTATATTCAATGACTAAACTATAACCACATAATGTTATAAATACAAGGACAAAACTTTTAAAAATCCTTAACTATGTATAACTCTTGAAAGTATCATAATGGTTACTTGAGTTTTCTGGATAGTTGAAGAATCAACTGGTAGTATGCTAGAGCCAGCTTGTACTAGTTATTAAATTTTCAGGAATTTTGTAAGCCAACTGTTAAGCCATTATTTATTATTTGAGACGGGGTCTCCAGCCTGGAGTATAGTGGTAGGATCACAGCTCACTACACCCTGTCTCCTGGGCTCAAGCAATTCTCCAATCCCAGCCTTCTGAGAAGCTAGGATCACAGGTGCGCACCACCATGCCCAGGTAATTTAAAAAAATTTTTGTAGAGATGGGGTCTCACTATGTTACTTATGCTGGTCTCAAGCTCCTGGCCTCAAACAACCCTCCTGCTTTGGTCTTCCAAAGTGCTGAAATTACAAGCATAAGCCATTACGCCTCACCTGACTATTAGCTGTTGATGTACAAACCTTGTTAGATCTATTTTTGCTCCTCTAAGTTCACTTTCTCCCACTTCCTGGTTTGAGGTAGTTCAGGACAGCTGAGGTTTTGAGAAAGTTAACTTTAAGCCAAACCATGCTGATGTGAAATCCTGAAAATAAACTTCTCAGCACAGACAAAACTCTGAATTTTTAAGAAATGCAAGATGCTTACGAGAACACGTAACATTGAAGAGATGTTGAAACCACTAAATGCGCATAGTTCAAAGATGCTTTAATGACTCTATCACGGAATTCCAGTAAATCCACTGCATCATTAAGAACGTTACGAACCTAAACAAGGAAAAATAAAATACCAACAAACATCATTAAAACACAACCCAATTTTATTTAGATAAGTTAGCAAGATTTTGAAACACAAAAAAATTCAATGCACTATTGATTACCTAATCATATACAAAAAGAATTTAATAGAAACTAGGCGTAAGATAGTATACCTAATTTTAAAAAACCAACCAACCAAGTATAGATACAGAAAATCTCTAAAAAATAAGTAGGAAAAAAACCTACAGAGATTTCTAACTTGCAAGCCAAAATGAATGACGTAGCAATGAAGTGATATGAAAAA
The DNA here is from genome assembly GCF_009761245.1 of Sapajus apella. Classification (NCBI taxonomy): domain Eukaryota; kingdom Metazoa; phylum Chordata; class Mammalia; order Primates; family Cebidae; genus Sapajus; species Sapajus apella. The sequence continues at coordinate 8,385,641 of NW_022436944.1, read as the reverse complement.
TACTCCAACACTGAGATATAGTCAAAGGAGGGTGGCATATTGAAGCTGGAAAGATTCTATGTGATTTCTGCCCAAAACGGTAAGAATATCTCTTTTTGGGGTTAGATTTTACTTTAAAATATACATTCTAAAAGAAGAGACATAATTGCTTTAAAAATCAAAAGTGGGGTAGGAGGTATTGGTAAACAAACCAATTACATAGTGAAGAAGCCAAGCTGCATGGAGTGAGGAAAGGTATTTCCATATGCAAAAACCTGGAGATCGTGTATAAAAAAGTCAAGCAGCAACTAACAAAGAGAGATTTGCTTATGATAGATTTATCATAAAAGTTTGTAACAGACTGTTTTACAAGGATTTAAAAATTTTGCAGTATTGGCCAAATATCTTGAAGTTGATGAACAAAGTGCAAGAAATTAAGAAAAATGTTGAGCAAGTTAAATTTACCTAATCTCTGGTCTATACTAGAATAGGTATTATGGGAGTATAGTAAGAGGTGAAGAATAGAGGAAAAAAATGTAATTATACCTACAAATTAAAACTCCTTTAAGTTCTCCTCAAAGTGTTACCATATTTCTAAATATAATGTGACAATACTAAAGAGCAATGAAAGGGTATGGAAAGAAAAATAGGAAGATAAATCAAACTTCTTATAAGTACTTCAAAGAAGTACTTACGCCTACCAGGCACTGTCATGATCTAAATGTTTGTGTCTTCAAAATTCAAATCTAATCACCAATATGACAGTATTAGTAGGTGGAGCCTTTGGAAGGTTGTGGGTACTTATGAATGGGATTAGTGTTCTTACAAAAGAGGTCCCAGAGAGCTGCCTTGCCCATTCTGCCAAGCGTGGACACAGCAAGAAGGCGTCATATGAATTAGAAAGTGGGCCCTCACCAGACACTAAATCTGCTGGCACCTTGACCTTGGACTCCAAGCTTCCAAAATTATGAGAAATAAATTTCTGTTGTTTACAAGCTACCCAGATTATAGTATTTTGTTATAGCAGCCCAAACAGAATAAACAGGTATGTTACTTTTTTTACTATCTGCTCCCCAACTCCCATCTCCACCAAAATATTGACCCAGCAATCTCATTTCTAGAGTTCCGTCCCAAAGATAAACAAGCAAAACTATAAAATAACATATGCACAGACTATCACTATAGCACTATTACTAATACCAAAAAACTGGAAATAGCCCAAATGTCTATTGATAAGAGACAGCTTATATAAACTATGATATAGTCAAACAGGGGACTATTATACAGCTATAAAAAGAAATGAGGAAGATCTCTAGATATCCATGAGATACAGTAAAGTAAAAAAACACAAGATGCAGAACAGTGTGTATAGTATGATACTTTTTATCTTAAAAAGGAAAAAATATAAAAATATATGGATTTACTCACTTTTTTAAAAAAAACAAGAAATCTTAAACAGTATTCACTAACATATTATTGGAATAATATTAATATTGTTATTTTAAAACTATATTTTGGGATATAATGTTTTTAGGAACCAAATTTTTCTGGTCAGAATGAGTTGCAATCTTAAAAAACCAAGAAGTAAAACTCTATAATCTTAAATTTAAATTAAAAACCTCAGTATAAACTTGTGATGTATTTTTATCTGTCAAAAACAAAAACATTTCTTCCCAGTATAGACTCAAGTAAAAAGAAAAAAGAAAAAAAATTTTGTCTAGAAGTAATGATCAAATCAATAGCAATGAACACATGTTATTTAGAGATCTGATTGTGTCTGCAAGTAACATTTCACTCCAAAAGGAACAAGGCCTTCACGGAAAAATGGTTGATTTTAGTCTAGATGGGAAATGTAAAAAAGAAGCCTGAAACATCTTGTCACACCATAAAGCAAGGAAGCTAGTGAAATCAGTCAAAAGAATATAGGAGCCAACTGGCCAAACATGGGACAATCTGAACATTAAAGAGAGAATAACCATGATGGGTAGAAACACATAAAAAAAAAGTTAAAATCGGCAGGGTGTGGTGGCACACGCCTGTAATCCCAGCACTTTGGGAGGCTGAGGAAGGTGGATCATGAGGTCAGGAGATCAAGACCAGCCTGGCCAACATGGTGAAACCCTGTCTCTACTAAAAATACAAAAAAATTACCCAGGCGTGGTGGTGCATGCCTGTAGTCCCAGCTACTCAGGAGGCTGAGGCAGGAGAATCAATTGAACCTGGGAGGTGGAGGTTGCAGTGAGCTGAGATAATGCAACTGCACTCCAGCCTGGGCAACAGAGCGAGACTCCATCCCAAAAAGAAAAAATTAAAATCTACAAATTTATAATGATAACATCAATGATAACAAAAAAGGAAACTTATTGGACTTGCTAGGAAACCAGCTTATTACTTGAAAACTGGAAAATAGGAAAATAATTCAGCATTTGATACCACTCCCCAAAGGGTAACCCAGTGGTGGAGGAGGCAAACAAAGTCTTTTATAGAAGAATTCTAGCTAATAAATGTGAAAGGAATGACAGAATTACAATGTTACCGTTTCGCAATTCCCCAATGAAAAATAGATCTAGACGACTATTATCAATGGCAGCTAAAAACATTAAGGTGAAAAGTCCAATGGGGAAATATATGATAGATGAATCAGGTTTATAATACCCAAACACGCTGATCAAATGTTAACATCAGTAAAAGAGGGACAAGAAGACATATACGCCTCCTGATGCAATGCAACAGGAAGCACACAGCATCACCTAAGGCTTTAAACCTAATAACCAGTCTACAGGAAACACAGGATAAATGAACATATTAATTGTAATAAAGGCCAAGAGTGGTGGCTTATGCCTTTATTCCCAGCACTTTGGGTGGCTGAGGTGGGCAGAACTCAAAACCAGCCTAGGCAAAAAGGTGAGACCCTGTCTTTACAAAAAACAAAACCAAAATAGCTAGGTGAGGTGACAGATGCCTGTGGTACCAGCTACTAGAGAGGCTGAAGTGGGAGGATTGTTTGTGCTTGGGAAGTCAAGGCTGCCGTGAGCCGTGACTGTGCCACTCACTCCAGCCTGGGTGATAGAGTGAGACTATGTCTTGAAAAAACAAATACATAAATAAGTAAATAAAGATAAATTAATTAGTTAATAAATGTAATCACATCACAAAGATGGAATCAGTCAAATATAGAATGTGGGAAATTCAACAGAATAACCTGGTTTCTTTAACAAATAAACCATAAGTAAATAAATAAAAAGTTGTTTCGGGCCGGGCGCGGTGGCTCAAGCCTGTAATCCCAGCACTTTGGGAGGCCGAGGCGGGTGGATCACGAGGTCAAGAGATCGAGACCATCCTGGTCAACATAGTGAAACCCCGTCTCTACTAAAACTACAAAAAATTAGCTGGGCATGGTGGCACGTGCCTGTAATCCCAGCTACTCAGGAGGCTGAGGCAGGAGAATTGCCTGAACCCAGGAGGCGGAGGTTGCGGTGAGCCGAGATTGCGCCATTGCACTCCAGCCTGGGTAACAAGAGCGAAACTCCGTCTCAAAAAAAAAAAAAAAAAAAAAAAGTTGTTTCAGATTTCAAAAGACTTAAGAGACAAATTAACTAAATGCAATGTGGGACTTTATTTCCTGATACAAACAAACCAACTGTAAAAATATAGTTAGAAAATAATTGGAGAAATGTGATCTGTTACTGTAGAAAGATGTTAGAAAAAGACTGGGGAAATGTGAATGTTACCATGGTAATGTTAAAATGAAAATAGTTCTTATCTTTCAGACTGTTTAAAACAACTTAAAAAACAATCCAGAACTAGTAGTGAAGAGATACCACCTCACACCAGTTAGAATGGCGATCATTAAAAAATCTGGAGACAACAGATGCTGGAGAGGATGTGGAGAAATAGGAACACTTTTACACTGTTGGTGGGAGTGTAAATTAGTTCAACCATTGTGGAAGACAGTGTGGCGATTCCTCAAGGACCTAGAAATAGAAATTCCATTTGACCCAGCAATCCCATTACTGGGTATATATCTAAAGGATTATAAATTGATATAACTATCATAAGGACACATTGCACACGAATGTTCATTGCAGCACTGTTTACAATAGCAAAGACCTGGAACCAACCCAAATGCCCATTGATGATGGTAGACTGGACAAGGAAAATGTGGCACATATACACCATGGAATACTATGCAGCCATAAAAAAACGATGAGTTTGTGTCCTTTGTAGGGACATGGATGAATCTGGAAACTATCATTCTCAGCAAACTGACACAAGAACAGAAAATCAAACACCGCATGTTCTCACTCATGGGCAGGTGCTGAACAATGAGAACACATGGACACAGGGTGGGGAGCATCACACACTGAGGTCTGTCAGGGGGAACTAGGGGAGGGACAGAGAGGGGTGGGGACTTAGGGAGGGATAACATGGGGAGAAATGCCAGATATAGGTGATGGGGAGGAAGGCAGCAAACCACATTGCCATGTATGTACCTATGCAAAAATCTTGCATGTTCTTCACATGTACCCCAAAACCTAAACACAAAAAAATATATATTTAAAAAAAGGAAAGAAAAAGAAAAAAGACGAATATTTTTGCTCATCTCTTCAATCAGTAAAAGTAATGACTGCAAAGAGGGGAGTAGTCTGATGACAAAAATTTCAAAGGACCTAGAGTTTTTTAGGGAACCTCAGAGGTTATAGTGGTCTAGAATCAGCAAGGAGGAGTAAGGAAGACATCTACCCAGATCCAGTGATATGTGGCACATCAAAGAAAAACACTTCTACTTGAGAAGGCTGGAGTAAAAACACTGCTCTCAGTATTCAACTGCTGTTAATCAGAACAAGAATGCTTTCAGTGAAAGGGCTGAGCTTTGTAAGGCCACAGCTATATGACTGCAGGTTGTGTACTGCACAACTCTGGGTCTATGTGAATGGTGCCCTCTGGAATTGAGCAGGCCGCTCACTGCAGGTGGTGTCATGTGAGCCTCTCTTCAAATTTCCTAGGCCTACAACTCCACATATGAAGCCCCATACAGTAGTTGGCTGTAGACTTTTTAGATCACCCTTCAGGATGAAGAGAAGGAAGCTACCTCATAGACCCCCCAGGCTCTGATTTCAAACAGAAACCTGGATCTAGTCCCTTGTCTCACTGCAAGTATTAATACTTTCAGTTTCCTTAGCCAGCAGGAGCTACTCTCCTCACTGCCTTTGCCTGCCTGCTTCTGGACCTGAAGTAGGTCTGAGACTCCATACTGCATTTTTGTTCTGTTTCTAGTCCACAGAGATCTTTATCTTGTTTTTGAGTCCAGATAAGTCTTTTAAATACATATCTATATATTTTTTTAATCTTTTGGAGCCAAAAGTAAGCCTTTTTCTTGTATGAATGAACTAACACCGTTTTTACGAGAAGTCTGAGCTCCCAGAGATTTTTTTCTTTTTAAAAATTCAAATACCAACGTTTTCCAGAAACAGTTCAAAGCTAATAGAATGATATACAAATTTTAAAGGGAAGTTATATGTTAGTGTTTTTATAGCAACATGCTGTCTAAAGTGCCTGCAAACTTTCCTAAACAGGTTTAAGAAAATTCAACATTTAAAAATTCAATTGTATAGGCCTCTAACATTATTAAAATTATAGATAGATTTCTTAAGATCCATATTTGTCTAAAGCTTCACCTCGTGGAATACACCTTTTTGTGAATCTGGTATACTAGAACCAAACCAGAATAAAGCATCCTAGCCATAGCAACAAAACTAAAGACACTCTAGTAATTGCTGTTATAGTTTCAAAACTATGGCAAATTTCACATCAGAAATGTTCTGTGCTGAATTTTAAAATACACCTATTACTCTGTTCAATTCAGGGCAGCTCCAGGATTAATCTCCTGATATTCACGCCACCTAATTATTCTATGTGATTACAATATTTAGACTCCTCAGATTGACATAAGTCTAAACATTCTGTTTACAAATTTGCAAAACACTCATTTAGTCCTATACATAGCTATAATCACAATAGCAATAGCTATCATTTATTTTTGTTATATATACATTATCTCATTTCATCCTCAAAATTACTCTATTATTAGCTCTTATTTTTACAAGACATAAAAGTGTCCTGTAAATTAGACACTTTGACGACTATTAAAAGCCAAATTTGTGCTCCATCCTAAAGTTAGAATGGCAGGAAAGAAATAAAGGTAATTTCTGAGACACCAGAAATGTCTCACCCTTTGCACTTGCACACTTTCCCACCTAGGTAGGCACTTCCTTCTAACAAATATATCAACGATCCCTTTGGGAAAGAATTATCCACTGGGCTGCTTCCTGGAGGCAAGAGGCAGATTAAGAAACTTTTTCACTCCAGCTATTGTGCCCCACAAAAGACAGTAGGGCAAAGAAGTCTATTGTAGGAAAACAGCACCAGCCGGTCAAGGTGTAAATTTAACAATCATGACTCCACACGATCTCTGGTTTCTGAGTTAATGAAACACAGATAAACCAAAAGCCAACTAAGCCTCTAAAGAAACTGTAAAATTCTAAATCAGGCAAACAAAAAAATTGTGACTGTTTAGTCTCACTGAAATCCTGTGACTCCACTTTGCAACAAAAGTGAGCTGCTAAAAAGTACAACCCTCAGAAAGGGAATCCTCCCAAATGTCCAGGGATATCTTCCCAGAAAGGCAAACTAGAGTTAACAAACTGACCAAGCAACTGCTTTATTGCTAAGAGAGTTAACAGGATATTCTTGGTGTAAAACCAAAGAAAATGACTGGAGGCGAGTCTCAATCAATTTACAGGTTTATTTTGCCTAGGTTGGGGATGTGCCCAGGAAAAAGGAACACAAAAATCACAGGAACATCTGTGATCCATGCTTTTTCCAAAAAGCGTTTGGAGAGCTTCAATATTTAAAGGAGGGGAAAAAAGTAGGCAGGAGGGGAAAAGGGAGAAAGAAAGAATAAAGAGGGAGGGTATGGTCACATTCTTGTGAGGCTTCAATTAGAGCTCACTGAATCCACATGTTGCAAGTGAAAACAGGTACAGGGATAGTCAACTACGTATTCCCCTTGCAGTGAATCTGAATTTTTTTATAAGATAAACATAGGGTAGAAGAAGCAGTGAAATACGTATTGTCTCAGGTGAGCAGAGGGATGACTTCTAGTCTTGTCTTTCCCACATCCGTGAAGATAAGCTGTTAATTTACGTTGTCAGGGTGAAACTCAACAGAACTCTGTTTCAGGGTAAAGATCTTGGGGCCCATAGGGAATTTACTTGTGGGCATATTCTGAGGAAAGCCCTCTGTTGAGGTATGTGTTCTTTTATCTTTGCAGCTATCTACTTAGGAACAAAATGAGAGGCAGTTTTGCATGACTCAGTTCTCAGGCTTACCCTTTTCCTTTTAGATAGTGAGGTTGGGGCCTCAAGATTTTTATTTTTCTTTCACACTCACCAGCTGGATTTTAGCTATAAACTGGTAATCACTGTGTGTTGTTTTCCTTTCTCTCCTTATCCAAATTGTTTTCATTGCAGCCACCCTATTTTCCCTTCGCCATTGTCAACTGGGAATATGGAGAGTGGGAGGGGAGGGGAGAAGAATTAAAATATATACTTATGTATAATTTTCCAAACCAGAGAATTGGAGCTGGATGAAATAACTGGAGAGTCTAGGTTATCTTTTTTTAGAAAGGGAATGGGTTTGTTTTCAATCATATATTAAATAGCTGCATGATAAAGTAGTATATTTCTGAATCATATATGTAAGAGTAGGTTGAATATATATTCATATACATGAATAAAGGCATTGCAAGGTGACTCCCAAAGATCCCTGCCTCCTGGTATTTACACATGTGCAAATCCCTCCATTTAGTGTGGACGGGACCTAATAGCTTGCTTCTAGTTAATAGAATATGGCAAAAGTGATAAGATGTCACTTCTGAGCTCAGGTTATAAAAACTGTGACTTTTGAGAGGCCGAGGTAGGCAGATCACGAGGTCAGGAGATCGAGACCATCCAGGCCAACATGGTGAAACCCCATCCCTACTAAAAATACAAAAAAATTAGCTGAGCATGGTGGCACATGTCTGTAGTCCCAGCTACCTGGCAGGCTGAAGCAGGAAAACTGCTTGAACCCAGAAGGCGGAGATTGCAGTGAGCCAAGATCACGCCACTGCACTATAGCCTGAGCGACAGTGAGAGACTCCATCTCAAAAAATAAAAATAAAAAAACAAGAACTGTGACTTATGTCTTGCTTACACTCTCTCTGGCCCTTCTTGCTTGCTCTAATAAAGCAAACCACGAAGTTGTGAACTTTGCTATTAAGAGGCCACATGCAAAGAACTGAAGGAAACCTCCAGTCAATAGTCAAGAAAAAACTGAGGCCCTCAGTGCAAAAGACACTGATGAACTGAATTTTGCAACAATCATGTGAGTGAGCTTGAAAGCAAATCTTTCCCCAGATTTTTGAGCCTTTAGATAAGACTAAAGTCCTGGCCAACACCTTGTTTGGAGCCTTGTGAGACTGTGAAACAGGGGACCCAGCTAAGCCATGCTTGGATTCCTGACCCACAGAAAATGAGTGATAACAATTGTTGCTGTTGAAGCCACTATGTTTAGGGTTATTTATTGTGCAGCAATAAGTAACTAACACAGTATAGCCACTAAACAGCACAAAAATAGACTATAGAATGTATCTATCATTTTATTGTCTGCCCAGAATCAAATGACATATTTTCTTATAAATATACATTTATTTTCCTTTAAGAAACCATTCCTTCTACCATTCTCAGTGACTGGCTAGATGGGATTGCCTCATCTTCCTCTGCCTCTCCCTGACTAAATACATTTGACTCGGGCTCAGCATATAAAATCCAAGGCTGAGATTTCTCCTGGAATTCCTGGGAAAAAAGCACTCTTTCTGCTGAACTTGAAGTTGGTAGAATGTCAGCCTGGAACTACCAAGGCCACAAAATAGAATCTTTCTGAAAACTAAGACAACTACAGAGAAAAAGAAAGTTGAGGAAGAGAAAGAGATGAAGTCTTATTGGCATTATTTAAGCCTCTGAACTAGTAATGTCTCTCAAGTCAGTCGATCTCTTAACTTCACATGAATGAATAAATTTCCTTTTTTCCTTCATTTTTCACTTTACATCAATTTCAGCAATTTTCAAGGTACTAATCTAGGAGTTCCATAAAAACAAGGACCAAATCTTTCTTATTCACTACTGTATTCCTCATTGCTTAGCCCAAACCCTGGCAAGTAGGGATCACTCAATAGATATCCATTGAATGAGTGAATACAATCATTCAAAGAAGAAACAGTGAATAGGCCTAACTCAGCAAAAATGCAGTCAAATGTTTTATAATCATGGAGAAAGTAAAACCTCTTTTAAAAAATAAAAATAATGTTCTAATTTAAAACTTTAAATATTTATAAATATTATTTTAAACACAAAGATAATTTAGATTAAATAAGCCAGTTAAGCATTTCCACAGTTCATTTTATTTCACATAAAAATTCCCTAATAGCTAGGATAATTCCTTTTTATTATAAAAGAAGAACTCCTATTTCTAGATATATTCTCATGTTGGGGCACTTCTGTATTTAAGGCCAGAACTTATTTTAGCAATACTATATTAGCTATAAATATAATATTATACCCCAATTAGTTGATTAGAACTCACAATGGATTCTATGTCATATATAGAATATTATAACGTTTTAGATGCCAGGTTAATTAGAAGAAATAAATATTTACACCATCATCTAGATCGTAAATCCCTCTTTAAGGAAATACAGAAGATAGAGGGGCATGTCAAATCACCCCATGAAGATACAATCAGCCAAGTCCAGACTGAGAAACTCTACCAGACAAATTACTTGGTTCTTCAACAAAAAAACTTCAGGGCAAGAAACAGAGATAGAAAGGGAATTTACGGTAATCTACAGACTAAAAGAGACTTAAAAGATACATTGGCTGGGCACAGTGGCTCACACCTGTAATCCTAGCACTTTGGGAGGCTGAGGCGGGCAAATCACCTGAGGTCAGGAGCTCAACACCAGTCGGGCCAACACAGTGAAGCCCCATCTCTACTAAAAATACAAAAAATTAGCTGAGTGTGGTGGCAGGCACCTGTAATCCCAGTTACTCAGGAGGCTGAGGCAGAGTAATTGCTTGAACCCAAGAGGCGGAGGTTGCAGTGAGCCAAGATCGCGCCATTGCACTCCAGCCTGGGCAACAGAGGCAGACTCCATCTCAAAAAAAAAAAAAAAAAAAGATACATCAACCAATTGCAATATGTAAACCTGGATCTTGATTCAAACAAACTTTTGTGGCATGTAGGAAAAAACTGGACATTTAAACACTTTGTGGATATTTGATAATGTTAAGAAATTATTTTTATATGGTATGATAATGGTGGTGTGATTTTGTTAAAACAGAGTCCTTACCTTTTAGTTATATATACTAAAATATTTACAAATGAAATACAATGTCTGAATTTGGGGAACAGGGAATGTAGATGGGACATGGACGAGGCAGGCTTAAGTATGAATTGATGATTTTAGGGGCTGAGTACATGGGGATTCATCATACTACTCTGTGTGTGTTTTATATTCTCTAAATAAAAAGTTTTACAATTTTAAAATAAATAAACAGAACAAAGGAAAGTATAATATATTTAATTATTAGGACTCTAGTGACAATATTATCCAAATTTTAAAATCTGGATACCTGGGCTAACAGAATATTTGAATAGGTCTGCACAAGAAATCACATGATATATGCTTCTAGATTTTTATAGTAATAATATGAATTATGAATACTGAAGAAAGAGGCAGCTGATACAGACAAAAGGAAGAAGAGGAAGGTCGAGCCTTCTTTTTCAGAGGATTTTCGTCAGCACATTGTACCTCGGTCTTCTCCTTGTACCTTTCTTCAACTAATTATTAATATATTAAGTGCAAGGCACTGGGCTAGAGGCCCTGAAGAAGGGATAAAGATGAGCCATGAGGATACTTGTGCCCTCTCACTGATGTCCTGTGACCTGTAAAACATTTCCCCCCACTTCCCATTGCCACATTCCAACCTTCTCGTATTAATCTACAAAATATTTCACTTCAAAATGTTCTTCTGATGGGATTGAGGATACACTATTCCAAAATATGGCACTATGGCATACTGAATAAGCTAAAGGAATTTGATAAAACTAGAGCGGCAGGAGATCACTCTGACCTTCCCCTACTCTTCTTCCCAATACAGGTCATAAAACCTAGGAAGGATTTTCTGACCTTTCCCTGAAGCAGGTCATAAGACTCTCATATGAGAGGTGCCCTCCCTATACCCAGAGGAAAGTTATATTCTTATTTCTGAAGACACAGGGACACAGAGAATAATCTAAACACACAGGCCTTGCTAAATTTCCCCCAGCTTATTACCACAAAATCGTTATCTTTTTTGCCCTATTGTGTATCGCCACAACTGTCTACTCTTCATCAAACCTGCATAAAAGCACACGGGTTTAACTGTTTCTTCAGGTCTTCATTTCCTCAGGAAGGCTCTGGTATCATGTAAAACTTACATGCAATCAGTTAATATGCTTTTTTCTTGTTAATATATCTTTTGTTACAGGGAGGTCAGTCATGAACCTAGAATCGGTAGAGAGATTTTTCTTCCCCTACACTTCCTAATTCCCAATAAGAACTTCCTATACCATTTTCCCATTTTGACTCTCCTTAGGTAATTCTTAAAAGAAAAAAAATTTTTTTAAATCAGGTTAAATAAGTTATCCAATTACAAATAAGTAAAACAATTAACCCTGTGAGTAACTGGCAGATTAGACCTGCCTTGGAGTCAGCTCCAGGAGTTAAATCAAATATGTTCCTATTTGTTACAACTTCTTCTCTCCTTCCCTCACTGAATCCACCTATTTCCTCAAGGTTTCCAATTTCATTGTTTTTGTCCTAAAAGTACAATGGAAGAGCTTGGGGAATTCAGGTTCTATTTCTGTGAAAGGTTCTTATGTCAGAGAAAAGTAACTAATGGCATAGTTAAAATATTTCTAATGTGACTGAACTTTTATAAGCTTGACTAAATATAATTATGAAGATAACTCCATATTCTGTACAGTCAACTAATACAAAAAGAAGTAGGTTTAATCAAACTTGGAACATAATCATACCTGCATGGTCCTTCTTTTAGTTAATGTAACTTGAAAATTTTTCCACTCCCAATGTTGTTCCACCACATGTGCAAAAACAACATGTCCATTTCCACAGGCTCCAGCAATCTGAGTGCCATCAATAGACCACGCGATATTAAATATGCTGCCAGTGTTGGGTTTTTCTAATGCGTATGACCACTGGGGAGGAAAAAACAAGAAAAAAATTGACTTATTGAAAAAAAAATTTTAGGAAGTTTTAAATCAGGCACGTGACAACATATTAGGTCATTTTTAAAAGAATATGTTTATTCTGGAACTATGAAACACTACATGAATACTATTTTATATATTAATGGAATTTTTCTAAATAAAATTATATTGTACTGAATAGAAAATACAGATATAATTGTTAAAGTCCATAGTAGAACATCATGATAAAACGGTGTATGAAATATCTCAGGAACTGTAAAAAACCCACATCATTTTAATGTACATTATTACTTTTAGGTAATAACACTTTAGGTAAACACAAAGATTCTGTAGAAAAAACAAAGACATCTTACTATTCATTCTTAAGGCTGCATATAGTCTTCACATCTAAAAAATTCTCATTACAATATTTTAAGAATGTCACAAAAAAACTGAAACTAAACACACAATGTAACTAAAACAGCTCTACACACATCATGAAATTACATGCAACTGGATCTATTTTTTTTGTTTGTTTTAACAGGCTACAGTTAGTATAACCTCTCCTAGAACCTATCTGTCTGTTTGAGAAAGTTATCTAGAGATATCAATAAGCATTAAATAGGACAAAAGAGATTCTGGTGCATGTGTATAAATAAGACATAAGAAAACAATCCAAACTTTTTGATACATGGTATTATGTGTACTTGTTTCATTTTTTCAGATGCAACATATGGTATTTGCCAGGATGATTAATTTGACTAAACTTATATACATATTCTCTTTCCATTCTTCCAGCCTTTACAGCCTGTAGTCACAGTCTTGATTTTGTTGTTGTTGCTCTTGGCTGGAGATATATATATGGCTTGTTTGTTTTATATTTTTTTCAAAAATTGTTTTACAATGTTTGTTTCAAACATTTTTATAGTTTAGTTTACATTTTACATTTTTTTCCAGAAATACTCATTATTAGCTACAGGCTCACTTTGACACCAAATTTGGAAGAAATGGAAAAATACAGGTAAAGATTTACTAACTGATGCTATTACAAATCAAGACTTTAAAATTCCTAACAAAAGTTCACACATAACATAAAAATACTGAAAGGCTCTTTGACCACTCACTGACACTTTTTTTCAACTCTCACCACCCTCCAACTTTGCAGCTACTAACTGTTGCTTTAATGGCTTAAGTAAAGGCCTAATAATAAAGTTATCAAGAAGAAGATAATGAACAAACCATAACCTTTGTTTCATCAGCAGTATGAAAATACCAGAAACTTTCTTTTTGAAAATTAAGAAGAATAAATTTTTAAAAATACATATAATATTTGATGTCGTCTTTTGAAAATAGCTGTAGAAGACTGGGAATTTCAAAGATACTAATGATCTGCTTTGGGTGATAAAATGAAATTAATTCACTTCTGTCTGACAAGAATTATGAAACATTACATGAATACTATTTTACATAAAGATTAAAAGTGGTTGATAATGACAAATGAGACTTGATTTATTGACATATAGGCTTACGACATAGCTCTCTCTTTTTCTAAATCCAGTCTATACTCATGGTGCAGAAGAAACTGAGATCTTAGTTTAATTTGTATTTTGAAACCATATATTCATATAATAGTCCCCCTTTAACCATGGGGATAAGTCCCAGGATTCCCAGTGGAAGCCTAAAACTATGGATAATACCAAAGCCTATATATCCTATGTTTTTATCTACACATACATACCTACGTTAAAGTTTAATTTATAAATTAGGGAAAGTAAGAGGTTAACAATGTCTAATAACACAATAGAACAATTATAAAAATATACCATAGCAAAAGTTATGTGAATGTAGTCTCTATTTCTGGAAATTTCCATTTTGGACTGCAGTTGACAGAGGGTAACTGAACTCACAGAAAGAGGAAACGCGAAAAAGGGAGGACTACTGTATTTAAAGTATGGTTTTAAAACACTCAAAGAACCAAATCAGCCAGAAAAAAAAGTCTTACTAAAATTAAACAGAAATATTTATGTAAGAACTTATAGATGCATGATCCCAAGAGGACAAAATGGAAAGAAATGCTAAGATAATAGTATATCATCATCCTATATTCAACTGACTTCCTTTACAGTCCACATGAACCAACAAAAAGAAAATCTGCAACATGCAACTTATCCCTGAAAACACGTTTCAAGAAATACAGATTGAGTATCCTTTACCAGAAATGCTTGGGGGACAGAAGTGAATTTTGGATTTTTTCAGATTTTGAAATATTTTCATATACATAATTAGATATCTTGAGAATGAGACCCAAATCTAAACAGAAAATTCACTTATGTTTCATATACATGTTATGCACATAGCATGAAGGTGATTTTTTTATATATTTCTTATAATTTTGTGCAAGAAACAAAGTTTTGTAATTGTTTTGGTTGTGGCCTGTCACATGAAGTTAAGTGTTGAAATTTTCCACTTGTGGCATCATGTTGGTGCTCAAAAAGTTTTAGATTTTGGAGTATTTTGGCTTTTGAATTTTTCAGATTAGGAATGCTCAATCTGTATAACAGTATTATAATAGTAAAGTTTTAAGTTCTTACATTAAAATTTTTTTAATTTACAATTTAAAAATTATTTTAAATGTAAGCATTAAAAATTAAAATTTCATCACCCAGGTATTAAGCCTAGTACCCATTAATTATTACAAATCCCTATGATACAAATTACCTATATAACAAATCTGCACATGTACCCCTGAACTCAAAATGAAAGTTAAAAAAATAAATGATTTCTCTCTTTTAGATTATTCTAGTAATAAAACCATATAATCAAAACCTAATCAGCAGAGAATAAGTCTTTAATAGTTACTAAAATTGGGGAGACATACTGGAACTATTCCAAAAAACTGAAAAGGAGGCATTCCTCCCTAACTCATTCTATGAGGCATCCTGAAACCAACATCCTAGCAGAGATAAAACAACAAAAAAAGAAAACCTCAGGCCAATATCTTTGATGAACATCAGTGCAATAATCCTCAACAAAATACTGGCAAGGTGAATCCAGCAGCACATCAAAAAGCTTATCCACCATGATCAAGTAGGCCTCATCCCCAGATGCAAGACTGGTTCAACATATGCGAATCAATAAATGTAATTCATTACATAAACAGAACTAAAGACAAACCACGATTATCTCAGTAGATGCAGAAAAGGCTTCTGATAAAATTCAACATCCCTTTATGTTAACCACTCTCAATAAACTAAGTATTGAAGAAACATACTTCAAAATAATAAGAAACATATATGACAAACTCACAGCCAATATCACATCAAAAGGGCAAAAGTTGGAAGCATTCACTTTGCAAACCGGCACAGGACAAGGATGCCCTCTCTTACCATTCCTATTCAATACATCTAGCCAGGGCAATCAGGCAAGGATAAATAATAAGCGTACTCAAATAGGGAGAGAGGAACTCAAACTATCCCTATTTGCAGATGACATGATCCTATTATATATCTAGAAAACTCTATCATCTCAGTCCAAAAGCTTTCTAAGCTTATAAGCAACTTCAGCAAAGGTTCAGGATACAAAATCGATGTGCAAAATCACTAGCATTCCTATACACCAAAAACAGAGAAGCAGAGAGCCCAATCACGAATGAACTCCCATTCACAACTGTCACAAAAAGAATAAAATACCAAGGAATACAGCTAACAACGGAAGTGAAAAACCTCTACAAGAACCACAAACCACTGCTCAAAGAAATCACAGGTGACACAAATGGAAAAATACTCCATGCTCATGAATAGGAAGAATCAATATTGTGAAAATGGAGGCCAGGCGCGGTGGCTCACGCCTGTAATCCCAGCACTTTGGGAGGCCAAGGCAGGTGGATCACGAGGTCAGGAGATCGAGACCATCCTGGCCAACATGGTGAAACCCCCTCTCTACTAAAATACAAAATAATTAGCCAGGCGTGATGGTGCACACCTGTAGTCCCAGCTGCTCAGGAGGCTGAGGCAGGGGAATCGCTTGAACCTGTGTGGCAGAGGATGCTGTGAGCCAAGATCGTGCCACCGCACTACAGCCTAGGCGACGGAGCAAGACTTCGTGTCAAAAATATATATATGTATTGTGAAAATGGCCATACCGCCCAAAGCAATGTATGGATTCAATGCTATTTTCATTTAACTACCATTGATATTCTTCACAGAACTAGAAAACAACTTTTAAAAAATTCATATGGAGCCAAAAAAGAGCCCAAATAGCCAAAGACAATCCTAAGCAAAAAGAACAAAGCTGGAGGCAATGTATTACTTGACTTCAATGTATTACTTGTACTACAGGGCTACAATAACCAAAACAGCATGGTACTGGTATAAGTACAGGCACAAAGACCAATGAAACAAAACAGAGAACCCAGAAATAGGACTGCATACTTAGAACTATCTAATCTTCGACAAATCTGACAAAGCAAGCAATGAGGAAAGGATTCCCTATTTAATAAACGGTGTTGGGACAGTGGCTCACACCTGTAATACCAGCACTTTGGGAGGCTGAGGCAGGCAGATCACCTGAGGTCAGGAGTTCAAGAGCATCCTGACCAACATGGAGAAACCCCGTCTCTACTAAAAATACAAAATTAGCTGGGTGTGGTGGTGCATGCCTGTAATCCCAGCCACTCAGGAGGCTGAGGCAGGAGAATGGCTTGAACCGGGGAGGTGGAGGTTGCGATGAGCTGAGATCGTGCCATTGCATTCCAGCCTGGGCAACAAGAGTGAAACTCCAACTCAAAATAAATAAATATATAAAAATAAATAAATAAATAAAAATAAATAAATAAATAAATAAATAAAAATGGTGTTGGGATAACTGGCTAGCCATATGCAGGAAACTGAAACTAGACCCCTTCCTTAAACCATATACAAAAATTAACTCAAGATGGATTAAAGACAAACATAAAACACAAAACTATAAAAATCCTACAAGAAAACCTAGGCAATATCACTCAGGGCATAGGCATGGGTACAGATTTCATGATGAAGATGCTAAAAGCAATTGCAAAAAAGACAAACATTGACAATTAGGATCTAATTAAAGAATTTCTATATAGCAAAATAAACCATCAACAGAGTAAAGAGACAACCTACAGAATGGGAGAAAATTTTTGCAAACTATGCATCTGACAAAGATCTAATATCCAGTATCTCTTAGTAATTTAAACAAATTTAGAAGAAAACAACCCCATTAAAAAGTGGGCAAAGGACATGAAAACACACTTCTCAAAAGAAGACATACATGTGGCGAACAGTCATATGAAAGAAAGCTCAACATCACTAATCATTGGAGAAATGCAAATCAAAACCACAGTGAGATACCATCTCACACCAGTCAGAATGGCTACTACTCAAAAGTCAGGCCAAGCACAGTAGCTCACACCTGTAATCCCAGCACTTCAGGAGGCTGAGGCAGCTGGATCACTTGAGGTCAGTAGTTCAAGACCAGCCTGGCTAACATAGTTAAACCCTGTCCCTAATGAAAATACAAAAATTAGCCAGGCATGGTGGTAGGCTCCTATAGTCCCAGCTACTTGGGAGGTTGAGGCAGGAGAATCACTTGAACCCATGAGGTGGAGGTTGCAGTGAGCTGAGATCATGCCAGTGCATTCCCCAACCTGGGTGACAGAGGGAGACTCCATCTCAAAAAAAAAAGTAAAAAAATAACAGATGCTGGAGAGCTTGTAAAGAAAAAGAAATGCTTTTACACTGTTGGCGGGAGTGCAAATTAGTTCATTGTGGAAGACAGTGTGGTGATTCCTCAAAGAGCTAAAATCAGAACTACCATTCGGCCCATCAATCCATTACTGGGTATACACCCAAAGGAATATAAATTGTTCTATTATAAAGACATACGCAGCCATATGTTCATTGTAGCACAATAGCAAAGACATGGAATCAACCTAAATGCCCATCAATTATAGACTGGATAAAGAAATGTGGTACATATATGCCATGGAATTCTAGGTAGCCATAAAAAGGAATGAGATTATGTCCTTTACTGAGACATGGATGGAGCTGGAGGGACATTAATTATCCTTAGCAAACTAACACAGGAGCAGAAAACCAAATGCCACAAGTTATCATTTATAAGTGGGAGCTAAATGATGAACACATGGACACATGAGGAGAACAACATACACTGGGTCCTGCTGGGGGGTGGAAGGTGGGAAGAAGGAGAGGATCAAGAAAAATAACTAGTGGATACTAACCTTAATGTCTGAGTGATGAAATAATCTGTACAACAAACTACCATGACACACATGTATGTATGTAACAAATCTGCACATCCTGCACATGTACCCCTGAACTTAAAAGTTAAAATAAAACTAGGGAGACAGGGTTATATTTTTCCAATGAGTAAATTGAATAATTTTTATTGGTAAATTAAAAAATGCATTTATCATTTGTGCTTTTAAAAGAGATCTTTTTAACACCCTAATTCTCTTTTCTTCCCCAAATATGCTATAAAATACTTGATTCACATTTGTATTACTATCTTCTAAAAGGGAAGGAGACGGCTGTCCTGGGTGTAATTTAGTGGTACTGACGGTGAGAACCCTGGTAGATGAATTTTAAATATCCCTCTTGATGGGGCTCAGAACACACTACCTCCAAAGTATGGCACATTGACATAGAGAACACAGCAGAAGCAGTAACGTCATTCTCTAGCCTTCTTCCACCCTTCTCCCAGGGCAGGTCAATTCATCAAGGGAGAGTGACCTTCCCTGTACTGGAAGGAGAGACATCCTTATCTCTAAAGACACAGGGACAGAGGGAAGATCCAAGATGGCCGTTTAGGAACAGCTCGGAGTTGCAGCTCCCAGAGAAAGCGCAGAGGGTGAGTGGACACCACATTTTTATTGCCCACGGACCAGGAGATTCCCAGGCGGAGGTGCCCCACAGGTCGCCAGCCAGGAGATTCCCAGGCAGAGGTGCCCCACAGGTCGCCAGCGCGGCTGTTGTGGCCGGCGGGGTTCTTTTGGTAGACACGGCTGCTTTGACCCGCGTGGCTGCTTTGTCGGCGCCCCGGCCAGCAGTTCTCCCTACAAAATACACTGGTCTGGGTGCCCTTTTGGCTGGCGATTGGAGACCTGGGAAGTCACCCATTCATCTGATTAAAGAGGGGACTGAACAGGGAGCAAGGCCAGGAGATTCCTGGGCAAAAAAAAAAGCGCCACGAATCTCAAAGCAGCTGTTTAAGCCTGCGCAGTGAGTCACCACCCGGGAAATCAAACAGATCCCAGCGCCGTTTCAACAGGCGACGGGGATAGAGTCAACTATTTAACTAAAAAAAGAAAAAAAAGGCTCGGAGGCAGGGAGCCAGGTGATCAGGCTCGGTCCCACCCCCACAAAAGAACAGCAATCAGAAACTCTCTGGATTGAGAGTTTCACAGCAAGCGCAGCTCAACCCGGGACGGTCCAGCTCTGTGGGGAAGGGGCGTCAGCCATTACTGAGGCACTCCACCACTACTGACACCATTGCAGAGGCAGCGTGCCATTGCCAAGGCAACCCGCCATTGCCGAGGCTGCCTGTTATTGCCAAGGCAACCTGCCATTACAGAGAGAGTCTGCCAATACACAGGCGGGCCACCATTGCTGAGGCAGTTCTAACTACACCCATATAAACAAGGCTGCAGGGAAGTTCACAGGGCAGCTGGCCAGAGCCCACAGCAGCTCAGCAAAGCCTCTGCAGGCAGACTGTGACTAGGCTGCCTCCTTGCTGGGCAGGGCAGCCCTGAAAAAAAAAAAAAGGTAGCAGCACAACGGAAACTCATAAATAAAGCCCTAAATCCCTGGGACAGAGCACCTGGGAACAAAAAGCGGTTTATGAGTTCTGCTGCAGCAGACCTAAACGTACCTGCCCAGCAGCTCTGAATGAACAACGGAGCTCACAGCTCAGCACTTGAGCCCCTATAAAGGACAGACTGTCTCCTCAAGCAGCTCCCTGACCCCTGTATATCCAAAGAGCCACCTCATAAAGAAGAGATCAGACTGACATTTTTGGCGGGTATCCTTCTGGGACAAAGATAGCAGAAGAAGAAACTGGTAGCAACCCTTACTATTCTGTAGCTGCTGCAGGCGATCCCTAGACAAGCAGGGCCTAGAATGGACCTCAGCAATCCTACAGCAGAGGGGCCAGACTGTTTGTTGGAAGGAAAACTAAGAAACAGAAATAACTTCATCATCTACAAACAGAACATCCACTCAGAGACCCAATCTGAAAGTCAGCAAACTGAAAGTCAGCAACTACAAAGAAGACAGGAAGATGAATCCATAAAGATGGGAAGAAACCAGCACAAAAACGATGAAAACACCCGAAACCAGAACACCTCTCCTCCTAAAAGGGATCACAATTCCCCACCAGCAAGGGAACAAGGTTGGATGAAGAACAAGTGTGATGAAATGACAGAATCAGACTTCAGAAGGTGGGTAGTAAGAAACTTCTGTGAACTAAAAGAACATGTTCTAACCCAATGCAAAGAAACTAAGAACCTTGAAAAAAGATTTGACCATATGCTAATGAGAATGGACAAATTAGAAAGGAATATAAGTGAATTGATGGAGCTGAAAAACACAACACGAGAACTTCACGAAGCATGCACAAGTATCAACAGCCGAATTGACCAAGCAGAAGAAAGGATATCAGAGGTCGAAGATGAACTCAATGAAATAAAACAAGAAGGCATGATTAGAGAAAAAAGGGTAAAAAGGAATGAACAAAGTCTCCAAGAAATGTGGGACTATGTGAAAAGACCTAATCTACGTTTGATAGGTGTACCTGAATGCGACGAAGAGAATGAATCCAAGCTGGAAAATACTCTTCAGGATATTATCCAGGAAAACTTCCCCAACCTAGCAAGGCAGGCCAATATTCAAGTCCAGGAAATACAGAGAACACCACAAAGATATTCCTCAAGAAGAGCAACCCCAAGGCACATAATCGTCAGATTCACAAGAGTTGAAATGAAGGAGAAAATACTAAGGGCAGCCAGAGAGAAAGGTCGGATTACCCATAAAGGGAAGCCCATCAGACTTACAGCAGATCTCTCAGCAGAAACCCTACAAGCCAGAAGAGAGTGGGGGCCAATATTCAACATCCTTAAAGAAAAGAACTTTCAACCCAGAATCTCCTATCCAGCCAAACTAAGCTTCATAAGTGAAGGAAAAATAAAATCCTTTGCGAACAAGCAAGTACTCAGAGATTCCGTCACCACCAGGCCTGCTTTACAAGAGCTCCTGAAAGAGGCTCTACACATATAAAGGAACAACCAGTACCAGCCACTCCAAAAACATGCCAAATGGTAAAAAGAATCAACACAATGAAGAATCTGCATCAGCTAATGGGCAAAACAGCCAGCTAGCATCAAAATGGCAATATCAAATTCACACATAACAATATTAACCCTAAATGTAAATGGACTAAATGCCCCAATCAAAAGACACAGACTTGCAAATTGGATAAAAAGCCAAAACCCATCGGTGTGCTGTATCCAGGAAACCCATCTCACATGCAAGGATACACAAAAGCTCAAAATAAAGGGATGGAGGAAGATTTACCAAGCAAATGGAGAGCAAAAAAAAGCAGGAGTTGCAATTCTCATCTCTGATAAAATAGACTTTAAAACAACAAAGATCAAAAGAGACAAAGAAGGCCATTACATAATGGTAAAAGGATCAATGCAACAAGAAGAGCTAACGATCCTAAATATATAAGCAACCAATACAGGAGCACCCAGATACATAAGGCAAGTTCTTAATGACTTACAAAGAGACTTAGACTCCCACACAATGATAGTGGGAGACTTTAACACCCCATTGTCAATATTAGACAGATCAACCAGACAGAAAATTAACAAGGATATCCAGGACTTGAACTCAGACCTGGACCAAGCAAACCTAAAAGACATTTACAGAACTCTCCACCCCAAATCCACAGAATATACATTCTTCTCAGCACCACATCACAGGTATTCTAAAATTGACCACATAATTGGGAGTAAATCACTCCTCAGCAAATGCAAAAGAATGGAAATCATAACAAACAGTCTGTCAGACCACAGTGCAATAAAGTTAGAACTCAGAATTCAAAAACTAACTCAGAACCACACAGCTTCATGGAAACTGAACAACTTGCTCTTCAATGTTGACTAGATAAACAATGAAATGAAGGCAGAAATAAAGATGTTCTTCGAAACCAACGAGAATGAAGTCACAACATACCAGAATCTCTGGGACATATTTAAAGCAGTCTCTAGAGGAAAGTATATAGCAACAAGTGACCACATGAGAAGAAAGGAGAGATCTAAAATTGACACCCTATCGTCAAAACTGAAAGAGCTAGAGGAGCAAGATCAAAAAAACTCAAAATCTAGCAGAAGTCAAGAAAGAGCTAAGATCAGAGCAGAACTGAAGGAGATAGAGACACAAAAAATCCTTCAAAAAATCAATAAATCCAGGAGCTGTTTTTTTGAAAACATCAACAAAATAGACAGACCACTAGCCAGATTAATAAAAAAGAAAAGAGAGAATAATCAAATTGATGCGATAAAAAATGATAAAGGGGTATCAGCACAGATTCCACAGAAATTCAAACCATCATCAGAGATTATTACAAACAACTCTATGCACATAAACTAGTAAACCTGGAAGAAATGGATAAATTCCTGGACACTTGCCTCCTCCCAAGCCTAAACCAGGAAGAAGCCCAAACCCTGAACAGACCCATAACAAGGTCTGAAGTTGAGGCAGCAATTAAGAGCTTACCATCCAAAAAAACCCCAGGGCCAGAGGGGTTCACAGCCGAATTCTACCAGACATACAAAGAGGAGCTGGTACCATTCTTTCTGAAACTATTCCAAACAATACAAAAAGAGGGAATCCTTCCCAAATCATTTTATGACACCAACATCATCCTGATTCCAAAACCCGGCAGAGACTCAACAAGAAAAGAAAACTTCAGGCCAATATCCATGATGAACATAGACACAAAAATCTTCAATAAAATACTGGCAAGCCGATTGCAACAGCACATCAAAAAGCTTATCCACCATGATCAAGTCGGCTTCATCCTGGGGATGCAAGGATGGTTCAACATACGCAAGTCTATAAATGTAATTCACCACATAAACAGAACCAAAGACAAAAATCACATGATTATCTCAATTGATGCAGAGAAGGCCTTCGACAAAATTCAACAGCCCTTTATGCTAAAAACCCTCAATGAGCTAGGTATTGACAGAACATATCTCAAAATAATAAAAGCTATTTACGACAAGCCAACAGCCAATATCATACTGAATGGGCAAAAACTGGAAGCATTCCCTTTGAAATCTGGCACTAGACAAGGATGCCCTCTCTCACCACTCCTATTCAGTATAGTACTAGAAGTTCTAGCCAGAGCAATCAGGCAAGAAAAAGAAATAAAGCATATTCAAATAGGAAAGGAGGAAGTCAAATTGTCTCTATTTGCAGACGACATGATTGTATATCTAGAAGACCCCATCGTCTCAGCCCAAAAGCTCCTGAAACTGATAAGCAAGTTCAGCAAAGTCTCAGGATACAAAATCAATGTGCAAAAATCACATGCATTCCTATACACCAATAACAGACTTAAAGAGAGCCAAATCAATGTGGCACATATACACTATGGAATATTATGCAGCCATCAAAAACAATGAGTTTGGGTCCTTTGTAGGGACATGGATGAACCTGGAAACCATCATTCTCAGCAAACTGACAGGAGAGCAGAAGATCAAACACCGCATGTTCTCACTCATAGGCGGATGTTGAACAATGAGAACACATGGACACAGGGAGGGGAGCACTACACACTGGGGTCAGTTGGGGGGAAATAGGGGAGGGACAGTGGGGGGTGGGGAGCTGGGGAGAGATTGCAAGGGGAGAAATGCCATATGTAGGTGATGGGGAGGAAGGCAGCAAATCACACTGCCACATGTGTACCTATGCAACAATTTTGCAAGTTCTTCACATGTACCCCAAAACCTAAAATGCAATAAAATAAATAAATGGAAAAAAAAAAAAGAACAAACTTACATTCCCAATTGCCACAAAGAGAATACAATACCTAGGAATACAACTAACAAGGAACGTAAAGGACCTGTTCAAGGAGAACTACGAGCCACTGCTCAACGAAATAAGAGAGGACACAAACAGATGGAGAAACATTCCATGTTCATGGTTAGGAAGAATCAATATCGTGAAAATGGCCATACTGCCCAAAGTAATTTACAGATTCAACGCTATCCCCATCAAGCTACCAATGACCTTCTTCACAGAACTGGAAAAAAACACCTTAAACTTCATATGGAACCAAAAGAGAGCCTGCATAGCCAAGTCAATTTTAAGCAAAAAGAACAAAGCCTCAGGCATCACACTACCGGACTTCAAGCTATACTACAAGGCTACAGTAATCAAAACAGCATGGTACTGGGTACCAAAACAGAGATATAGACCAATGGAACAGAACAGAGGCCTTGGAGGCAACACAACATATTTACAACCATCTGATCTTTGACAAACCTGACAAAAACAAGCAATGGGGAAAGGATTCCCTGTTTAATAAATGGTGTTGGGAAAACTGGATAGCCATGTGCAGAAAGCAGAAACTGGACCCCTTCCTGACACCTTACACTAAAATTAACTCCAGGTGGATTAAAGACTTAAACATAAGACCTAACACTATAAAAACCCTAGAAGAAAATCTAGGCAAAACCATTCAGGACATAGGTGTAGGCAAGGACTTCATGACCAAAACACCAAAAGCATTGACAACAAAAGCAAAAATAGACAAATGGGACCTAATCAAACTCCACAGCTTCTGCACAGCAAAAGAAACAGTCATTAGAGTGAATTGGCAACCAACAGAATGGGAAAAAATTTTTGCAGTTTACCCATCTGACAAAGGGCTGATATCCAGAATTCACAAAGAACTAAAACAGATTTACAAGAAAAAAACTAACAAGCCCATTCAAAAGTGGGCAAAGGATATGAACAGATATCTTTATAACAGATGTCTTTATAAAAGAAGACATACATGAGGCCAACAAACATATGAAAAAATGCTCATCATCACTGGTCATCAGAGAAATGAAAATCAAAACAACATTGAGATACCATCTCACGCCAGTTAGAATGGCGATCATTAAATCAAAAAATCTGGAGACAACAGATGCTGGAGAGGATGTGGAGAAATAGGAACACTTTTATACTGTTGGTGGGAGTGTAAATTAGTTCAACCATTGTTGAAGACAATGGTTCCACATTGTGGAAGACAGTGTGGCGATTCCTCAAGGACCTAGAAATAGAAATTCCATTTGACCCAGCAATCCCATTACTGGGTATATATCCAAAGGATTATAAAT